>NC_133647.1:112236153-112575254 GCF_009905375.1 Apium graveolens
TTAACATTAAAATAACAATTATTGTGGATATGTTGTGTACTTGATGATTTTATTAACAAAACACCTTAGTAGATTTTACTTAGTGAAAAATGTAGCACTCGACGAATAAGGAATATAGTCCCGACGGATGACTCATTATAGTCCCGACGGATGATGATCAATTATCCATCGAGTGAGTAGCTTATGTAATAATGAGTCTGTAGCACATTTCTGCATTCACCTTGTTTAGATTCTGTAGTAGCACTCAAGTCACGTTGACTTTAATTAGATATGCAGAATAGGTTGATTAATTGTACATAGATGATGTCTTGTAATCCTGCATAAATGAAATGAAGTCAAGTACCAAATTGCTACCCGACGGAAAAACAACAATACCACTCGACGGATCATCAACAAGGCAACCCGACGGATGATCATGTACCCGACGGATAATCAATTCAAACATCAGTTGACAGTGACAACACAATCACATGCGTCAAGTGTATGCAAAAGGAATGTGGAAGCCTATTCAACTGGGTTTTAGAGAACAAAGAAGTATTGCCATTTCCATGCTATTATGAAGATATTCAAAGATGCTGGAATAGAGTAATGAAGCAGCATAGTATTAGACTTGATAGGTTTTGTTTTATTGTCTTGTCTATTTAATGTGTAATCTTGATAATATATATAAACCAAGAAGTAGCAAATAGAACAACAAGAACACTAAGAAGGAAAATTCTCAGAAAAATATTTGTAAGCTATATTCTTAGCATTTCTCTGTAAACTTAGCTGTTCACATTTGTAAGCAGCTGTGAGCAAACCTTGCTACACAGAGTTCTCTTGATATAATATATATCTCTGGTGGATACTTTCAAATCCACCAGAAAGTTTTTAAAGACTTGTGTTTTTAATTACTTGTGTTTTGATTCATTTCAAATTATTATTCCGCACTTTGCAAATCAATTCACTCAGATATATATTTTAAGTTAGAACACTTTTTAAACCAAGAAAAAGTTTCAAGAATTCCATTCAACCCCCCCTTCTGTAATTCTTGTTGCATTGTTAGGGACTAACAATTGGTATCAGAGCAAGCTCTTGATCAACAAAGAGTTTAAAGATCACAACATAACGGCAAGATGAACAAGAAGGATGTTGGAGTCAAAATTCCTTTTCTGGACAAAGATAATTACCATCACTGGAAGGTAAAGATGCATTTTACTTTCTCAAGACGAGGCCTATATGGATTGCATAGAAAGAGGCCCTCATGTACCAATGAGAGCTGCAACTGGAAATGAGCCATCTGTCCCCAAGCCAAGGCATGAATGGTCTGATCCTGATATTGAATAAGTCAGGAAAGATAAGAAGACCATGAACATCCTGTTCAGTGGAGTTGATGGTGATATGTTTGACAACATCATCAATTGCAAAACTGCCAAGGAAGTTTGGGATACAATACAGATTATCTGTGATGGCACTGAACAAGTCAGGGAAAATAAGATGCAGCTACTAATTAAGCAATATGAGCACTTTCATAGTGAAGATAGTGAGTCTCTCACTGACATTTTTAGTAGATTTCAAAAACTACTAAATGCTCTGAAGTTGCATGGAAGGGTCTATCAGAAAAAAGACTCCAATCTTAAGTTCCTTAGATCTCTTCCAAAGGAGTGGAAACCTATGACAGTCTCATTGAGAAACTCTCAAGATTACAAGGAGTTTACTTTGGAGAGACTGTATGGCATCCTGAAAACTTATGAGCTTGAAATAGATCAAGATGAGAGAATGGAGAGAGGAAAGAAGAAAGGAGGATCCATTGCACTAGTTGTTGAGTTAGAGAAAGAGAAGGAGATGAAGATGGAAGCTATTGAATCAACTTCAAAGGTCTATGAAAATAAGGACAAGGGGCTGGTAGCAGAAAATGAAGATTCTTTGAGCCAAGATGACATGGAAGATATTGATGAACATCTAGCATTTCTTTCTAGAAGATTTGCCAAGCTCAAGTTCAAGAAGAACTTTGGAGCAGCTAAGCCAAATAGAAACATGGTGGATAAATCAAAATTCAAATGTGGCTTAGCAGAGCACTTTGCCAGTGAGTGTAGAAAGTCAGATTCCAACAAAAAGAAGTTTGAGCCTGTGGATTATAAACAGAAATACTTTGAGTTGCTCAAACAAAAGGAAAGGGCTTTTATTACACAAGAGAATGACTGGGCAGCAGATGGTCTGGATGAGGATGAGGATGTCAGCTATGTCAATCTAGCCCTAATGGCCAAGTTTGATAAAACAGAGACAAGTTCTTCAAGCAATCAGGTAATCACCACTAACCTTGCACATTTATCTAAAGCTGAGTGTAATGTGCAATAAATGACATATCTACAGAATTATATCATTTGCGTGTTACACTTAAGTCTCTTACTAAGGAAAATGCTAAAATCAAAGAAAATAATTTTTTTTAAGTGAGAGGAATAATGTGCTAGAGTCTCAGTTCATTGAATTTGAAAAATTAAGAATTGAGTGTAAAATTGCTAAGGAAGAATTAACTGAGTTCTTGAAGAAAAAAGAGATCTTGAAGAAGCAGCTTGAACGAGAACATGAGGTGATTAAGGCATGGAAAACATCTAGAGATGTTCATGCTCAAATCACCAAAGTTCAAGGTATTGAGTCCTTCTGTGATGTAGCCTGGAAGAAGAATAAGGAGAAGCTGGAATCCAATTTAGTGGAAGGATTACTAACAGATGTAGACTCGACGGATGATGAGGGTCATCCGTCGGATAACAAAAAGGGTTATCCGCCGAGTGATATAAATCCTCATCCGTCGACTGTGAACAAGCCTGTGAGTAAAGCCAAACTTGTCAAGTTAAATGAGAAATATGGATCAGTTTCCAAGAATTTTGTTCCAGGAGAATCCAGTCAAGTGAAGAAGGAGAAAAAGGCTAATATTGGTCATATGACTGTCAAGCAATTGAGTGACAGACTGGAAAAGATTGAGGTTAAAACAGAGGCTAAAAGGAAAAATAATAAAAATGGTAAAGTAGTAATTAACAAGCATAACAACTACACACCTGGTAAATATGCTCCAAGAAAAATCTGTGTCAAGTGTGGTAGTGTAAATCATTTGTCTGTTAATTGCAAAACTGCCATGCCTACTTCCATATCTGAGCCACCTCATTTTCCCAACATGAATGCCATGCCTCTTATGCCTATGAATGCTTTGTCTACACAGAATATGAATGCACAGTTTGCTAATATGCCATTTGCACCTAATCCTTATTATGCTGCATTTAGTATGCCACAAATGCCATTTAGCATGCTTTACTGGAATAACATGTTTACTAATAGCATGCCATTCCCTGTTAATCAAAATATGCATGATAATTCTGCTGTAATGAATGGTTTCAAAGGTCCAAATCAAATGTCTAAGGATGAATCTGATATCCCCAAGTCAAATGAGATCAAACCTAAGAAATAGAAAAAGAAAGCTAATAAGGCAGGACCCAAGGAAACTTGGGTACCAAAATCAACTTGATTTGATTTTGATGTGTGCAGGGAAACAGAAAGAATCTATGGTACTTGGATAGTGGTTGTTCAAGACACATGACTGGTGATTCTACCCTGCTCACAGAGTTCAAGGAGAGAGCTGGCCCAAGTATTACTTTTGGAGATGACAGCAAGGGTTATACTGTGGGATATGGCTTGATTTCAAAAGACAATGTCATCATTGAGGAGGTTGCCTTAGTGGATGGTCTCAAGCATAATCTGTTGAGTATCAGCCAGCTTTGTGATAAAGGCAACTCGGTAACCTTCAACTCAGAAGCCTGTGTTGTGACTAACAAGAGGAGCAAAAAAGTGGTTCTCACTGGTGTGAGAAAAGGAAATGTGTACTTAGCTGACTTCAACTCATCAAATGCAGAATTTGTTACTTGTCTTCTCAGCAAAGCATGTCAGGATGAAAGTTGGTTATGGAACAAGAAGCTATCCCATCTAAACTTCAAGACCATGAATGAACTAGTAAAGAAAGAACTGGTTAGAGGCATTCCTCAAGTGGAGTTTACTAAGGATGGATTGTGTGATGCCTACCAAAAAGGAAAGCAGATCAAAGCATCATTCAGGAAGAAGCTTGATTCAACAATTGAGGAACCTTTACAACTGCTACACATGGATTTGTTTGGACCAGTCAATGTATTGTCCATCTCAAGGAAAAGATTTTGCCTAGTAATTGTAGATGATTTCTCAAAGTTCTATTGGACATATTTCCTAAAGTCTAAAGATGAGGCTAGTAAAATCATCATCAATCACATAAGGCAAGTCAATAATCATCCTGATTTCAAAGTTAGAAGAATCAGGAGTGACAATGGAACTGAGTTCAAGAATTCTATCATGAGAGCATTTTGTGAAGAAAATGGGATTTTGCATGAGTTTTCAGCAGCAAGAACTTCACAACAAAATGGAGTAGTAAAAAGGAAGAACAGGTCACTTATTGAAGCTGCAAGGACAATGCTTGAAGAGTCTAAGTTACCAACATATTTCTGGGCTGAAGCTGTAAATACTGCATGTTACACTCAGAATATTTCTCTGGTTAATCAAGCAAAATGCATGACTCCCTATCAATTGTTCAAGAACAAGAAGCCAACTCTAAATTTTCTTCATGTCTTTGGCTGCAAATGCTACATCTTGAGAAATCAGACTGATCAACATGGGAAGTTTGAGGCTAAAGCAGATGAAGAAAATTTTTATTGGATATGCTGTTGGTAAAGCATATAGAGTCTACAATCTAAGAACCAACATTATTATGTAATCAATACATGTTGTGTTTGATGATAAAAATATTGAAGGACTGCAAGATGAAGAGCCTCAAATTTGACAATGTGGAGATGGTTAGTGATGACAGTGATGATGAAAGTGATCAAGAAATAGTATCAAAGGATAATGCAGAAAAATCTACTACCAATGAAGCACAAAATTCAACATCTGTCGAGTTGCATAATGCTTCATCCGCCGGGAGACAATCTGCTTTATCCGCCGGGAGACAACTAGCCTCATCTGTCGGTACTCAAAATTCACCATCCGTCGGATCATCAAAAGAAGCTGAGAGTCAGAATAGATCACTTACAGAAAGCTCCCATTTCTCAAATCAAAGATCCATTAACATAGGGGGAGTTTCTAATAATAAAAACTCAATCATACATCAAGACAACAGTGAGGCCTCTTCATCTAGAGCTAATCTACCTCAACAAAGGAAATGGACAACGGATCACACTTTTGAGCTCATCATTGGAGATGTATCTCCTAGAGTTCAAACAAGGAGAGCAACTCAAGAAGAGTGTTTATACAGCAGCTTTCTTTCCAAGGAAGAACCAAAGAAGGTAGAAAAAAGCTTTGTTGGATCCTGATTGGATTTTAGCTATGCAGGAGGAGCTAAACCAATTTGAGAGGAATAAGGTATGGAAGCTGGTGTCCAAGCCTAAAGGAAAGAATCCAATAGACACCAAATGGGTATTCAGAAACAAGATGGATGAAAATGGCATAGTAGGCAGGAACAAAGCTAGATTGGTTGCTAAGGGCTATTGTCAACAAGAAGGAATAGATTTTGATGAAACATTTGCTCATGTTGCAAGACTTGAAGCCATCAGAATCTTCTTAGCCTATGCAGCCCATGCCAATTTCAAAGTCTATCTAATGGATGTCAAAAGTGCCTTTCTGAATGGAGACTTGGAGGAGGAAGTCTATGTCAATCAGCCTCTTGGTTTTGAAGATCCAAACTTTCCAGAACATGTTTACTATCTTTTGAAAGCACTTTATGGACTGAAGCAAGCACCTAGAGCCTGGTATGACACTTTGTCAAAGTTTCTTTTAGAGAATCACTTCACTGGAGGTATTGTAGATAAAACTCTTTTCTTTAGAAATGTTAATGGCTCTAGTATACTTGTTCAAATTTATGTAGATGACATTATTTTGGCTCTACAGATGAAAAACTTTGCAAAAAGTTTGCCAAATTGATGCAAAGTAAGTATGAAATGAGTATGATGGGAGAACTAACTTACTTTCTTGGTTTGCAAGTTAAGCAAGTTAGTGATGGAATATTCATTAGTCAAACTAAATATATTTATGATCTTTTAAAGAAGTTTGATCTAATGGATTGCACATCTGCAAAAACTCCCATGGCCACTGCAACTAAGCTTGAATTAAACACTACTGAAAAGTCTGTGGATATTTCAAATTATAGGGGCATGGTTGGCTCACTTCTGTACTTAACAACTAGTAGGCCAGATATAATGTTTGCTACATATTTGTGTGCTAGATTTCAGGCTGATCCTAGAGAATCTCACTTAGTTGCTATTAAAAGAATTTTCAGATATCTCAAGGGAACACCAAAACTTGGCATTTGGTACCCTAGAGATTCTGGTTTTGATCTAACTGGTTATTCAGATGCAAATTATGCAGGTTGTAGAATTGATAGAAAAAGTACAACAGGAACCTGTCAATTTCTAGGAAACAAGCTTGTGTCCTGGTTCAGTAAAAAGCAAAATTCAGTTTCTACTTCTACAGCTGAAGCTGAATATATTGCTGTTGGCAGTTGTTGTGCACAGATTTTATGGATGAAAGTCCAATTGCTAGACTATGGTCTGCAAGTGGAAAGAATTCTCATTTTCTGTGATAACACAAGTGCAATTGCCATCACTGAAAATCCAGTACAACATTCAAGAACAAAGCACATAGGCATCAAGTACCACTTCATAAGGGAACATGTAATGAATGGTACTGTGGAACTACATTTTGTTCCAAGTGAAAAGCAGCTTGCAGATTTATTTACCAAACCACTGGATGAATCCACATTTTCAAGGTTGGTAAGTGAGTTAGGTATGCTAAATTATTCTTGAATCTTTTCAGATAATTTGCAAGTTGTAATGCAGCCAGAAATTTAATTGGTTTTACAGTCTTGGATGAAATTTTGGCTAAGTCAAAATTTACATCTCGACGGATGATCATTATCCATCGAGTTTGATCATCCGTCGGTATATGTTTCATTAATAAAATCAATTACTTTTCTGGAATATTATATGATTCGACAGATAACTGATTTATCCTCATCCGTCGAATTGTCTGAATCTTAGTCGTTAATTCTCTGAATATTATCCATCGAGTATACTTACAGTTTATAAGTATAACACGACGGATAATTGAAGGAATTTTTACAGTTTATTTTTTAAACGGCTATTTTGGGAAATTCTTATTGGTTACTTTATTTTACTTTATTATTTTTGACAGTTATTTTTGAGATAGTATAAAAGCATAATTCATTTCCACTCCTTTTCTTTTATCATTCTCAAATCATCTGCTCTAAATTCTCTCTTTCTCAAAAGCAATTATCATCTCTATCTCTGCAATTTCCACTCTCTAACAATGGCACCAGTAGTCAAGATCATGTCACAAACTGGATTCATCTATGAGAAGATCAACTTCACGGCTCTAGTAAACAAGGGGATTCAACAGTCTGGTGACTACCACAAAATGATGGATTTTGTGAAGAACTACAAACTCAGCTATGCCATGCTAGAATCACCCACCATCTTTTGTGAGGTTGTTGAAGAAATGTGGTCAACTGCTGTTTACAACTCAACTGATAAGACCATCACACTCACTATTAAAGGTAAGAAATTCTATATTAATAGTGATGTTGTAAAAGCATGTTTCAAAATTCCTGATAATACTGTAACTTCACCACACACAGACACTGATTTTATCAATATGCTCAACTCCATGAACTATGCACTCTCTACTTCTAAGTTAAGTGAAATTAGGAGGTTGGGTCTTAGCAAAGAATGGAGTTACCTATGTGATGTCGTTACTAAGGTCTTTTCTGGTAAAATCAGTAATTTTGATTCTGTCAATATATCAATGCTTAACATGCTTTACATGCTTGTCACTGATAAGTTCTTTAACTTTAGTGACCTTGTTTTGTTTGAGTTGGGGTTTAAGTTAGGAGAGTTAAATAAGAGGGGTAAAAATGTTTACTATGCTAGAGAATTATTGCATATTTGAACAGGGCAAATCATCATAGAGAGGTGCCACTCTTCTATTTCCCTATAATGGAAGCACCTCGGGTAAGTGAGGTAAGTTCATCTGTCTCTACTATTCCAACCTCACAAATTTCTTTGCAATAAAGTGTAGCTATGGCAACTGTGTCAATAACCCAACAGTTGCCTACCCAAGCTGCCAAATCCAAAATTTCTAAATCCAAGTCAAAGAAAGCCCCCTCTGGTATCTCTCAAAAGATGCCAGTTGCAAAATCCAACAATGTAATATCCGGGATATATCGTGTAATTATTTTTGCTAATAAATAATTAATATATGTGTTCATTATCTATTCTGTGAATTAATTGTTAAGTGTGTTTGGATGTTTAAAAATATTATTAATTGAGTATTTTAATTTTTATGTCCAAAATAAAATATAGATAATTGTCATATCTTCCTAATTGTTTTTATGTTGATTTATGAATTTATAAGGATCATATGAAATTTATAAAATCTTTTTCGGGTATTTAAAATCTATTTTATAAAAACGGGAACCAACCGACGCCATCCGTTGTTACGCTTTTGGAACCCAAAACTCTTCCGAGAACTCCTTCCTAACCTAATTGTAATATTCCGAGCATATTCCATGTTTCGACTTTTTCGATCCGGCGTACGGTTTGTCCTGCGCGGGTCCCGGCGCAACATTTTCGATACAATATTCGTTTTGGTAAATCAATAAAACTCGTATTTTTGATAAACGGGAGCTTTTTATTAAACTATCCCAATTATCACCTCGTAGTACGTGTAACAAGGCGCTGAGGCCAAGACCGCAGTACAAATTGTACTGGTTTGGATAATTATCCCGAAAACCGATACCGTTTGGATCAGTTTTTGTAAATAAACGTACCGTTTTATATCTGAAATGATCCAACGGGATACTAATTTTCCGTAATTATAAATAGCCTTTACCGTATTTTATTTCGTATCAAAAATCATTTGCAGTCAGTAATTATATAAATTTCCAGAGAAAATTAATATATTCATAAACCTTTCTGAGAATCAAACCAACAATCGGAGGTGTTACCGGAGTCCGTTTGAAAAGCTCGAGTACTCAATCCAAAGTTCTTGAGGTGTTCTATCAGATTCTGTGTTCCAAATCACTGCAGAAATCAAGGTTTATTTTCTGAAAAAATATTTATTTTCGAATTAATTTTATTAAAAATATGAATTTTTGTTCGGATGATTGTTTGTATGATTTGATGCTTGCATGTTGTAGAGCTTGTTTTCCTGATGATTTTCATATGTCATACGTTTAATTTGGAGTTCAATAACATGCTCAAAAGTGGGTTTAATTCTCGAATTTTAAAATTAGGGTTTATAACCCATATGAATGTTTTCAATTGAAATTAGGGGCTTTTTGATTTAGGGGTTATTAGCTATTGATTTATAGTGGATTATGTTCCTTATGAAATTTGCAATCGATTGGTATATAGCTCGTTAACAGAGGATGTCTGAATCGAAGGGAGTTGTGTGTTTTGAAAATTCCCGATATTCGACGGAAACCGGCAATGTTCTTGGCCATTTTCCGGCCAGAACAGGGATGATTATTGTGTTTTGATTGCATAAATCAATTCCTGGTTGCCTGAAGATCATATCCGGAGCTTGTGGTGGGGTGAGGATGCCGGGAATGTATTCTCCGTCCATCCCTGAAGTTTTTTCGGCGACCCCTGTAAAATTACAGTTTAGTACCTAAATTATTGGGGAAGAAACAGTTAGGTCCCTGAACTTTCCAGAATTTGCAAAAATAGGATTCATGTTTTAAAAATATTCAAAAATCATATTTCCTATTTATTTTAATTATAAAAATTCAATTTCAATTTTTGAAAATTCCAAAAATTATTATTTTAATTCCAAAAATTATTTTTAATTCAAAAATAAATCTGAATTAATAGTTAATTAATTTCAGTTAATTTTAATTGATTAATAAGTCAATTAATTCGAAACTTAATTGATTAATTGATTTAATTAATTATTAATTGATTTTAATTAATTGTTTAATTAGATTTAATTATTTAAAAATGATTTAAAAATTTCGAAAAATAGTTTCGAGCTTTAAAATACTATTTTAAATTATTTTCAAGGCTCGATAATTATTATGAAATTGTTTTGATGCCAGAATTGGCCAACCGAACCCTATTTATTACTTCAAAATTGATTCAACGATCTGTTTTAATTCCGAAAAATATTTTGAAAATCTTTTTAAATATCCGAAAGCCTATTTATGACCCGAGACTTCTTTATAAATGATATACCATTGATTATGTGACGTGTTATGTGTTATATGTGACTTGTTGGTTAATTGTCGGTCTATATATTCGATATTTACTTGTTTATTTCGTAACTTTCAATCCGTTAATCGGATTTGGGTGAAACGAAGGGTAGATAGAAGTATGTGTCGAATAGAATCGTATGAGTTAAATATTGATAGATGCTTATGATATGTGAGCAGAAGAGGCAAGGCGTAGGAAAGGGAAACATATAGTCAAGGAGTAAGACAGTGGTGATTGAGAGCAAGTGCCGTGTAGTAAGCTAGTACCAGGCAAGTGTTCTGAACTTTCTCGAGATATTGTAGTAATTGATATTCCTGTTTTATATTGCAAGTGCTTTGAAGCACTGAACCCTAAACCTTGATTCCAGTTATTGATCTTGAGCCGTAAACCTGATTCTTTCCAGACTATTGATTATTGTGTACCCAAATACAAACCTCAAACATACGATACTACTCAACAAATACATACAAACTAACTATTACACACTGAACCAAATTGCTTACACATTCAAACCATTGTATCTTATGCTTTGAAAGACCAAATTCTTGGAACCCTGAAATGTTGATTCCTTTGTTATCCAATTCTTTCATTACCTAACAGCCAAGCTTTGGAAATGCCATATGGATCTTTATACAGATTGAAACCATTTTCATTATTGAACGTCCAAGGTTGTTAATGATCCTGTTTATTGTTTATTACTGCTTATTCTGTTATTATGGTAGAATTGGATTGTTTTTATAAAATTGTGAACCAGATTCATGGTCAGACCATATAATGGTCAAGTTAGGCCAATGTGTGCCTTGGATCCAGTAGTTAGAGCAGTGTTGTGTGCTTTGCTCGGGGTTAGTGCGTGACTGATCAGCAGCCTAACCTTGGTTTTTAACATGAAAATATAATATCCAATTCTAAATCATAATCCATTGTTCACTTGATATCGTATCCATATTTCCCTGATGATCATTATTCTCAGTTTTGTCATTGTGACTTGCTGAGCTAGTTAGCTCATTTGTGCGATGTTGTTTATGTTCTTTTCCAGTTAAGAAGGAACCGGTTGGTACCGAGGATCCCCAGTCCAGCGCGAGAGCTAGGGGTTCAGGTTGATCGAGTTGAGCTAGTAGGCTTCTTTTGGAAAAATTTTAAGTTTGTAAAAGTTTGTAATAATGTTTAATACTCAGTTCTGAGTTGGGTAGTTGGGATTTGAACGGTTTGTAATATAAGTAAGTGTGGTTGGCTTGTGTGCATACTTTAACCTATTGCGATCCGTGGTAGTTGGTAAGTAAGGTCACTGTATATTATTATTATTATTATCTTTATTATTGTTATAAGCAGGTTATAAATAGTGTGTGTATGGACCCCAAACTTCTGACCCGGGTTTGGAGGGCGCCACAGGTTTGGTATCAGAACTACAGGTTATAAGTCACTGTCACAAGCCTAGGTTGACGGGAATGGGTAGAGGGTTAGGATTAGAAGTAAGGAATAGAAAGATAGAACGTCGAGAGGTTGAGTGCTTCGGTATAACAGGTATTAGTGTAATTCGCGTTATGGTTCGAGATTCTTATATTGCGATATGATTTCAGATAGCAGCGATGGCCGGCTCTTTTATCCCTGTATCAGCTGATCACTTAGAGCCTTCAGTTGGAGGACCGTCTTCGGATCCACGTCCGGTTGTTCCACCAGTGTTGGCTATACTATCTCCACCTGTGTTGCAGCCCGTACCATTGCAGGCTATTCCACCCCCAGGCATGAGACCACCTATCGGAGGACCCCCACCAGCTGATTCAGATTCCACTGGGCATTCAGTTGCGAGTGCCCCATTCCAGTCTACATTGCCCCCAGTTCCTTACTACCGGTATGAGGCTCTTCTATTGGAGCGTGATTCCTTGTTGGCCCAGATCAGAGAGCAACAGCATATCATTAGGACTACTGATGTTGATCGTGGTGTGAGGGAGCTTCGAGAGGAGATTCATGTGACACGGAGGGTTCTTGAGGCTAGGCTATATGGAGCTACACTACCTAGCAGAGCCCCTGATGCACTGATGGGCTGGGCTACTGAGGTGATTGAGGACTTTGAGAGGCTGGCAGGACCAGAGTTTCCTTGGAGTTGAGTTAGAGATCCAAAGATAGAGATGCTGAGCAGTGTTGTTATGTTTGTGTAGTATGTACAGTAGTGTGTAGTGTGTATCAGTAGACTTTTGGGTTGTTTTTATAGACTAGCTATGCTGACTAGTGAGTGGGTTGTTGTACCCTTTTGCTTTTACTTCCGAAGCGTCTTTACGCTTGTACTACCTAAAACTTTTGATCTATATATATCAGCACCTTTCCTTTCCAGTATTGTCATTCATTTTACTGCACCTATTTTACTTTACCTTATTTATTGCACCAGTTATACCCCTGTGATACCATGTACCATGTTTTCCATAACTGTTTATATTCTGTAAAGAATCATGCAATTTACTTAGTTATAACTGTTTTCAAAAAGAAATATTTCTGTTTTATAAAACTTTTCTTTTCTGCAAAGAATTTGGTTTAAAAGCTAAATAAGTTGTTTGATTCTTTACAGAAAATACCTCCCAGAAGAAATACCCGCACCAACACCCAGAATGAAGAAATCAACAACAAAAACAATAATAACAACCAAGATGATACAAACCAGAATGCAAACCCAGGACCCATAGACCCAGCAATAGCCCAGATTCTTCAAATCTTGGCCCAACAAACAGTTCACCTGGCACAACAACAACAAAGACATACCAATCCCCAGGTAACTTTCAAAACTTTTCAGGCAATAAACCCACCAGAATTCAAGGGTTCTTTAGAGCCGATTGAAGCAAATGTTTGGTTAAAGGAGATAGAGAAGGCATTTGCCTTAGTAAAAGTCAAGGAAGAACAGAAGGTTAAATTTGCAAGTTACTATTTGAAGAATGAGGCCACCTATTGGTGGGAGATGGTGAAGACGTTGGAAGGTACAGATGTTATTACTTGGGAGAGATTTAAGGAATTGTTTTTAGAAAAGTATTTTCCTCAGTTTGTCCAGGATCAGATGGAGTTGAAGTTTTTAGAACTAAAGCAAGGAAACATGTCGGTAACAGATTATGAGAGTAAGTTTGAGGAATTGTCAAGGTATGTGCCGTCGTATGTGAATACTGACAGGAAGAAGGCTAAAAGATTTCAACAAGGTTTGAAACCATGGATCAGAGGGAAGGTAGCCATTTTTGAATTGGATACTTATGCAGGAGTTGTACAGAAGGCTATGATCGCAGAAATAGAGAGTGAAATGTCACAGAAGGAGAAGGAAAGCAAGAAAAGGAAATTTGAAGGGAATGAAGGTCAGTCACAACCAGGGAAATTTCCAAATTTTAAGAAGGGCAAGTTTCAGCCAGGGAGGAATTTTAATTTCAGGAGACAGAATGCAAGCGACGGAAGCCAGGGCAACCGTCCAGTTAATGCGAATCAGCCAAATCAGTTGAGATTAACTTTTCCAGATTATCAAGTATGTGGGAAGAAGCATGGGGGAGTTTGTAATAAGTTAAATGTAGTTTGTTTCAAGTGCAATCAGAAAGGGCACTATTTAAGGGAGTGCCGAAATCAGCCAGCAAGAGAACCAGAAAATAAGGATCAGCCTATCCGGAATCCAGCAGTGAAGGTTCCAGCCATTGGATTTATGTGCTTTAAATGAGGAAAACCAGGACATATAGCCAGGGATTGCAAGACACCAGCCCCAGTCAGTAATGCATTGAGGATTATGGGATCTACCCCAGCAGTGAATGAGACTCCAAGGGCTAGAGTTTTTGACATGTCTGTGAAGGATGTTATCCAAGATACGGATATCGTGGCAGGTACGCTTAATGTGAATTCTTTATGTGCCAAAGTGTTAATAGATTCGGGAGCAACTCGATCGTTTGTTTCACAAGATTTTGTTAGTAAGCTAAATTCTCCAGTTGAGTATTTAAATGAAATAATGACTGTGGAATTGGCAAATCAAGAACGAGTATCTGTTAATCAAGTTTGTGGGAATTGTGAGATTGAGATTTCTGGTAGTAAGTTTTGTGTAGATTTGATACCATTTAAGTTAGGAGAATTTGACGTTATCTTAGGAATGGATTGGTTATCTAAGCACGATGCCCAGATAGATTGTCGAAATAAGAAGGTAATAGTGAAAACGCCAGATGAAAGAATAGTAACGTTCAAGGGTCAGAAACAAGTAAAGAAGTTCTTAACGATGATTCAAGCCAAGAAGTTATTACGACAAGGATGCGAGTATTTTGTGGCATATGTGATTGACAGGAGTCAGGAGCCAGCGAAACTTGAAGATATTCCAGTAGTGAATGAATTTCCAGATGTGTTTCCCGACGAGTTACCAGGACTTCCTCCAGATAGAGAAATAGAGTTTGCAATCGACTTAGCGCCTGGAACACAACCGGTATCTAAGGCCCCGTATAGGATGGCGCCCGTTGAGATGAAAGAGCTAGCGAAGCAATTGCAAGAGCTGTTAGAGAAAGGAGTAATCAGACCTAGTGTATCCCCGTGGGGATCCCCGGTATTATTTGTCAAGAAGAAAGATGGAAGTATGAGACTGTGCATTGACTATAGGGAGCTCAATAAGCTTACAATCAAGAACAATATCTTTTACCCAGAGTTGATGATTTGTTTGATCAACTGAAGGGAGCCAAGTACTTTTCCAAGATTGATTTAAGATCGGGATATCATCAACTGAAGATTAAGCCAGAAGATATACCGAAGACAGCTTTCAGAACAAGATATGGACATTACGAATTTTTAGTAATGTCTTTTGGATTGACCAACGCCCCGGCAGCGTTTATGGACCTGATGAACAGAATTTTCAAAGAATACTTGGACAAGTTCGTTATTGTGTTTATAGATGATAATTTGATTTATTCAAAAACGGAAGAGGATCATGCGGAACATTTGAGAACAGCTTTGGAGATTTTAAGGAAAAAGAAGTTATATGCTAAATTCTCGAAGTGTGAGTTTTGGCTACAGGAAGTTCAGTTCTTAGGACACATAGTCAGTAATGAAGGGATCAAAGTGGACCCAGCAAAGATCGAGGCAATTACAAACTGGGAAAGACCGAGAACATCCACCGAGGTAAGAAGTTTCTTGGGATTAGCAAGATATTATCATCGATTCGTTCAAAATTTTTCAAGGATTGCAACACCATTGACAAAGCTTACACGGAAGAATGAAAAGTTTATATGGAACGACAAGTGCGAAGAAAGTATTCAGAAATTGAAGAAACAATTAATCACATCACCTGTTTTGTCACTTCCAGACGATCAAGGGAATTTCATAATTTATAGCGATGCTTCTCATAAAGGACAAGGATGCATTCTTATGCAGCACGATAAGGTGATTGCGTATGCGTCAAGGCAATTGAAACCACACGAACAGAAATATCCTACTCATGATTTGGAGCTAGCAGCCATAGTTTTTGCTTGAAAATTTGGAGACATTATCTGTATGGAGAAAAGTGCGAGATTTTCACGGATCATAAAAGCTTAAAGTACATATTCACACAAAAGGAACTTAATATGAAGCAAAGGAGATGGTTAGAATTGATCAAGGATTACGAATGCTCGATTAATTATCATCCCGGTAAAGCGAACGTTGTAGCAGATGCGTTAAGTCGGAAGGAAAAGTTAAATGTGTTATCAGTACCTGAAGAGATATATAAGGAGTTTCAGAAACTGGAATTGGAGATTAAAGTTTGCAGGCCTAATGAAGCAAAAGTGTACAGTATGACTTTTCAGCCGGAGTTGCTAGAGAAAATAAAGAAATGTCAGGGAGATGTAATGGATCAAGATATAAATCGTTTGGTAGGTGAAGAATTGTGCATGCAGAAGGATGATCAAGGTATTCTGAGGTTTTCTTCTAGAATTTGGATTCCACTGGTGACGGAGCTGAAGAATGAAATTTTACAGGAAGCACATAAATCAAGATATTCCATCCATCCAGGGAGTACCAAAATGTACAGAGATTTAAAGAAAAGTTATTGGTGGCCAGATATGAAGAGGGAAATTGCGGAAGGGGTTAGCAGATGTTATACATGTCAGAGAGTTAAAGCCGAACATCAAAGACCAAGTGGATTGCTACAGCCATTGGAGATTCCAGAGTAGAAGTGGGAACATATTGCCATGGATTTCATAGTTGGATTACCAAGGACAAGGGCTAATCATGATGCCATTTGGGTTATAATGGATAGACTTACCAAGTCAGCTCATTTTCTGCCTATAAATGAAAGATTTTCGCTCGACAAGTTGGTCCATATGTACCTAAAGGAAATTGTAGTTTGTCGTGGAGTTCCTGTGTCTATCGTATCTGATCGAGATCCAAGATTTAATTCAAGATTTTGGAAAAGTTTTCAAGAATGTTTGGGAACGAGATTGAATATGAGTACGGCTTATCACCCCCAAACGGACGGCCAAAGTGAAAGAACGATTCAGACGATTGAGGACATGTTACGTGTTTGTGCTATTGATTTCAAAGGAAGTTGGGACGAGCATTTACCTCTGGTAGAATTTGCTTATAACAACAGTTATCATGCCAGTATTGGGATGCCACCCTATGAAGCCCTTTATGGACGCAAATACAGATCTCCAGTGCATTGGGACGAAGTAGGAGAACGCAAAATACTTGGACCGGAATTAGTACAACAGACAAAGGAAGTGGTTGAAATTATCCAGAAGAGATTAATAGCCGCACAGGACCGTCAAAAGAAATATGCAGACCAGTCCAAGAAAGACATGGAATTCGAAGAAGGAAACTTGGTATTACTGAAAGTATCACCGTGGAAAGGACTAACGAGGTTTGGAAAGAAAGGAAAGCTGAGCCCAAGATATGTCGGACCTTTTGAGATTCTAAAGCGCGTTGGCAAAGTAGCTTACGAATTGGCGTTACCTCCGCACATGGAGCACATTCACAATGTTTTTCACATATCAATGCTTAAGAAATATAATCCAGACTCCAGGCATGTAATAGAATATGAGCCAATAGAGCTTCAGGTAGATTTGTCATATGTAGAGAGTCCGATAGAGATTTTACAGAATAGAGAGAAGGTATTGAGAAATAAAGTGGTGAAGCTAGAAAGAGTGTTATGGAGAAACCCAAAGGTTGAAGAGTCAACCTGGGAGTTGGAAAGTGATATGAGAGAAAAGTACCCTCATTTGTTTTCTTAGGAGATTCTGAGGACAGAATCCTTTTAAGGGGGGAAGGATGTAATATCCGGGATATATCGTGTAATTATTTTTGCTAATAAATAATTAATATATGTGTTCCGTATCTATCCTGTGAAATAATTGTTAAGTGTGTTTGGATGTTTAAAAATATTATTAATTGAGTATTTTAATTTTTGTATGTCCAAACTAAAATATAGATAATTGTCATATCTTCCTAATTGTTTTTATGTTGATCTATGAATTTATAAGGATCATATGAAATTTATAAAATCTTTTTTCGGGTATTTAAAATCTATTTTATAAAAACGGTAACCAACCGACGTCATCCGTTGTTAAGCTTTTGTAACCCGAAACTCTTCCGAGAACTCCTTCCTAACCTAATTGTAATATTCCGTGCATATTCCATGTTTCGACTTTTTCGATCCGGCGTACGGTTTGTCCTGCGCGGGTCCCGGCGCAACATTTTCGATACAATATTCGTTTCGGTAAATCAATAAAACTCGTATTTTTGATAAACGGGAGCTTTTTATTAAACTATCCCAATTATCACCTCATAGTACGTGTAACCAGGCGCTGAGACCAAGACCGTAGTACAAATTGTACTGGTTTGGATAATTATCCCGAAAACCGATACCGTTTGGATCAGTTTTTATAAATAAACGTACCGTTTTATATCCGGAATGATCCAACGGGATACTAATTTTCCGTAATTATAAATAGCCTTTACCGTATTTTATTTCGTATCAAAAATCATTTGTAGTCAGTAATTATATAAATTTCCAGAGAAAATTCATATATTCTTAAACCTTTCTGAGAATCAAACCAACAATCGGAGGTGTTACCGGAGTCCGTTTGAAAAGCTCGAGTACTCAATCCAAAGGTCTTGAGGTGTTCTATCAGATTCTGTGTTCCAAATCACTACAGAAATCAAGGTTTATTTTCTGAAAAATTATTTATGTTCGAATTAATTTTATTAAAAATATGAATTTTTGTTCGGATGATTGTTTGTATGATTTGATGCTTGCATGTTGTAGAGTTTGTTTTCCTGATGATTTTCATATGTCATACGTCTAATTTGGAGTTCAATAACATGCTCAAAAGTGGGTTTAATTCTCGAATTTTAAAATTAGGGTTTATAAACCGTATGAATGTTTTCAATTGAAATTTGGGGCTTTTTGATTTAGGGGTTATTAGATGTTGATTTATAGTGGATTATGTTCCTTATGAAATTTGCAATCGATTGGTATATAGCTCGTTAACAGAGGATGTCTGAATCGAAGGGAGTTGTGTTTTGAAAATTCCCGATATTCGCCGGAAACCGGCGATGTTCTTGGCCATTTTCCGGCCAAAACAGGGATGATTGTTGTGTTTTGATTGCATGAATCAATTCCTGGTTGCCTGAAGATCATATCTGGAGCTTGTGGTGGGGTGTGGATGCCGGGAATGTATTCTCCGGCCATCCCCGAAGTTTTTCCGACGACCCCTGTAAAATTACAGTTTAGTACCTAAATTATTGGGGAAGAAACAGTTAGGTCCCTGAACTTTCCAGAATTTGCAAAAATAGGATTCCTGTTTTAATAATATTCAAAAATCATATTTCCTATTTATTTTAATTATAAAAATTCGATTTTAATTTCAGAAAATTCCAAAAATTATTATTTTAATTCCAAAAATTATTTTTAATTCAAAAATAAATCTGAATTAATTAGTTAATTAATGTCAGTTAATTTTAATTGATTACTTAGTCAATTAATTCGAAAAATTAATTGATTAATTGATTTAATTAATTATTAATTGATTTTAATTAATTATTTAATTAGATTTAATTATTTAAAAATGATTTAAAAATTTTGAAAAATAGTTTCGAGCTTTAAAATACTATTTTAAATTGTTTTCAAGGCTCGATAATTATTATGAAATTGTTTTGAAGCCAGAATTTGCCAACCGAACCCTATTTATTACTTCAAAATTGATTCAACGATCTGTTTTAATTCTGAAAAATATTTTAAAAATCATTTTAAATATCCGAAAGCCTATTTATGACCCGAGACTTCTTTATAAATGATATACCATTGATTATGTGACCTGTTATGTGTTATATGTGACTTTTTGGTTAACTGTCGGTCTGTATTTTCGATATTTACTTGTTTATTTCGTAATTTCAATCCGTTAATCGGATTTGGGTGAAACGAAGGGTAGATAGAAGTATGTGTCGAATAGAATCGTATGAGTTAAATATTGATAGATGCTTATGATATGTGAGCAGAAGAGGCAAGGCGTAGGAAAGGGAAACATATAGTCAATGAGTCAGACAGTGGTGATTGAGAGCAAGTGCAGTGTAGTAAGCTAGTACCAGGCAAGTTTTCTGAACTTTCTCGAGATATTGTAGTAATTGATATTCCTGTTTTATATTGCAAGTGCTTTGAAGCACTGAACCCTAAACCTTGATTCCAGTTATTGATCTTGAGCCGTAAATCTGATTCTTTCCAGACTATTGATTGTTGTG
The DNA here is from genome assembly GCF_009905375.1 of Apium graveolens. Classification (NCBI taxonomy): domain Eukaryota; kingdom Viridiplantae; phylum Streptophyta; class Magnoliopsida; order Apiales; family Apiaceae; genus Apium; species Apium graveolens. The sequence goes on from NC_133647.1 coordinate 112,256,169, forward strand.
TACCCAAATACAAACCTCAAACATACGATACTACTCCACAAATACATACAAACTAACTATTACACACTGAACCAAATTGCTTACACATTCAAACCATTGTATCTTATGCTTTGAAAGACCAAATTCTTGGAACCCTGAAATGTTGATTCCTTTGTTATCCAATTCTTTCATTACCTAACAGCCAAGCTTTGGAAATGCCATATGGATCTTTATACAGATTGAAACCATTTTCATTATTGAACGTCCAAAGTTGTTAATGATCATGTTTATTATTTATTACTGCTTATTCTATTATTATGGTAGAATTGGATTGTTTTTATAAAATTGTGGACCAGATTCGTGGTCAGACCATATAATGGTCAAGTTAGGCCAATGTGTGCCTTGGATCCAGTAGTTAGAGCAGTGTTGTGTGCTTTGCTCGGGGTTAGTGCGTGACTGATCAGCAGCCTGACCTTGGTTTTTAATATGAAAATATAATATCCAATTCTAAATCATAATCCATTGTTCACTTGATATCGTATCCATATTTCCCTGATGATCATTATTCTCAGTTTTGTCATTGTGACTTGTTGAGCTAGTTAGCTCATTTGTGCGATGTTGTTTATGTTCTTTTCCAGTTAAGAAGGAACCGGTTGGTACCGAGGATCCCCAGTCCAGCACGAGAGCTAGGGGTTCAGGTTGATCGAGTTGAGCTAGTAGGCTTCTTTTGGAAAAAATTTAAGTTTGTAAAAAGTTTGTAATAATGTTTAATACTCAGTTCTGAGTTGGATAGTTGGGATTTGAACGGTTTGTAATATAAGTAAGTGTGGTTGGCTTGTGTGCATACTTTAACCTGTTGCGATCCGTGGTAGTTGGTAAGTAGGGTCACTGCATATTATTATTATTATTATTATCTTTATTATTATTATAAGCAGGTTATAAATAGTGTGTGTGTGGACCCCAAACTTCTGACCCGGGTTTGGAGGGCGCCACAACCAAAACTAAAGAGGGGAGTGTGAAGGTGAGTAAGGTAGGTGAGGGACAGGGTGAACTAAAAGAAACCCTAAGGATAAGGTGGGAGAGGTGAGTGTTTCCCAGCCTAGCCACACTGCAGTCTCCCAACAGACTGCAGTTCTTAATAAAGACATTAACTCATTGCTAGTTGTATCCTCCCAAAAGGATGTGACTATTGAACAAAGCTTTCAGCCAAGAGCACAAGCCAAAAGGGTAAGGGACACAAGCTCACCCCAAACCTATGCTAGAAAGAAGAAACCAAAAACCTTTGGGGATGCACAGGGCTCACACACTGTGCAAACTGGTGCTAAATACACAGTCACTGCACCTTCACAAAGTCAGCTTGATGTGGCTCCAATAAATGTGGAGTCACAACCAAAATCTTTAGTTATAAAAGCACCCCAAACATTAAATTCTCCCACAAACTCTCTGGATGTGCATATGATCAACACATCAATTCCTGATTCCCCTTCTTTAACTCTGTTTGGGAAGCCAAAATCTAGTGCAAGTGAGCATCATCTTTTAGATGATTTGTTGGCTCACTTGCCAATTCTTTCAGGAACTGTTGAGACATCTGTGCCAAAATTTTCATCAATCTGCACAGAGTCCACAATAGTTTCCACTCCTAACTCATTTATTCCTACTCTCTCGATGGATATTGTTCATCCGTCGAGTACTGATTGTATCCGGCGGATAAGCTTAACAGCAGTTATCCATCGAATAGTCAAACTGCTAACCCGACGGATATCCCTTATCCATCGAGTATTTCTGCACAGCTTCAAATTTCATCAATTATTTCAAGTGCAGAAGACTTAGTAGTAGTACAATCACTCCTAGGATTGAGAGAAGAGAGTGTTATGAGTGAGAGTCTGGGTTGCTCCCAGGAAAAAGGAGAGGAAAAGAGTGAAAATATGCAATCCAGTTCTTCAGGATTGGCAAAAGAGAGTGTGTGGAGTCCCACCTTAGATGGTAAAGGTGAGGGTGTGAGGGTGGGGAGCCAAGGTGAGACCTTGATGCAACAAAAGAGAGATTATGATAGAAATACAGGTACAGGAGCTATAAGGGTGGATGTCATTACAAGTGAGTTAATGAATGTCCAGGATGCAGACAGGGAGGGACTATCTCAGCAACCTCAAGCTGTTATAGATTCTACCTCCCTTGATGATGAGGCATTTACTCACCCTGTTCCAGCATATCAACTCCTAGCTGAACAGGGCAATGGCAATGCAGAAAGGATGCTTAACTTGGTGCACACCACACAGTCAATGCTAAGGGCTAAGGATGCCATCACAACTTTTCCCTCTACAGCTGGTGATGTTGATTATGAGACTGGTGGTTCAGAAGATTTCTTTGGAGGTGAAGGTGGAGATAGTGAAGCAGAGCCATTGGACCTAGGGGGAGAAGTAGGTTCCAGTTCAAGATCAGGCATGCCATCTTGGGCATTTTCCAAACACTGTGATGAACACTACTTCAAGACAACCCTGATTCAACTCATAAATCAGACAAATTCTGCTCTTCAAACCACCACAAATGCCAACACCAAAAAGCTCCTTCAAGCACATCTTGCTTCTCCACAACTACAACAAATTCAAGGTTTTGAACATGCTCGAGATGTTAACACTATCAAAGGTGATATTGATGAGATAAAAAGGCAATTTCTGACAAGATGGACTCTAAACTTCCAGAAGCTACAATGCTTGACATTAAGAGACAACTCAGGAAAAATTCTGATCTTGCCACAAAGATAGATGCCTTAGACACAAGAATGACAGAAATGGAAGCATCTCTTACAGCAATTCATCTACACCAAGCTCAACAGACAGACTTGCTTCAGAAACTGGTGGCTGCACAAACCTCCTCTACTCAACTTGCTGATAACAAAAAGGGGGAGAAAGAGAATTCTAGGAGTGAGGGGGAGCAAAAAGTGCTCAACATTGAAGTTAGCAAAGTAATTGTGCCTTCAATTACTTTCACCAAGCCACCAGCCAAAGATAGCATTGATCTGATAAATGAAGCAGCAGCCAATTTAAGAGCAGCTGAAAAGGAGCAGTTGAAGCCAATCAACTGGGAGAAGATTGATGAGGACATTCAGAAGAAGTTTGGGCTAGCAAAGAAGCCAGAAAAGTCAGCCATTCATCACTCTCAAGTCAGGCAAATCTCTGTGAATGAAATGAGCATGAACTATCTGGAAAGAGGACAGCCATTCTGCATCAAATCTCCAAAGGTTGATGTACTTTTGAAGCCAAGGGTGAAATATCCAAAATCATCTCTAACGAACCCTTCGGATACAGTGTATGAGACACCAAATCCTGATGAGAAGAAACTGTTGTCAAGATCCATTGCCTTCTATAAGGATCCAGCTGATTCAGCTTTAAAAAGGAGAATTGCTAAAGTTTTCAGGAATGGTAAAGAAATTTGTGTGGTTGCTGGACATCCTCAATTTGCTGAGGCAGAGAGAGAAGAAAAGGCAAGATTGAAGCAAGAAAAGAAGCAAGCTATTCTAGATGATAAAAAGGCTAAATAAAAGAAAGAGCAAGCTGCTATCTTGGCCAAGCTACAAGCTGTGAAACCAACACAACAAATTTCTGCTCAGCCATCTGAAATCACTGAATCTCAAGATCCAAAGAAGCAAGTTGAACCACAACAGAAGAAATCTCAAAGGTACAAGGAATTGGCCAAAGGAACCAAAAGGAAATTGAACTTTGTTGGTAAGGAATTGGAGGATTAGTTTCCCAAGGAATCCACTCCAACTGCAACTCAAGCATCAAAACCCTCTGTGGTATTTGAAGACATCAAGGTGGTGGATCCTTACAAGAACATTCATGGTGAACTTATTGTGCCTAAGGATGAACCAATAGACTAGGATAGTCTACCAATTCCTGACTTCAATTTGCCAATCCTTAACAAGCAAAAGAGAACAAAGTCAAGAGCAGTCAAGAAAGTGAAGCTGTCACCTCTCAAATTCAAATCTCTAGTCAATGCTCAATCTAAAGTCAACAAGGGAGATTACTTGTACTTATGTGACATCAAGGAATTCTTTGACCTAAACCTCTATCTAGATGAACTGGAAGAAGTTAGAGGGATTGATGCCTACAGGAATCTACTGAAAGGTTAGTTTTAAAGTATAAGGGAGGAAAGGAGATTCAATGGCCACTTCACAGGATCCTTCAAGAAAGCCAATCTGTGCTGATAAAAGTTTATTCATCTTTCAAGAAGAACTTTGGTTTCAATGTAACTGCAAGAAGACTGGTTCTAAAGAAGATTGAAGAACTGAGGAGTATTAGAGCTAAAGATGCACTCCCAAAGACTCTAACTATTCCTTACACAGGAAGTAGAGTGCATCTAAGGCCCTACTGGCTGATGAAGTTCATGGATGACAAAGAAGTTAGAAGATTTTTCAGATTAGAAGACCAATTGAGCATCTCTAGCAATGAGACTTGTTATTCCTAGTGGATTAACAATGAGATTTACAGAAGGGGGGTTGAATGTAAATCTCAAAACTTTTTCAAGTTTTGAGCAGTTTATGAAAGTTGTGTGTTCAAGAAGAACAAGTGTGTGAATTGCTTTAAGCTAATACAGACAGATATAAATTCAAGCACAAATGTAAAGAACACAACAGACCTTAAAAACTTTTCTGGTGGATTTGTTGTTCCACCAGAGATGGTATTTTAGAAAATCTGTGATTCAACAATGTTGATCACAGCTGCATCCTAGTACAAACTAGATGAATTTTCTCTCAATATTTTTCTAAACAGCTCTGGAAAATCTCTCTTCTAATTACTAGCTTCTACTTGGTTTATATATTACCAAGTGTACAAGTGAAGAACAATATAAAATACAGTAATAAAATAAGATCTTCACTTGCTTCTTTTCCTGTTCACTCCAGTACTTTGTTGACTATTGCATCTTGTACAAAAGAAGAACGGCTGCTTTTTCTGTTGTTCCTGAAATTCGGCTACCACATCTCAGTTGTCTCTATCAACCCATGTGCCTCTGTTTGTAGGTACAACTACCCCTTATCAACGGCTAATCATCAGAACATCCGTTGAAGCTTTCATCCGTTGATGCACTCATCCGTTGAAGGATGTTATCCGTTGAAGCTTTCATCCGTTGATGCACTCATCCGTTGAAGGATGTTATCCGTTGATGACTTTATCCGTTGAAGCTTTAGAGACATCCGTTGAAGCTTAGCTTCTCATCCGTTGAAGGTCTTTAAGTCATCCGTTGATACCACTTCACTTATACAAAATTACAAGGCATGAAGTATTTACAATTGGCCTTCCTATCTGCATATCATCTAGTAGTCAACATGACTCATAGTTTCTCTCAACTTCCAAGAATTACATTTTAAATACAGAGACTGAAATATGCTACAACACTAGACTTATTTCTAAGTAAAGCTACACCATCAACGGATAGCCAAAGTGGGCTTATCCGTTGAGGCTACAGACACTAAATTTCTACTTAAGTATTTTGTTAAACATATCATCAAACTAATGCACATACATTCCTAACAATCTCCCCCTATTTATGTCTATAAGAATTGTAGGCATAAATTCAGGGTTAACTTGATGATAACAAAACACTTAACAGATATATGAATTGAAACTAAGTAGAAATTTAAAAATGCTGCAAAAGTGTATGTACTAGGAGATAATTGAAGATTTACAGTGTTTCCAAGGATACTCCTTTAGTCTGAGCAAATCATCTTTTTCTTCTTTGTTCCCTGGTTTTCTTTCCTAGCCTTTTGTCATTTTCCTCAATTTGGAGTTGGAGTTGTCTGAAGAATTCAGCTTCATCTTCAACACTGACATCCAACTTAGATTGCATTTCTTTGAGAGATTCATTGCTGGCAATCTTGAGTTGGTCTTCAAGTCTGAAAAATCTTCTGACTCCTTTATCATCTCTAAATTCCATCAACCAATGAGGTGATTTGTGAATTTTCATTTCCCTTTCTTGAATGAGTAAAGTCCTTGGTAAAGCATTGGGCTCCCTCCAAGTTTTCCTTATATTGGCTATCTTGTTGAGAATTTCAGTCTTGGCAGTTCTGGTAAAGCCAGAATCCTTTTGTATAGCTGAATAGACTCTAATCAAGGTAGAGTAGCCTTCATCCAGAATCCTGTGGAGAGGCCATGTTCTTTCCCCAGCTCCTTTATATCTGAACACTAATCTCTCTGGTAGCTGTCTGTAGGCAGCTATTCCCCTTACATCCTCCAGCTCATCCAGATAGAGTTCAATGTCTGAAATTTCTTTTATGTCACAGATGTGAACATAATCATCTTTAGAAATGGGTGACTTAGGCTTAGGTTTTTGTTTTTGAGTGAATTTCTTAGAGGTTATGGGAGGTGTAGATTTTGGTTTTCTTTTCTGTTTCTTTGGCAGTGGAAGAGTGGTTAGAAAGGTAGGCAATTTGATAGTGTCCCAATCAATAGGTTCCTCTTTTGGAATGATTGGTTCACCATGGATGTTTATTGTGGGATCAGCAACAAGGGGTTCAGGTATGGAAGGTAGTGGTTTAGATATAGATTTGGTTACTTCAGTGTTATCTCCACTCCTTCTATGTGCCTTGGCCTTTCTTCTGTTTCCCTTCTGCCATTCCTCTCTTTCTTCCACACTCTCACCAAATATACTCCCTAAAACCTCATCTAGATTTGTAGTCTTGTCTTCACCCCTGACTTCAATCCCTTTTTCTTTTTCAACCAGACTTGACTTTAGCTGTTGTTCAAGCTTTGCTTGTGCTCTTTTGTCAGCCTTTAATTGCTTGTCTTCTTCCTTCTTGGCTATTGAGAATTTGGGATGTCCTTGCATCACACATATGCTCTTTCCCTCTCTAATGATAATAGCTCTATTTCTCCTTACAGCCTCATCCATGGTCTTTTTGAGATAAGCAATACTCCTGCCTAAAATCTTGTTCTCATCAGCTTTTGGAGGAGGAAAGTCCACTTCTTTTAAAGGATTCTTTGTTGAGTCCTTATTGGATCTTTCATTGGGCTTGAGAATTATAGCTTGTAGTTCTTTGGAAGAAGCTTCTCCATCCTTATGACTCCCTACTGGCATGAGCTCCATGTTGATTGGTTCAATTTTTGTGCTGTATTTCACAGATGTTGATTTGTCTTGTGTAGAACCAAACAACAGTTGCAACCTTTCATCAATTCTCCTCCTTTGTTCTTTCACTTGAATTTCAGCTGCTGCTAGCTGAATCAAATCAATTCCATCAGGCTTGCCCTTGATTTGAATGATTGGAGAAGTAGTGATGGCAGGAACTAGCACTTTAGATATGTTGACTTTTGTAGATGGCTCTCCTTCCCCTTCCCTTTTACTCTCCCCCTTTTTGTTATCATCAAGGAGAGGGGTCAAGCCTTGTGCTTTTGCCAGCTGCATTAGGAGACTGGTTTGAGGTTGTTGATTGTGAAGAATGGTGGCCACAGAATCTTCAATAACTTGAACTCTGTCTTCTAACTTGGCCAACCGTTTTTCAGTAATAGATTCTTTCTTCAAACTCAAAACCAAGTCTTGCAATGTACCATAGGGCATGACTGAATCCAATTTTTCTGAAGTATAGGTTTTCAAGTCAGCAATATCCTTCCTGAGATCATCCATACTCAGATTCTGCTTCACTTGCTGCAGCTTCATGAGATGCAGTGAGTCCAGGTGAGCTTGAAGGATAGCCTTGATACTTGCATGTGAAGTATTCTGAATGGCCTGTTGAATAGTGTTGATTTGTTTGACTAAAGAGACATTGAATTCCCCTGATCTATACTCCTTAGTCAAGGCCCATTCAGGTAGATTTGGAATTGAACTAGGGCCTTCATCTCCCCCTAAGTTCATGCTTCCATCAAAAGAAATAGAGTCATCATCATCAGAATTTGCTCCAAATTCCTCAGATGGCTCACCAGCTGTAGAAGGCATTTTGTTAATGGCAGCTTTATCCCTTTGAAGAGATTCTGTTGTGTGCACTAGATGTAGTGACCTTGCTGCCTCCTCATTGCCCTGAGCAGCCAACAGTTGATAGGCTGTCACAGGATGAGTAAAAGTGTCAGCATCCAAGGAAATGTTATCAATTACAGCTTTGTAATGTTGCTGAAATTGTCTTTCCTTTTCAGCATCATCCACAATCATTGACTCATTAGCAATGGCTGGTTCCACCCTTGTATCTACTGTACCTGCTTTTCTCTCTTTTTCTCTATGTTCTTGCATCAGGGGCTCCCCCTGGCTCACACATCTCACTCCCTCACCTTCACCTACTAAGGTGGTACTCCACTCACTTACTTTTGCCATGCTGGAAGAAATAGCATGCATTTTTGAGCTCTCAATCTCTCCTTTTGCCTGGGAGCAACCCAGCCTCTCACTCAAATTGTCACTCCCTTCCCTCAATCCTAAGAGTGATTGCACAGTATTCATGTCTTCTACACTTGGAATTAATTCATTTATTTGTGTAGAGACTGTCAACGGATGTGGAATATCCGTTGAAGATGAAACTGATGTTATCAACGGATAACTGCTGTTAAGCTTATCCGTTGAAGAACAACCACTTGTCAACGGATGAGTGATATCCGTTGAAGAAGGAAAAGAAGTTGAAATTGAAAGTGATATAACTGTTGAATCTGTGTAGATTGATTTGAGATGTGGTGACACAGATCCTTCAATTATATCTGAAAGAATTTGCGGGTGATCCAACAAATCATCTAAGAGATGATGATCACCTGTATTTGAGTGGGGCTTTTCCCTGAGTTGTAAAGAGGGAGAATCAGGAATTGATGGGAATAACATATCCACATCCAGAGATGGTGATGAAGTGTTTGGTGATTGATGTGTGATTATTGTGAGAGAATGGGGCTGTGACTCCACATTTATTGGAGTCACATCAAACTGAGTTTGAGAAGGCATAGATACAGATGGATGTATCTGTGCAGTGTGTGCACCCTATGTAGAAGATTGGGTTCTAGCCTTCTTTCTTCTAATAAAGGCTTTTGTTGGTGAGTGTTTGGCTTTAGTGTCCCTCCCTCTTTTGTTCTGTGTTCCTGGTTTGGAACTATTTTCAATAGTAACATCCTTTTGGGAGGATGCTACTAGGGATGTGCTAGATACCTTTTCAACCACCACAGCTTTTTGAGAAACTGTGGCTTGGCTAGCTTGGGAAGCACTCAACTTTCCTTCCTTATCCTGGGGGTTTCTTTGATGTTCACCCCTCCCCTCACCACTCACACCCTGTTCACTCACCTCAGGGTTAATAGTTGGTGTTACAACTGTTGTCTTTTGAGAAACAACAGAGGTGGATTTCTTTGTCTTGGATTTTGAAAGTTTAGTTTTGGTGACCTTGGTAGAAATCTGTTGGGGCATCACAGATTTCATGGCCACACTAGAAGATAAAGAAATAGAGAGGTTGGAAGAAGTAGGAGTTGTAGAAGCAATTACCTCACCTACCTGAGGTGCATTCATGATTGGTAAATATACCAATGGCACACTGCTGTTAAGATCCATTCTCTTCAAGTCTGCAAGAACTCTTTTCTCTTGTGCCCAGCACTTGAGTTTATTATTCTCATTGATTATGACTAAACCTTCAGCAACATGGTTAGCCAATAACATAAAGAATCTAGCATAATAGATGTTATTAGGTCTATTAGCTTTGTTACCCAATCTAGTACCTAATTCTAGCATCACATAGTTGCTAAAGTTAAAATACCTATCAGAAACAAGCATATAGAGCATATTAACCAGAGATGAAGTTATGGCATCAAAATTACTAATTTTCCCAGAGAAAACCTTTATAAAGGCATCCCCAAGGAAACTCCATTCTTTCCTAAGGCCTTTTCTTCTAATACTCCCTAAATTAGCAGAGTTAAGAGAATAACCTATGGAATCTAACATGCTGGATACATCACTATCAGTGTGTGGTGTCATGGCATTGTTCTCAGGCAATTTAAAACATGCTTGTAAATCATCACAGTTAATACAGTGAGTTTTACCTTTGAGAGTGAAGGAGATAGTCATATCCATGGAGTTGAACTCAGCAGTTGTCCAAATCTCCTCAACTACTTCACAGAAAATTGTTGGGGCTTCCAGCATTGCATAGCTAAGTTTACAGTTTTTGATGAAGTCCATCATTTTGTGATAGTCTGAGTGGGCTTCATTCTTTTCTACCAAAGCTATGAAATTGTTCTTTTCATAGATGAACCCAGATTGAGACATAATCTTCACGACTGGTGCCATTTTTGTGAGTAGAAATTGCAGAGAATAACTTGAAGTTTTTTGCAGAGAGAAAATGGTAAATGCTTGAAATTTCAAGAAAGCGTAAAGTAAAAATGAACAATCAGAAGGACTTATATGCTTTCTCAAATTAATAAACAAAAATATAAAATAAAGATTTATCAATAAATATGCGTTAGTGAATTTCAGCCGTTTAAGAATAAACTGTAAGTATTCTAAAAACTACCTTTAAAACCAATACATACAGATGTATGTATGAGTATCAACGGTTAAGAGAATAGAATCAACGGCTGTTAAACACCTGAATCGATTGATGTGACATTTCAACGGATAAGGCAAATTGTCATCCGTTGAAAGGTACTTCAGTTTTATCCGTTGACGGATAAAAATTCCAGAAATGTATTTGTCTTTCAACGGATAATGACTATCCGTTGATAGAGCAATTTTGACTTTCAACGGATAGGGAACATCCGTTGATGGAATAAACTATGTTAAAAGTCAAATTTGTTCTTAGCAACTAATATATTTCAGGCTTCAAATCAAATTGCAATAAAGACATGAATTTTAAGAGTAATTAAGCATACCTAGCTCACTTACCAATCTTGTGAATGTTGATTCATCAAGTGGCTTGGTAAATATGTCAGCAATTTGTTGTTCACTTGGAACAAAATGTAGTTCCACTGTACCATTCATGACATGCTCCCTAATGAAGTGGTACTTGATATCAATGTGCTTGGTCCTTGAGTGCTGCACAGGATTCTCTGTTATGGCTATGGCACTTGTGTTGTCACAAAAGATAGGAATTCTATCAACATGAAGTCCATAGTCAAGGAGTTGGTTCCTCATCCATAACACTTGAGAACAGCAACTTCCAGCAGCAATGTATTCAGCCTCAGCTGTAGAAGTAGAGACTGAATTTTGCTTTTTGCTAAACCATGATACAAGCTTGTTTCCCAGGAATTGGCAGGAGCCTGTTGTACTTTTCCTATCTATTTTGCAACCTGCATAGTCTGCATCTGAATAACCAATTAGATCAAAGCCAGATTCTCTAGGATACCAAATACCTAAATTTGGTGTACCCTTGAGATATCTGAAAATCCTTTTGATAGCAATTAAGTGAGACTCCCTAGGATCAGCTTGGAATCTAGCACAAAGACATGTAGCAAACATTATATCTGGTCTACTAGTAGTTAAATATAAAAGTGAACCAACCATGCCTCTATAACTTGTAATATCCACAGACCTTTCAGTCTTATTTAATTCAAGTTTGGTGGCAGTGGCCATGGGAGTTTTTGCAGATGAACATTCCATTAAGTCAAACTTCTTTAAAAGATCATAAATATATTTTGTTTGACTAATGAAAATTCCATCACTAACTTGTTTAACTTGTAAACCAAGAAAATAGGTTAGTTCTCCCATTAGGCTCATTTCATATTTACTTTGCATTAACTTAGCAAACTTTTTGCAAAGTTTATCATCTATAGAGCCAAATATTATGTCATCTACATAAATTTGAACAAGTATACTAGAGCCATTAACATCCCTAAAGAAGAGAGTTTTATCAACAGTACCTCTAGTGAAGTGATTCTCCAAAAGAAATTTTGATAAGGTTTCATACCAGGCTCTAGGTGCTTGCTTCAGTCCATAGAGTGCTTTCAACAGATAATACACATAGTCTGGAAAATTTGGATCTTCAAATCCTGGAGGTTGACTTACATAGACTTCTTCCTCTAATTTCCCATTTAGAAATGCACTCTTGACATCCATTTGATAGACTTTGAAATTGGCATGGGCTGCATGGGCTAGAAATATTCTGATGGCTTCAAGTCTTGCAACATGAGCATATGTTTCATCAAAATCTATTCCCTCTTGCTGAGAATAGCCTTTAGCAACCAGTCTGGCTTTATTCCTTATGATAATGCCATTTTCATCCATCTTGTTTCTGAATACCCACTTTGTGTCAATAGGACTCTTGTTCTTTGGTTTGGGTACCAGCTTCCATACTTGGTTTCTCTCAAATTGGTTCAGCTCTTCCTGCATAGCTAATATCCAATCTGGATCCAATAGAGCTTCTTCCACTTTCTTAGGTTCCTCCTGAGACAGAAAACTACTATACAGACATTCATCTTGAGTGGCTTTTCTTGTTTGCACTTTAGATGATGCATCACCAATGATCAGTTCAAAGGGATGATTCTTGGTCCATTTCCTTTGTGGTGGAAGATGTGCTCTAGATGAGGTGGCCTCTGTATTGTCATGATGTGAGACAGAGTGTTGACTAGTTGAAACTCCCCCTGAGTTGTTGGTCCTTTGCAGGGAACTTGGAGTTCTATCAACTGATGATGTAAATCGATTATCCGTTGATGAACTATGATCAACGGATGCTTCATTTTGTACTTCAACGGATGATGCACTATGTCTTTCAACGGATACTGCATTGCCTCTATCAACGGATGCAGTATTTTGTGCATTATCCAGGGGCATGTTTTGAATCCCTTTTGAAGTGTCACCTCCATCAGTCTCCTCTTCACTATCATCACAACATATCTCAATGTTGTCAAATTTGAGTCTCTCATTATGTCCCTCATCTGTTAGTCCATCAATCTTTTTATCATCAAACACAACATGCACAGATTCCATAACAATGTTGGTTCTTAGATTGTAGACCCTATAAGATTTTCCAGCTGAGTAACCAACAAATATCCCTTCATCAGCCTTTGCATCAAACTTCCCTTTATGGTCAGATTGATTCCTCAGTATAAAGCATTTACATCCAAAGACATGAAGAAAGTTTAGAGTTGGTTTTCTTCTCTTGAACAACTGATAAGGAGTCATGCCTTTAGCTTGATTGATCAAAGAAATATTCTGAGTGAAGCAGGCACAATTAACAGCTTCAGCCCAGAAATATATTGGTAACTTTGATTCTTCAAGCATTGTTCTGGCAGCTTCAATTAAAGATCTGTTCTTTCTTTCAACAACCCCATTTTGCTGAGGTGTTCTTGGAGCTGAGAACTCATGCATGATTCCATTTTCTTCACAGAACAGCCTTAATGTCAAATTCTTGAACTCAGTTCAATTGTCACTCCTGATATTTCTAACCTTCAAGTCAGGATGATTGTTGACTTGCCTGATGTGATTGATAATGATTTCACTTGCTTCATCCTTTGATCCAAGAAAATAGACCCATGAGAACTTTGAGAAATCATCTACAATCACTAAGCAATATCCTTTTCTTGCAATAGACAATACATTGACTGGTCCAAACAAATCCATATGTAGCAGCTGTAATGGTTCATCAATTGTTGTTTCAAGCTTCTTTTTGAATGATGCTTTCCTTTGTTTGCCTTTCTGACAAGCATCACACAAACCATCCCTTGAGAATTCAACTAGAGGGATTCCTCTAACTAAGTCCTTTTTGACTAGATCATTCATTATCCTGAAATTCAAGTGAGATAGCTTCTTGTGCCATAGCCAACTTTCAATTGTGCTTGCTTTGCTGAAGAGACAAGTAATGGATTCTGCATCTGTAGAGTTGAAGTCAGCTATGTACACATTTCCTTTTCTAACTCCAGTTAGAACCACTTTGTTGTCTTTCTTACTAGTGACAACACAGGCTTCAGAATTGAAGGAAACTGTATTCCCTCTATCACATAGTTGACTGATGCTCAGTAAATTGTGCTTGAGACCATCAACTAATGCAACTTCATTAATGATGACATTCCTTGTTGAAATCAAGCCATATCCCATAGTAAACCCTTTGCTGTCATCTCCAAAGGTTATGCTAGGGCCAGCTCTCTCCTTGAACTCTGTGAGCAGGGAGAAATCTCCTGTCATGTGTCTTGAACAACCACTGTCCAAGTACCATAGATTTCTTCCATTTCCCTGCACACCATAAAATCAATCAATTTGATTTTGGTACCCAAGTTTCCTTGGGTCCATCCTTGTTAGCCTTTCTCCTAGACTTCATTCCTCCTGCATCTTTAGACTTAGGTAAGTTTGAGTCAACCTTGGTCTTAGATGTAGTTGGTTGAGGTGTAGGGTTAGTCACAGAATCATTTAGCACATTTGTAAAATTATTAGGCATTGATTGTGCAAACATGTTATTCCACATGGGCATATTGTATGGCATTTGAGGCATACTAAATGCAGCAAGATAAGGATTGTTAAAATATGGCATGTTTACAAAATGTGCATAAGGATTTTGTTGAGACATAACAGGCATAGCATGCAGAGGTGATGCAGACATATTAGGCATAGAAGAGGGTACAGTTATGGGAGTCTTCTTAATGGATTTACAATTAGCAGATAGATGATTAACACTACTACAATGCACACAGCTTTTTCTAGGAGCATACCTATCAGGTGTGTAATTGTTGTGTTTATTAACTCCTACCTTCCCATTTCTGTTGGATTTTCTTTTAGATTCCTTTTTATCCTCAACCATCTTGAGCCTATTATCTAACTGTTCTAAGGTCATGTGCCCTACATTTACCTTACTGACATCTTTGGATGTGCTTGCTTCTTCTTTGACAAAGTTCTTTGAAGTTGAACCAAACTTTTTGTTGAGTTTCTTTAGATTCTCTCTTTTAGAAACATCTGCCTGTTTTGATTGAGGAACCTTCAACGGATGCTCCTTTTCTTTCTTCAACGGATAACTTTCATCATCCGTTGATTCCACATCCGTTGACAGCCCATCAATTAATTCCAGTTTCTTTTTATTTTTATCCCAGGCAGTTTCACAGAATGATTCAATTCCTTGGACCTTAGCAATTTGAGCACTAACATCCCTAGATGTCTTCCAGGCTTTAATCACCTCTTGCTCTTTCTCTAATTGATTGGAAAGTATTTCTACTTTCTTAACAGATTCAGCTAGTTCATTTTCAACAGATATACAATGCAACTTTGTTTTCTCTAGGTCAATCATCTTATCTTCTAACAAAGCATTTCTATTACTTAAAAACAGATTGTTCTCTCTAATCCTACTATTTTCTTTAGCAAGAGATTTAAAAGACACACGCAAATGATACAATTCAGTAGACATGTCATTAAAAGCATCATTGCACTCTTCTTTAGTAAGCTGTGTTAAGTCAGTAGTGATTACCTGATTGCTTGATGAACTAACTTCATTTTCTTCAGAATCAGCCATGAGAGCAAGGTTGACATACTCCACATCTTCATCCTCTTCATCTCCATTAGCTGCCCAGTCCCTTTCTTGAGTAATGAAAGCCCTCTCCTTTTGCTTGAGTAGATCAAAATATTTCTTTTTGTAATCTACTTGCTCAAATTTCTTCTTTTCAGAAGTTGGCTTTCTGCACTCACCTGCAAAGTGTCCACTTATACCACAATTGAAACACTTGAACTTGGATTTGTCCACAGTGTTTTTGTGAGGTTTAGTGGCTCTAGTGTTTTTCTTGAATTTCATCTTTGCAAATCTTCTGGACAGAAATGCAAGATGCTCATCAATACCATCTGAGTCATCTTGGCTGGAGTTGTCTTCATTTTCAGCAACTTGCTCTTTCCCTTTGCTTGATTCCTGATTTCTTATACCATCTTTGGAGTTTGATGTAGATCTCGCAGTTTCTTGTTTGCATTTCCTCTCATCTTCAGCTACCAATGCAACTGAATTTCCTTTCTTTCTCCCCTTCTCCAATACCTCATCCTGTTCCAGCTCTAGTTCATAAGTCTTCAAGATTCCATACAATCTTTCAAGAGTGAAGTCCTTATAATCTTGAGAGTTTCTTAAGGAGACAGTCATGGGTTTCCATTCCTTTGGCAAGGATCTTAAAAATTTAAGATTTGAATCCTTCACCTGGTACACTCTTCCATACAGCTTCAGTCCATTCAACAGCTTTTGGAACCTATTGAATGTTTCATTTAAAGATTCATTTTCTTCAAAATGAAAGTATTCATACTGTTGAATGAGAAGCTGCATTTTGTTTTCTTTCACTTGTTCTGTACCTTCACACAGTAGTTGAACTGTGTCCCAAACCTCTTTGGCAGTTGTGCAATTTATCACATTATCAAACATATCCATGTTAAGACCATTAAACAAAATGTTCATAGCCTTCTTATCCTTGTGGACTTCTTCTGTGTCTTCCATTGTCCATTCTGCTCTAGGTTTTGGAATGGATTGACCAACAGCAACTGTGGCTGTAGCAACTGTTGCTACTTTGTGGGGAATGTGAGGACCATTCTCAATGCAGTTTACATAACCTTCATCTTGGGAGAGTAGATGAAGGTGCATTTTCACCTTCCAATGGTGATAACTGTCTTTGTCAAGAATTGGGATCTTTACTCCAATATCCTTCTTACTCATCTTTGTTAGATTCCAAGATCTTTAAACTCTTTGTATGTCAAGAGCTTGCTCTGATGCCAATTGTTATTCCTAGTGGATTAACAATGAGATTTACAGAAGGGGGGTTGAATGTAAATCTCAAAACTTTTTCAAGTTTTGAGCAGTTTATGAAAGTTGTGTGTTCAAGAAGAACAAGTGTGTGAATTGCTTTAAGCTAATACAGACAGATATAAATTCAAGCACAAATGTAAAGAACACAACAGACCTTAAAAACTTTTCTGGTGGATTTGTTGTTCCACCAGAGATGGTATTTTAGAAAATCTGTGATTCAACAATGTTGATCACAGCTGCATCCTAGTACAAACTAGATGAATTTTCTCTCAATATTTTTCTAAACAGCTCTGGAAAATCTCTCTTCTAATTACTAGCTTCTACTTGGTTTATATATTACCAAGTGTACAAGTGAAGAACAATATAAAATACAGTAATAAAATAAGATCTTCACTTGCTTCTTTTCCTGTTCACTCCAGTACTTTGTTGACTATTGCATCTTGTACAAAAGAAGAACGGCTGCTTTTTCTGTTGTTCCTGAAATTCGGCTACCACATCTCAGTTGTCTCTATCAACCCATGTGCCTCTGTTTGTAGGTACAACTACCCCTTATCAACGGCTAATCATCAGAACATCCGTTGAAGCTTTCATCCGTTGATGCACTCATCCGTTGAAGGATGTTATCCATTGAAGCTTTCATCCGTTGATGCACTCATCCGTTGAAGGATGTTATCCGTTGATGACTTTATCCGTTGAAGCTTTAGAGACATCCGTTGAAGCTTAGCTTCTCATCCGTTGAAGGTCTTTAAGTCATCCGTTGATACCACTTCACTTATACAAAATTACAAGGCATGAAGTATTTACAATTGGCCTTCCTATCTGCATATCATCTAGTAGTCAACATGACTCATAGTTTCTCTCAACTTCCAAGAATTACATTTTAAATACAGAGACTGAAATATGCTACAACACTAGACTTATTTCTAAGTAAAGCTACACCATCAACGGATAGCCAAAGTGGGCTTATCCGTTGAGGCTACAGACACTAAATTTCTACTTAAGTATTTTGTTAAACATATCATCAAACTAATGCACATACATTCCTAACAAGACTCTTTTGGAAATGCAAGAAAAATTAAATCTCTCAGAATCTGATGAAATGGAATTCCACAGACAGCTCCAAAATCAGATAGAAGAAAATAACAGAAATCTTGGAAAGAGATTCAGACCTTCAAGGAATTAGATTAATCTGCTCAGGCTAGAGGAGCACCTTGAAAATGACTGTGAGCTAATCTTTGTACATTTTGTTATTTTAGGCACTTTACAGTTTTATCTACTTAATTTTAAAGTTGTATTTTTAAAGTGTTTTGTTATCATCAAGTTTCTCTTAATTTATGGCTATAGTTCCGGTAGACATAAATTGGGGGAGATTGTTGTGGATATGTTGTGTACTTGATGATTTCATTAGTAAAATACCTTAGTAGATTTTACTTAGTGAAAAATGTAGCACTTGATGGATAAGGAATATAGTTTCGACGGATGACTCATTATAGTCCCGACGGATGATGATCAATTATCCATCGGGTGAGTAGCTTATGTAATAATGAGTCCATAGCACATTTCTGTATTCACCTTGTTTCTATTCTGTAGTAGCACTCAAGTCACGTTGACTTTAATTAGATATGCAGAATATGTTGATTAATTGTATATAGATGATGTCTTGTAATCCTGCATAAATGAAATGAAGTCAAGTACCAGATTGCTACCCGACGGATAAACAACAATGCCACTCGACGGATGATCAACAAGGCAACCCGACGGATGATCATGTACCTGACGGATAATCAATTCAAACATCAGTTGACAGTTACAACACAGTCACATGCGTCGAGTGTATGCAAAAAGAATGTGGAAGCCTATTCAACTGGGTTTTAGAGAACAAAGAAGCATTGCCATTTCCATACTATTATGAAGATATTCAAAGATGCTGGAATAGAGTAATGAAGAAGCATAGTATTAGACTTGATAGGTTTTATTTTATTGTCTTGTCTATTTACTGTGTAATCTTGGTAATATATATAAACCAAGAAGTAGCAAATAGAACAACAAGAACACTAAGTAAGAAAATTCTCAGAGAAACATTTGTAAGCTGTATTCTTAGCATTTCTCTGTAAACTTAGTTGTTCATATTTGTAGGCAGCTGTGAGCAAACCTTGCTACACAGAGTTCTCTTGATATAATATATATCTTTGGTGGATACTTTCAAATCCACCATAAAATTTTTAAAGACTTGTGTTTTTAATTACGTGTGTTTTGATTCATTCTAAGTTATTATTCTGTACTTTGCAAATCAATTCACTCAGATATATATTTTAAATTAGAACACTTTTTAAACCAAGAAAAAGTTTCAAGAATTCCATTCAACCCCCCCTTCTGTAATTCTTGTTGCATTGTTAGGGACTAACAATAATTATTTAAAACAACCGTGCATCGCACGAGTTTAGAGTAAACATTAAAAGTTTGATAATCGGTCGGTACTGTTGTACAAGACATGCATGTACTTTAACAAGACTAAGACAATTAGTCAACCCTAAGTAAGTTGTATTGTTATCTCAATTTGTGTTATGTGCTTGTAACACTTAAAGTCTGTAAAAATATCAAAGGAGCATACTGGAGTCTTTTTCTATAAACAGTGTCAAGTCTAAGAATTCTATCTGGAAGAAGATCAAGAAGATCATGTCTCAGAAGAATTATGAAGAAGCTTGGAGTTGAATAAATCTGTTTTAGGAAAAATATTTTAAGTCAAGATCTCTACAAGTCACAAATTTAGTGTTATAGAAAAGTCATTCAAGAACTCCAAATGACTTATCGAGAAGTCGAGAAAGCTACTAGAGAACTCAGAGAGATATCGGCAAGTCAAGAAGACATGAAGGTTGGAGATATCAACAAGTCATTTCTTCACTAGAGAACTCAGAGTTATCGACAAGTCTACATTCATTAGAGAACTCTGAGTTATTGATAAGTCAAAGTTCACTAGAGAACTCAGAGATATCGATAAGTCAAAATTCACTAGAGAACTCTAAGTTGTCGACAAGTCAAAGTGAAGACATGATGCTGAGAGATCTCGACAAGCCAAAGTTTTATTCGAGAACTCAGAGACCTCTATAAGTCAAATTCACTAGAGCATTAGAGATCTCGATAAGTCATTATACTTATTGAGATGTCAAGATCTCTATATGCCTAATTGGAGATCTCGAGTAAAATTCTCAAAGTATAAAATCACAGACCAATTCAATATTTAAGATAAACAATAAACAAACAATCCAATTAGCTGGATTGACAAGTCTACAAAAAACAGCTTGAAGAATGTGCAAGATCAATGGTGAAGATTAACTGACAGAAGAAGATCAAGATAATCACAGGATGCTAAAAATATGCTAAGCCATAAATGAAAGAGTTACTTTTCTATAAATAGAAATGACAAGTGACAGTTTAGAAAAGCTAATAGCATGTCTTATTGTACACTGTGTAAACCAGCAGTTAACTGAATTATAAAGTTAACACTGGTCCTTTAGTCAGTTGTAACAATCTAGATAGAAAATCTTGTAATTCTCTCAAGAAGAAGCTAAGCTCTTTAAACAAAGAGCCTAGAAATTTTGTAGCAAAACATTCTTGATTTTTAATATAAAAATTAAGTGAGTTTTGAAAAGATTGTGTTCTTGTTTATTGCATGTTTATTTACTGCATTAACACATCTTTCCTACAAGATTAAATTTATTTTGTTCAACCATAAACATTCAAGAAAAGCCTAAAAACATCTAAAACACATTCACCCCCCCTCTGTGTGTTATTCATTTTCTAACAGGTACTTGCTAAAGTTACTTAATTGTCTTCACTTAATTAATTTATTATTTTGACATAATTATCTTATATAATGTTATCGTTAAAAATTATGAAACCCCTAAAACAAAGTTATATATAACCGGATATATTAGGCGAGTATGCGACAGTATTTAGGTAGATATAGACGGTGTTCGGGCTAAAATAAAATAATAAATACTACTGACGGTGTCAAAATAATTATACTATTGAACCGAGATAAAAAAATTTAAACTGAAAAATAATTCGTTGGTCGATATAATGATATCGAGCTAAAAAATTACATATTACTTAATTTTTTAACAACTATAATTAATATAATCTTAAAATAAAAATAATAAAATAACAAATATTTGAAACAACTGTGCATTACACGGGTTTTAGGCTAGTATTATATTAAAGACGAAACAATGAAAGTTTGGTTGATAGTCGGTCTGGTCACCGTAATTATAGTAATATTTAAAATAAAGCACACTCATAAATATATTACTATTAACAATATAATTATATAAATACAAAAAGAATTGTAATATGTATAAATGTTTTGATTTAAACAAAATAATATATAATATTAAATTAAATTATACTATTGATCCAATCCTAAATAAAAAATAAAAAAATACGTACAATTAGTTGGATTTGCACCCTCGAATTAAAATATAATAATAAAGACCGATAAAAATTTGAAAGCAAATTCGTTTGGTCGATATAATGTCATCAGGCTAAAATAAAAAAATACAAGAGATAAAACAAAATAAATTGAAAGTAAATTTATTTGGCATATATAATATCATCAGACTAAAATAAAATTATACATATTATTAATTCCATCTAAAAGATAATAATATTCATTCTGGGCTGAAATGAAAGTAAACAAAAAACTAAATATAATTAGTCTGATTTGATTGACATAACGGGTCTGAGACTAACATCAATATTTTCTAACTCAGGATAAAATAATATAATAAATATCACCGATTTAGCTAAATAATATTTTATCAAACTGGGCTACAAGATAATGCATTGATCGATATAATATCATTAAAATAAAAATAAAATATGTTATCAATTCGGTTTAAAATAAAATAATATTTAACCAGAGTTAAAATAAAATTAAAAACAAACTAAATGTAGTTAGATGTTGATATAACGGGCGTAAGGCTAAAACAAAATAATGTTTATTATCGATCTACGCTAAATTCAAACTTAATTCAAACTAAAGGGAATTGTTATATTATTGATCTGTGTTAAAATATAATTAAAGTCTGACTAATTCGTAGTTAGGTATAATGTAGGCTTAGAATTGTGGGATAATTGAGATCCGATCCTAACAGTCGGAATATTAAAAGTTTGATTGCAAATCTGTGTGTAAAATGTTTAGATCTATATAATTACGGGTTTTTTCAATTTCTATAATATCCAAAATTATCTTAATAAAATGAAAATAGAGATGATTACTTAGTCAGTATAATTGCGTTAGAATATAATAAGTCAATACATGTTATTCATCCGGGTTAAAAAAGTTATATAGTTGATTCATGATAAATCAAAATTATAATAAGAAAATGACAATACCAACTAAAATAAAATAATATTTACTTTTATTCGGGTTAACATAATTTTTTTATTATTGATACATAAACTTTTTATTATTGATCCGGGTTTAAATAAATTAAATCAAAAATAAATTTGAATATAATTAGTTAGATTTGTTCGGTATACCAAATTAAAGATAATTCATTTACTATTGATGTGAGCTAAAATTTATCTTTTAATTAAAATAAAATTATTTTTTGTGAACACATCTATTAATTTCAACAAAACTAAATCTTTAAATTAGTGATATTTCTATTAAACTAAAATTTCACTAAATTATACACGTGCATATTTAAAATATTATCAAAATTTTATAATAAATAAATAATTTGCAAAATTTAAAACTTTCGCTTTAAATTAAATTTAAAAATTATATAATATTAAAAATAATGCATCACACAAATTTTAGGCTAGTATATATTACATTGTCGTGTATAAATACTACGGTTGCTCACGAACTGAGCTGTTCGTGAACAAGCTCGAGCTCGGCTCGTTAAGAGCTCGTTCGGCTCGGCTCGGCTCTTTAACGAACTCGAGCTCGAGCTCGAACAGACAAATGTGTTCATTAAGAAAAACAAGCTCGAGCCGAGCTTTGGGTTGTTCGGCTCGAGCTCGGCAAAACTCGAGCTCGGCTCTAGCTCGGCTCGTTAAGAGCTCGTTCGGCTCGGCTCGGCTCTTTAACGAACTCGAGCTCGAGCTCGAACAGACAAATGTGTTCATTAAGAAAAACAAGCTCGAGCCGAGCTTTGGGTTGTTCGGCTCGAGCTCGGCAAAACTCGAGCTCGGCTCTAGCTCGGCTCGGCTCGAGCTCGCTCGTTGAAATTCAAAAAAATTCTAATATATCCTGAATATTTTTATATAGATATGATTTTTTTTTAAAATCCGACTTTACTATATTTTTTTTATCTTCCAACGATCATTTTGCATACCATATATGATATATTTTGACGTGATTTAAATTATTTTTTTTATTTTAGTTTCCAAGTTTAAAATCCGGCTTCATAATTATTTTTAGTTAAGATTTTTTTTTAAAAAAAATTCATCGACCCAACCGTATGGATTTCATAAAATATATATTTTAATGATATAACCAAAGTTTCATATCAAAATAATTTTATTTGATTTTCTATTTTAACGGTCAAGCATTAGTTTGACTAGTAACGCTAACTAGTGTTTAGTCCGCATTTGTTGTTTCAATTATTTTAAAAATACTTTATATCGATCCAACCATATGGATGTCATAAAATCTATATTTTATTGATATAACTAAAGTTTCAAATCAAAATAATTTTATTTGGTTTCTATTTTAACAGTCAAACATTAGTTTGACTAATACTTGTAACTAGTGTTTACTCCTGTATTGGTGTCTCGACTTATCTAAAATTATTTTTAATTGATCCAACCGTATGGATGTCAAAATAAATATATTTTAATGATATAACCAAAGTTTTAAATCAAGATAATTTTATTTGGTTTGATATTTTAACGGTCAAGTATTAGTTTGACTAGTAACGCTAACTAGTGTTTAGTCCGGATTTGTTGTTTTGATTATTTTAAAAATACTTTATTTCGATCCAACCATATGGATGTAATAAAATATATATTTTGTTGATCTAACCAAAGTTTCAAATCAAAATAATTTTATATGGTTTGCTATTTTAATTGTGAAAAATTAGTTTGACTAGTAACTAGTGTTTAGTCCTGTATCGATGTCTCGACTTCTTTAAAATTATTTCTAATTGATCCAACCGTATGGATGTCAAAATAAATATATTTTAATGATATAACCAAAGTCTCAAATCAAGATAATTTTATTTGGTTTGTTATTTTAACGGTCAAGCATTAGTTTGACTAGTGATGCTAACTAGTGTTTAGTCCAGATTTGTTGTTTCGATTATTTTAAAAATATTTTATATTGATCCAATCGTATTGATGTCATAAAATATATATTTCATTGATATAACCAAAGTTTCAAATCAAAATAATTTTATTTGGTTTGTTATTTTTACAGTCAAACATTAGTTTGACTAGTACTAGTAACTAGTGTTTAGTCTTGTATTGGTGTCTTGACTTATTTAAAATTATTTCTTATTGATCCAACCATATGGATGTCAAAATAAATATATTTTAATGATATAACAAAAGTTTCAAATCAAGATAATTTTATTTGATTTGTTATTTTAACAGTCAAGTATTAGTTTGACTATTACCACTAACTAGTGTTTAGTCATTAATTGGTGTTTCGATTTTTAAAAAAATACTTTTGTTAGATATATTTGAGATGTCATGTCTAATCTGATTTGTGTTTAGTTCTCAGAACTTAACAACAGGACTTATTAGGACTTACTGGAAATCAGAACTTACTGAAGTCAGAACTTAATATCAGAACTTAAGGCATCAGAAGATATATATCAGGACTTAAGTGCGGGAAGACTTCAGATAAGGAATGTGGCTGATTTACAGGAGAAGATCTGGACCAAGACAAAAAAAGATATGCATGAAGAATTAGAGGACTAGAAGACTTTTAGAAGATATATGATTGATATATTTTAGGAGACAGAATTATATTTCAATATTAATTAGAAGATATCTTGTAACTGTGTACTATATAAACACAGCTTAAGGTTTACACTATATATGTTATCATTATCGAGAAGATTATACATTGTAACCTAACAGCTCTTAGTGATATTGTTCATCTCTGAGAGAACAACAGTTCTATTATAATAGAGTTTATTTAAATATACTTCATCTTTGTTACATACTTGTGTTGAAATCGATTTGATTATATAAACACTATATTCAACCCCCTTCTATAGTGTTGTGTGACCTAACAAGTGGTATCAGAGCTTTTCTATTAACACATATACAGTAAAGATCCAAATAACAATCATGTCTGAAGAAACACAAACCCCAACTAAGCCCACCAAAACTCAAGAAACTCAGAACACTCAAACCCACAGTCGATATGAGACTATTAGGGTTCCCATACTGAGACCATCTGAGTATCCCATATGGAAAGTGAAGATGGCTATGTTTCTGAAAGCTACAGATCCAGAATACTTTGACAGAATTAATGAAGGACCATATAAGCCTACCAAGCTCTCTATTACAGTTGCTGATCAACCAGCAAAGACCATACCAAAGGAGAGAGGTGAATACACACCTGAAGATATCTCATCTATTGCCAAGGATGCAAGGGTAAAGCATTTGATGCATAGTGCAATTGATAATGTCATGTCAAACAGGGTAATTGGATGCAAGACTGCAAAGGAGATATGGGATGCTTTGGAGACAAGATGCCAGGGAACTGATGCAATCAAAAAGAACAGGAGGACTATACTCACTCAAGGGTATGAGCACTTTGACTCAAAAGATGACGAGTCATTAACTGATTTATATGATAGGTTTGTCAAACTCTTGAATGATCTGTCACTGGTGGACAAGGAATATGATTTTGAAGATTCAAATCTAAAATTACTTTTAGCTCCACCTGAAAATTGGGATTTGAAGTCTACTACCATAATAGACAACTATGACCTTACTGAAACTACTCTTGATGAAATTTATGGTATGCTCAAGACTTATGAACTTGAGATGGATCAAAGGAGCAAGAGGCATGGAAGAAAGTCAAGGATAGTTGCTCTTCAAGCTGAGGAGGAGTCTCCAAAAATTATTTTCTCAAAGAAGGGCAAAGGAAAGGCTCTCATCATAAAGTCTGATCCAGAGTCATCACATTCTGATGATGATGATTCAAAAACTGAAAGTCTATCTAAAGTTGATGTTGATGCATAGATGATGCAACTGTGTGCTCTTATGGTGAAGGGTATCACAAAGATAGCCTACAAGAAATTCAGAAAGGGCAAGAAGTTTTCCAGGAAAGGTGGAAGTTCTGATAAGAAATGGTTCAGAAAGTCTGAAGGCAAAGGAGGAAAGTCTGACAGAGGAGACAACTCAAATGTCAAATGCTACAATTATTGTGAAAGAGGCCATATATCTCCTGACTGCAAGAAAGGAAAAAGTGATAAAGGCAAGGCACTTGTCACAAAGTAGAAAAGCTGGACAGACACTTCAGATTCTGAAGATGAGGTGAACTATGCCTTGATGGCAAATGCTGATAGCAGTATTGACACTGCTGAATTGAAGGTACCTCAAACAACCTTTGATTTTCATACTGATGAGATTACTGAGTTGAGATTATACCTTAAAACCATGTTCATTAGTTTTAGAGATCAGACTTTAACATGCAAAAGATTAACATCTGAAAGTCTTGCTCTTAAAAACAGAAATGACTATTTAAAAAAGAAGTTAGTTTTTCTTCATCAAACTAAGAAAGAAAGAGACGAGGCTTTGTATGTTAGAGATGAAGTGCTAAAATTGAATGAATCTCTAAAAACTGATTTAGAAAAGGAAAGAGAGATCATCAGAACTTGGACTAACTCTGGCAGAACAACTCAGAATTTACTAAGTAGTGGAAACTGGAAAGAGGGCTTAGGTTATGGAGATGATAAAAGTGAGAAAGGAACTGTGAAAATTGAGTCAATTTGTGCTAAACAGACTGCTAAGCCAAACGTAAATCCTGTTAAATTTGTAGCAAAAACTGTTATGTCTGATTCTGAAAAGATGAAAGATTGTAAGACAGAAGTAAAAGAAAAGTCAACTTCTGACAAATTAAAATAGGATAAACCAGTTGAAGTAAACATAGGCTTAATGACAAAGAAGCAGCTTAAGCATAAGCTGAAAGAGATTAGAAATATAAACATGGTAAAGGAAGCTAGGAAAAATAGGAATGGAAAGGAAGGTGTGAATAAAAGCAATAATTATATGCCTGTTCCTAATGCTCCTAGAAAGAAATGTTACAACTATGGAAACTCTAACCATCTTGCTTCTTTTTGTGGGAAAACTAAAGATATAAACTCTTTACCTCCTAAATCAGGAGTTAAGAGTCAGTCTGTTAGGTTTAAACCACAAAATCTTGTTTTTATTGTGGTAGTTTATGGCATTCCATTTATACTTGTAAGGAATATCATAGTTTGTACTATGATTATTATCAAATAAAACCTTCTTTGAAGAAAGTTAGTGTAATTCCTTCTAGTGTAAATTCTGATGCAAAGTCTGATATAAAGTTTGATAAACAGCATGTTAGAATAAACTCTAAAATTAAATCCGCTGCAAATGCTAACAAACTTAAACAGGCCAAAGGATCCAAGCAAGTCTGGGTCCTTAAAACTAACCAATAGTGGTCTTTGTGATTGCAGGGCAACAGGAAAAACTTCCTAGTTCTAGACAGTGGATGTTCAGGACATATGACTGGAAATAAAGCCCTGCTATCAGACTTTGTGGAGAAAGATGGCCCAGGAGTTTCTTGTGGAGATGGCAACATGGGAAAAATCTGGGATATGGCAATATCAATCTTAGGAATGTCATCATTGAATCAGTAGCTCTTGTCTCAGGACTTGAACACAATCTACTAAGTGTGAGTCAAATCTGTGACAGAGGTTATCATGTGGATTTCTTTGAAGAACACTGTGAAGTTATAAGTAATTCTAGAGGCAAAGTAGTTCTGAAAGGTTATAGGCATGGTAACATATATGAAGCTAGACTTTCAACAAACTCTGATGGTTCTGCAATCTGTCTGTTGAGTAGAACATCAATTGAAGAAAGCTGGAATTGGCACAAGAGACTCTCTCATTTAAATTTCAACAATATATATGAGCTAGTAAAGAAAGATCTTGTGAGAGGACTGCCAAAATCAGTATTTGCTCCTGATGGCCTTTGTGATTCATGTCAAAAGGCAAAAAAAAAATCTTCATTCAAGAGCAAAATTGAATCCTCAATTCTTGAGCCTTATCACTTACTGCATGTTGATCTATTTGGTCCAGTCAATGTCATGTCTATTGCAAAGAAGAAATATGCTATGGTTATAGTGGATGAGTTCACAAGATACACTTGGGTGTATTTCTTGCACAAGAAGAATGAAACTGCATCTTCTCTAACTGATCATGTTAGACAGCTGGATAAGTTGGTCAAAGATTCTGTTAAAATCATAAGAAGTGATAATGGCACTGAGTTCAAGAATTCAATCATGTAAGAATTCTGCAAAGAGCATGGAATAAAGCAGGAATTTTCTGTACCTGGAACTCCACAGCAAAATGGAGTTGTAGAAAGAAAGAACAGGACTCTCATTGAAGCTGCACGAACTATGCTTGATGAAGCAAAGCTTCCAACCTACT
The DNA here is from genome assembly GCF_009905375.1 of Apium graveolens. Classification (NCBI taxonomy): domain Eukaryota; kingdom Viridiplantae; phylum Streptophyta; class Magnoliopsida; order Apiales; family Apiaceae; genus Apium; species Apium graveolens. The sequence goes on from NC_133647.1 coordinate 112,284,420, forward strand.
TTTGGGCCGAAGCTGTGCAGACTGCTTGTTTTACACAGAATGCTACACTCATAAACAAGCATGGAAAAACACCATATGAGATGGTGAAGAAAAAGAAGCCAAATCTGAAATACTTTCATGTATTTGGATGTAAGTGTTTTATTCTTGATACTCATCCTGAACAGCTGTCAAAATTTGATCTAAAAGCTAATGAAGGAATTTTTGTTGGATATCCACTTTCCACAAAAGCCTTCAGAGTCTACAATTTAAGAACAAGGGTTGTCATGGAATCTATCAATGTATTTTTTGATGAAAAAAAGATTACTGGACTTGAAGATTTTAATGATCATGATCAGCTGAGATTTGAAAATGAAGATTTAAATTCTGATTCTGTAAATTCTGATGGCTTAAATCCTGATCCTGTAAGTTCTGATGGGTTAAATTCTGATGTCATTGAAACTGTGGTAACTACTCCAAGGGAAAATGCACCTGTGCAGGGGGAGCAAGCTGAAGATCCTACCACAACTAAAGACTCTCAAGAAGCATCATAACCTGTCACTGGCTCTTCAAGTTCTGATTCATCAAGTTCTGATGAGCCAAATTCTGATAATTCTGGAAACTCTGATTCTTAAAATCCTGAAGGATCCAACTCAAATTCTGAAGTCTCAGAGAGCATAACTACAGTGGGAGCATCATAAAATATTGATGGAGACAGCATGGATCATAGGGGAGAATCCAGTTCTAGAGAACAACTTCCAGCTGCAAGGAAGTGGACTAAAGCACACACACCTGACTTAATAATTGGAGATCCTGAAGCAGGTGTCAGAACTAGAACTGCAACATCAAATGAATGTCGCTATCATTCCTTTCTATCTCAGACTGAACCAAAGAAAGTGGAAGAAGATCTTCAAGATGTTGATTGGGTGCAAGCAATGCAGTAAGAGTTAAATGAATTTGAAAGAAATAAAGTCTGGACCCTAGTGCCAAGACTAAAGAATAGATCAATTGTTGCCACAAAATGGGTGTTCAGAAACAAAACTGACAATGATGGCATAATTACAAGAAACAAAGTAAGGCCGGTTGCTAAAGGTTACTCTCAACAAGAGGGTATTGATTATGATGAAATATTTGCACCAGTTGTCAGATTTGAAGCCATAAGAATCTTTTTTGATTATGCTGCTCACAAGAAGTTTAAAGTCTTTCAAATGGATGTGAAAAGTGCTTTTCTCAATGGAGAATTGGAAGAAGAGGTATATGTTGAACAACCTCCAAGATTTGTAGATCCAAAATTTCCTAATCATGTCTACAGACTTGATAAAGCACTTTATGGCCTTAAGCAAGCTCTAAGAGCATGGTATGAGACTCTAGTTCAATTCCTTCTAGAAAGTGGATTTCACAGAGGCACAATTGATAAAACACATTCTACCTTAACCATGGAAAGGACTTACTTTTGGTACAGATATATGTTGATGATATCATATTTGGTTTTACAAATGCCAAACTCTGTGAAAGGTTTGCAAAGCTAATGCAGTCAAGATATCAAATGAGTATGATGGGAGAACTTAGCTATTTTCTGGGACTTCAAGTCAAGCAAAATGAAGAAGGTACTTTCATAAATCAATCCAAGTACACCAAAAATTTACTTAAGAAATTTGGAATGCAAGACTATTCAACTGCATCCACTCTCATGGCCACTGCAACCAAGTTAGATTAAGATACTGGAGCACCAGTAGATATTACTAACTACAGAGGTATGATTGGCTCTTTACTCTATTTAACTGTAAGTAGACCTGATATCATGTATGCTTCCTGTCTTTGTGTAAGATTTCAGGCTGATCCAAGAGAACCTCATCTAATATTTGTAAAAAGAATTTTCAAGTACCCCAAGGGTACAGCTGAACTAGGATTATAGTATCCTAAAGAATCAGATTTTAAGTTAATAGGTTACTCAGATGCAGATTTTGCAGGATGCAAAATAGACAGGAAAAGCACTAGTAGAAGCTGCCAATTTCTTGGAGGCAGATTGGTTTCTTGGTTCAGCAAGAAACAGAAATCAATTTCCATATCAACTGCAGAAGCAGAATATATTGCTGCAGGAAGCTGATATGCACAGATTCTTTGGATGAAGAATCAGTTACTGGACTATGGGTTAGAATTTTCTAAAATAACCATTTACTGTGATAATCAAAGTGTTATTGCTATGACAGGTAATCCAATTCAACACTCAATGACAAAGCACATTAGTATTAGGTACCATTTCATATGGGAACATGTGATGGAAGGTACAGTGGAATTGCATTTTGTTCCAACAGATCAACAACTAGCAGATATCTTCACAAAACCACTATGTGAAGCTACTTTTACAAGACTGGTAAATGAACTTGGAATGGTTTCAGGTTCTTTCTCAAAATCTGCTTAGTTTTTGTTCTCATGCATCAGACTTTATGATCAGTGTTTACAGATTGTCTTATCTCTATGTAATCTGTGCTTAAAGTGTAATATATTAAATACTGATTGTTATCTGATGTGATTCTATATACTCTAATAGTGTTTTGAATATTCAGTGGCTATTCATTTAAATGAGGACTATTGTGCTAGATGTTGACCTAGTAGTCTTTAACATACTAGAAATCCCATGTTTGAATTAGTTGTTTATGTGGAAATTCATTAACATAAGCAAATTCTGATTTTGAGCTTAGTCAAATTTACTTTGTGTATCTTACTACTAAGTCACAAACTAGATTCTTGCTTCTTATCTGTCAAATTCTGATGTCAGTAAATCTTAAGGATGAACTACATGCTTGATAAGCCTCACTTATCTGAAGAAAAGAAAAGAAAAAAAATCAAAATCAGGTACTCCTTTGAGATCTAGAGTAAATATGTGAAAGTGAAGACCCAAGTGCATTGCTGGTATTAAGTAATATGCATTAGAAAAGCAAATAGATTTTTCTTGGTGACTTTTCACATTCTCTAATTACTGGAGAAGTACTCTGATAATAACATAAATTCTGATAGCAGTTGTGACTCACTTATACTGAGAAGCCACTGTAAAAAGAATGTCAAAAGATGCATAAAATGAGCACAAACAGTTGAGGTGGACTCTTGCATAAATTTATTCTATAGTAGACTTCAAAATTAAAGACATATTTTAAGCACTTTTCTTAGTTATGCCTTATTTCTAAGATATACTGAAGTTTATCAAACTTTAATCATTATATGATCATTTACAAATGCACACACTCTCACTCCATATGAATGATGAAAATTACTGTGGTGATTAAGTATTATTGTTTTTGACAAACAGTTTAGTATTATTTGAATAAATTCTGAGGACAAGTTCTGATGATTAAAATCTGAAGAAATCAGTCAGTATTTGTATGAAGAATCACAGAAACAGACATTTACTTTTTGAGTACAGAAGCCATGTTCTGATGACCGTTAAATTCTGATAATAGTCAAGTTCTGATGCAAATCCTGATGGAAACTCTGATGTTTACGTGGCATTATTTAATTACTTGGCTTAGTTTTAATATTTACAGTAACAGTCATATTTTATCAGAATATATTTAAGTGAGATAAAAACAGTCATAATCATTTGGTTAGTGGGAAATGTGTTTATCTTGACAACTGCATGTGCACAATAATTAATGCTTATTTCTCGTGCCCACTAATTACTGCTTTAACTATTTACTGGCTGACTGGTGTAAAGTGTCTGTTTTACTTCCAAAAAGAGCTGTTGAGTGGAGAGAGTATATACATGAAAGTTAAAAGATTTTACAATCTTTTACCTACTTTCTAATTCTTTTTTATCTCTATTATTCCCTCTCTCTTTCTAATATTCTCTAAAGCTCTATTTTTCACAGGCATTTTATCAAACACTTTGCAAACACACATTTTCTCACTTATTTCTCTACAGAAATGGCACCAAAAGATCTAATTTATGATGGAGCCAAGTTTGCTCCTAATAACTACATGGCTATTATTTCTAAGGATGAAGCTCCATCAGAACTTCAGTTCATCCAAGATTTTCTATCTCGAAGTGAGATTGGGTATGCTTTGACCCAACCAGAAGCACTCTCAGGAACTCAAGTGCTGGATTTTTGGAGGAGTGGTGTTTATGATGATGGTTGTGCCAATGGGTCCCCAAGTTCGACAAGCTTTACATCTTCCAGAAAACTGTGTTTACAGTTCACAAGTTGGGAACCAGCTCTTCAACAGATGATGTAAAACCTTGGTTATGAAAAAAATTTGTCCAAGCTGGGAAAATTGAAGAGGCCCCACATCAGGAGGGAGTGGAGTTTCTTTTTTGACTGCATCACCAAGGCCTTTTCCAACAAGTGCTCCAACTTTGATGCAATCTCAATCCTGAGTCAGCAAATCGGGTATGCTCTCATTAATCAAACTCATTTTGATTATGCTAGTGATGTGTTAGGATTTATTAAGGATAGGATGCAAGAGGACAGAAATACTATATATTTTGCTAGATTTTGCCAACTTATTTACAGTTTATGTAGTTCTAATAAGGCCCAACTAGCTAGTGAGTTGATTGAACCCTTTAAACTTGCTAAAAGGGCTTTCACTGACTTATTATCTACTGATAATAAGAAGGCTGTACTGACACCCCTCCAAATTCCACAGTCAGTCAAACAGGTCTTAGTAAACTCTGATCCAAACACCTATACTGCCATATATCCTGGTGTACAACCATCCCAACCTCCATCAGCACCTACAACCACTACACAAACAGCTCATACTTCTCAACCACAACCACAACCAACCATCAGAACATATTTCAAACAGCACAATCCTCACAACCACAACCATCTGCTACAACATCAAGACCCAAACCTTCAAGAGCAAAATCTGTTCCCAAATCTCCATTAAGGAGAAGAAGGATGATTCTAAGGGATGAGTCTGATGAAGAAGAAGAGCAAGTCCAGGTTCATGCATCAGAACCTGTGACTATGGAAGCTGAAAAGGCAACTTCTCAGAAAGAAACTGAAGCTGAAAATTCTGATATTTCGAAGAGAAAAAGAACTTCAAGTTCTGATGCTAATAAAGCAATTCTACACCATCCAGGAGATCAAAGAAATAGAGAGCAGGAAGGCATTTGGCACAACCTCACTCTGAGGATACTGAAGAAGCTGAGGAAGGGGATCAGGATTCTCTAATCTCATCAGACCTGTTATAATTGAAGCTTTGTCATTCCCACCTCAAGCTAAAGACACTGTTCTAGAAATAGTGATCACACCTCCTGTCTCTCCAGTTAAAGCAACTACAGTTGAAGATTCAGGATTAAGTCTAGAAATTGACATCCACAGGCTGATCATTCCAACTGTGTTCTATCTGGAAGCTCCAACTGTAGCTCAGCCAACTATTGCTACTTCTCCTATCTTACAGGCTGAGATACAAACAACTCCAATTCTGGAGATAAATTCTGATGATCAGAATTTAGATGAAGTTACTGCAGAATCTCCTTCTGTTACACACACTCTTGTGTTGTTAGAAGATGAGGAGATGTTAGCAAGTTCTGGAGACAGTGCTCCAATAAATGCTCCCATTCATGGAAAGGAGGCATTGATTCAAAAGTTTGTTGAAAAAGAAGCTCCTATTCCTTGGGAAGAAACTCACAGAGGAGTGGAGTGGACCAAGAAGTGAAATGAATCTGATTTCATTCCAAGCTCAAAAGTTCTGACAGAACATATTGCTAAAGTTGATGAGTTGTTGACTAACGCTGATTTCAAGACACAACTCAAAGTCACAGCTCTAAGTATCAAGTCTCTTTAAGGTCAACACTCTACAACTCATGAAAAGGTTGACAAACTTCTGGAAAAAGCTGAAAAGCTGGATATGGAGATCAAGCTAGATAAAAAGAGGTTTATCAGACCTATTTCTGAGAAAGTTGAAGCTATTGAGAAGGTTCAAGAACAGCAACAGGCCCAAATTACTGAGGTCTTGCAGAATCAAGCTTCTCAAAAAGCTCAACTTAATGAAATTCAATCTTCAGTAGAACTTCTTCTCTCTCTCTCCTACTACCAAATGATGCCAAAAAGGGGGAGAAGGTAGTTAAGTCCAATTGCTCTAATACTCAAGTACTGAAGAAAAAGGATGACAAAGAAGATGATCAGGGAAACCCTAGCAAGGGTCAAGGTCAAGATCAGGGGAAAAGCAGCAAAGTTTCTTCAAGGAAACTAATTTCTGATGCTAGCAAGTCTTCTACACAAAAGAAGACAAGTTCTGAAGCTTCTCAAACTCAAAATCTAATAGCAAGTTCTGATAATCAAAATCTGATATCAAGTTCTGATGTTCTTATTCAAGGAGGAAGTAAAGTCTCTCAGAAGTTTTTGCAAACTCTGAAGCTAAAGGGAAAGCAGACTACTGTCTACTACAAAGATCCTAAAATTCAGACACTTGATGAAGAGATTGTTAGAAGACTATTTCTCAAGCATAATCCTGGAATGGATTTAGAGAATCTCAAGGAGGAAGAAGCTAGATTTGCAGCTGAGAAGACAAATCTAAAGTCAAAAGTTTCTGATGCTAAGAAACCTCCAAGGCCTAAGGTAAAAGGCATTGTGATCAAGGAAAAGTCAAATTCTGAGGCTTCAAAGCCCAAGACAAGATCATAGATTGATCCCAAAGATAAAGGGAAAGGAAAAATTGATGAACCAACAAAGCCACAGGAGATGAAGATTCCTCAAATCTTGATGAAACCTGTATTTGATGATACTGCTGCAGTAGATGAAACTGTTTAAACTCTGAAGAGAAGAAAGATAACTGAAGAATCTAAAACAACCTCTGACACAGATCAAGTTGTTCAGAATGAAGAACAGCAAGCTACAGAAGAAACAACAAATCCTGATCAAGTCATCAAGACATCAACCTCTGACAGTGCTCAAGTTGATTTGAATAAATTGACATTTACTGATAAGAAAAAACTCCTATGGAAGAATATTAATCCATCAGATCCTAAAAAAAGCCAGCTATTATCTGATTTCATGACTATTGGATTGAAAGCTAGAGAAGCAAGAGACAGAGCTGGATTAGGTTCTGATGAAGCCAAAATCAAGACAGGGGTTGAAGTACTTATAAGAGATCCATTCTTATTGACTGATAAACCTCTTGAAGATGTTACACAGAAGCACCTTGAAAAGGTTAAATCTGTTCAAGTGGTACTGGATGCTCATGATAAACATAATGTCAAAGAAAATCTGATTCTATTCTTGAAGATGGAAGAACATATCAAATGTCAGAATCAGATGTGCTGAACAAATCTCTGAAAGAACTTCAATTATTTCATTATCTTTTAGAGATAAAGTCTGAGATTACCAGGAGATGGTCAAATTTCATAATGAAGACCATAAGAGATAAAGCAAGAATTTCTGGTTCAAGATTTACATAATTCATTCCTAATATAGTTGAAGATGATGGAAGTGAAATTCCAATGAAGAAGGATTCTGCTAAACTTGAAGTGATTCTGAAAGAGAAATGTTTGTGCTACAATGAAGACTCTTTTCATCCAAGGGTGATTAGACTTGGTGATGGTTTAGAAAGAAATCACATCTCAGCAATAAGGACTGCAATCTACCAGATTGGAAGTCAGGGTGAAGAATTGAAGCAAGTCAAAGCTATAATAGCTCAAGTCCTTAGGAGTAAAGAAGAAAAGCTGATATCAAACTTTGTCAAGAATCACTTTGGATTTAGATTGACTCAGTAAGATTAGTTAAAGCTACAAGGACTGTAGGTTGTAGATAGTTGTCTTATTAAACTCTCATTGCATTTGTACTTAAAATGTTTTTGACATCATCAAATCTATTAACTTGTATATTTTTTATAATTTACAAGTTGGGGGAGATTGTTAGATATATTTGAGATGTCATGTCTAATCTGATTTGTGTTTAGTTTTCAGAACTTAACAACAGGAATTATCAGGACTTACTGGAAATCAGAACTTACTGAAGTCAGAACCTAATATCAGAACTTAAGGCGTCGGAAGATATATATCAGGACTTAAGTGCGGGAAGACTTCAGATAAGGAATACGGCTGATTTACAGGAGAAGATCTGGACTAAGATAAAAAAAGATATGCATGAAGAGTTAGTGGACTAGATGACTTGTCGAAGATATCTGATTGATATATTTTAGGAGACAGAATTATATTCCATATCAATTAAAAGATATCTTTTAACCGTGTACTATATAAACATAGCTTAGGGTTTACACTATATGTGTTATCATTATCGAGAAGATTATACATTGTAACCTAGCAGCTCTTAGTGATATTGTTCATCACTGAGAGAGAACAACAGTTCTATTGTAACAGAGTTTATTTAAATATACTTCATCTTTGTTACATACTTGTGTTGAAATTGATTTGATTGTATAACCACTATATTCAACCCCCTTCTATAATGTTGTGTGACCTAACAACTTCATATCGATCCAACCGTATGGATGTCATGATATGTATATATATATATATTACTGATATAACCAAAGTTTCAAATCAAAATAATTTTATTTGGTTTGCTATTTTTGACTAGTACTAGTAACTAGTGTTTAGTCATGTATGAGTGTCTCGACTTATTTAAAATTATTTCTAATTGATCCAACCGTATGAATATAAAAATAAATATATTTTAATGATATAACCAGCGTTTCAAATTAAGATAATTTTATTTGGTTTATTATTTTAACAGCTGAGTATTAGTTTGACTATTACCACTAACTAGTGTTTAGTCATTAATTGGTGTTTCGATTTTTTCAAAAATATTTTACATCAATCCAACCGTATGGATGTCAAAATATATATATTTTATTGATATAACCAAAGTTTAAAAAAATATTTATTTGATAAGTTATTTTCACAGTCAAACAGCGGTTGACCTGAATTTTTTCTAGCTCGGCTCGGCTCGTTTATGTTCGCGAGCAAGCTCATGTTCGGCTTGTGAGTTAACGAGCTCGAGCTCGAACACGAGTTTTGTTCGATAAGAAAGCTCAGCTCGGCTCAGTTCGTCAAAAAAAATTCACGCTCAGTTCTGTTCGATCAAAACTTGGCTCGGTTCGTGAAGAGGCCTAATAGATACTTACTTCAGTGTTTCACTCACAACTTCATAGCCCACCACCAGTACGCCACCCCTTATCAAACAAATAAAAAAAATATTTTCTATTTTGCAAACTGAAAACCGAAAACAAATACTCCCTCCGTCCCTCTCAAATGTTTATATTTGGGTTGGGTACGGAGTTTAAGAAAAATGATAAAGTAGTGTAGGAAAGTTAAAAAAGTTAGTAAAGTAGTAGACCGATTAATATTATATGTATAAAGTGGATATAGTGGAGAGAAGTAGTGAATGCAATTATTTTAAAAATTATAAAAACTTTACTATTTTTGGAAAATTTTGAAATATAAACAATTGGAAGAGACATTTGAAAAATGAAATGTAAACGAATGAGAGGGATATTGGGAGAATTCAAACACAAGTACTCCGACATACGAATTGTGCAAAACTTCAAGCACCCCCGGGTGCCCTTTTAGTCATCAAAACAACTGGTACTTCCTAAACAATTTTACACCTTCTAAATTTTTTTTACACTTTTAAATCTATAATAATTAAAAATAAAAAATTTGTACAAATCAAAATAAGCAAAATATGATTTCATTTGATTTATTGGTTAACACTTTCCTAAAAAACTTGTTAATATTTTTCAAAACAAAGTTAAAAAGTATAATTTATTTAAAAATATTAAATCATATATTTATTATAACTACAGGCCCTTTGAATTATAATCTAACTTGATTTATAATCGCACTCAACTTCTTTCTAAACTCTTTTGTGAGAAATCAGACACTTTCTAAATTAATTTTAGTAATTCAAACTATACTATTATAATCTTTTCATTTGGTTGGTTGACTTTCCTAAAAAGTTTATCACTACCTTTCAAAATAAAGTTAAAAAAAATAATTTATTTAAAAATATTGAATCATGTATTTATTATAACTACAAACCCTTTGAAATATAATCCAACTTGATTTGTAATTGCACTTATTATAGGTGAAATATGATTTCGTTTAGTTGATTGGTCAAAACCTTTCTAAAAAGTTTGTTAATACTTTCCAAAACAAAGTTAAGAAAATAAAATTTATTTAAAGATATTTAATCATTTATTTATTATAACTACAAACTCTTTGAATTATAATTCAATATATTTCTAATGGCACTCAATTCATTTTTCACCTCTTTCGTAGGGAACCAAACACTTCTAAAATTAATTTTAGTAATTCAAATGATACTATTTGTTAGATATATTTGTCATGTCATGTCTAATAATGATTTGTGTTTAGTTTTCAGATCTTAACTAACAGGACAAATCAGGACTTAACTGGAAATTAGTACTTATACTGAAGTCAGAACTTAAGTTATCAGAACTTAAGATATCAAAAGATATTTATCAGGAGATAATATCAGGACTTAAGAAGACGTTCAGAAAAGGAAGGCGGCTGATTGAAGGAAAGAAGATTAAGGTAAACACAAAAAGAGATATGCATGGAGAAGAATTCTATGAAGAATAGAATACTTGGAGGAAAAGATAACTAATTGATATATTTTAGGATGCAGACTTATGTTCGATATCAATTAGAAGTTTATCTTGTAACTGTGTGTATATATAAACACAGCATAGAGTTTACACTATATGTGTTATCATAATCGAGAATATTATTCATTGTAACCCTAGCAGCTCTCGTGATATTTGGTTCATCACTGAGAGAGAACGGTTCCATTGTAATACTGTTTTATTAATAAGATTTTTCTGTGTTTCATACTTGTGTTCTTAATTCGATTTGATTGTAGTATAGACTGTATTCAACCCCCTTCTACAGTGTGTGTGACCTAACAAGTGGTATCAGAGCCAATATGTTAACACATATACAGTAAAGATGTTACAACTGGTATTTTCGTGTAATATTATTTGTGGATTTGGTATAATATTAAAGCCGAATGAAATATATTCAATGATTGTACGCTTGTGTGAGTGAAAATTTCTGCATTATAAATTTGCTTTATGTAGTATATGATTTTTTTCAAAGCAAGAGTTTATTTAAATTCTTTATTTTTGATTTATAAGGAATATTCTAAGCCTTGGAAAATATTCTTTTAAAAAGTATTTTGTTCACAAATTTTGATAATGATTTTAAAAAGTCTCTAAAAATCCAAGTTATTTTATGGTATAAATTTTATAATTTTTGAACTTGTATTTTATTTTATAAAAATAAATCTTTACAAATTTTATTTGTTATAATTAGCAAATTACATAGCTATCCTTGCATGCAAATACTCTTCCATTTAACTAAGGGGCAAGGAAAACATTTCCAACCCCACTCACTTTCATTCTACTAACCAAGTTACCACTTTGTCCTTGCATGCAAATCTACCTAACTTTAGATAGAAGGATACTTGTGTCATTTCTTAAATCCACTCATTTGGGGTCAAATCAAAAGAATAAAAACCAAACAAATATGATTACCACTTCATTTTTCACTCCACCATTCCACACCTCCCTCCTTCTTTTTCCCCTCCTCTCGGCTCTCCCCTCTCACTCTCGGCTAAAAGCCGAAACCCCCTCCCCATTTTTTTTCTTCAATCCTCAACCAAGCTTCCACTCTTTACACAAGTAAATGTTACTTCCCATACCATGATCACTCATATTTCAAAGAGTTTTGAATAGAAAGTTTAAGTTTTGAAGTTGCATGTTAAGGTTCTAGTTGGAACTCAAAGTACAACCTTGATTCTTGTGAGTTTAGGGTTGTTTTTTAGAGGACTACAAGGATTGGATAAGTGCCAAGTCTTGAGATTGAAACTCTTGATGATTAAATGGCCATTCCCATCCATTTCATTCGGCCATGACCATATGGGAGCCGAATGAATGGTCCTTAAGACTATTCTTGTTGCTTAACTCAATTTTTGCATGTTTATGTGATAATAACTTGAATTTTATGGCGAAAATTGGATAAAACTCTTTGCATGCTAAGTGATCATCTAGGTATATCTTATGCTAGGTTTGCATGTCAATTTTATGATAGAATATAAGTAGAAAATGTGTTGTTTTGGTTTGCAAAACCCGAGGACATGCATGCATGTGGATTTCTCTTAGTTTGTTGTAAGATTTTGATCATTTGGAAGGATTTTGTTAGAAAGCCTTAATTTCAGTAGGAATAATGTGTTAATATTGATTTATGCTTCTTGTTGCATGGTAAAAATTCGTGGTTATCTTTTATAAAAATGCATATCTTGTTGTTTCAAAAACATGAAGATTTGTGATTTGTGAAGTGTAGTTTCTTTTATTTTGCCATAATTGTACCTTAGGTAAGGATGATCTCACCCAAGGTTATTTTGAGAATAAGGGAGTTAGTTCAGTAGATTACCATGTATAAGTCTTGGTTTAACTATTGAGTTGTTATTAGTTGAGTTTGTCAAGTCAAAAACCTTGGAAAATGAGAGTTATAGTTTCCGCAGAAAATCAGTTTAGTACCCTGAGGTTTAGAGTGAGTTTTGACTATGTCATTGATGTGCACTTTGAGGCCCAAGCTACCAGAAGTTAGTATTGGGAGTATATAAAAGGTTTTAGGAGTTGGTTGGAGTTTTGCATGTCATTTGGTTAGGTGCACAAGTAGAATAACAAAATCTGTCCAGCAGGGGACAGTTTTGTTGTAACTTAGAAATAGGAAGATTTGACCATGTCAAGGGTAGGCCCTCATTAAGACCTATTGGGCCTTAGTTAGAGGGAGTGTCAGAGAAGTTTTTCCAGCCATAAGTTCATAGGATATGAGTTAGAACCATGTGTCACAAGTTAATTCAGGTTAGGGCGTTTTCTGCCCAGAAAAAAAGGGGAACCTTGGATTTTAGCTTAGGTCCAAGAAGGCCCAAGCCAGGCCCTTGAGCCACATCAAGTTTGTGAGATGCCCTTAGGTCAGGAGAGTCTTGTGTAAAAGTTTTGAAGGAAAACTTGTAGTTTAAGAGTGTCTAATGCACTCAAGAAACTATAGTTGTCATTCTGAAATTTGCACCAGTGAGCACTTTCACTTATCACATAGTTTTAGAACACTTAGAAGTGAGTATTAGGTCGACCACCATAGTTGTAAGATATTATAAGGTCAGTAGAGCAAAAGGCACAAGTGAGGGTCAATAGGTTTTGGATAATTTAGGAAAGGCACATCGAGTTAGGAAGCCAAAATTAGAAGACCTTGTCTAGTTTAGCGACCAAGTGACTTAAGTTGTGAGTCGAGATCATCCAAGCCTAGTGTCGCATTATGGTGTATAAGGTGTTATTTGGTATTAATATATGATATGAGAATATGTGGCTATGTGTGTACTTTTGTAATTTAAAGGTGAATATAAAATTAAGTGCATATAGGCCTAAGTGCCATCCGTGTTTAATTTCGGGTTGTAAATAGGTTAAGATGGTAAAATATTATAATGAGGATTATTATTTATGTAGGATCTCGAGACGAGGGAAAACTTGCCATAAAGGTCGAGTGAAGCTCCAGTTGTTGCTCCTACCAGTCAGACCAGACCATCCTTTCTCAAGGCAAGTGATTCAACTTGACCTTCGTATTTACTATAAACAGTTCATATATATCGATGCCATTATCCTGAGTCATTTTGATATGTTTAAATCAAGCGTATCTTTCTTTTATCTTTGAATTATATAGAAATGCCATGAACCCTCGAGTATGTATTGCAAGTAGTTCAAAAGTCTTTTCATGATAGTTAAATGCCATGATAAAATGAAGAGTTGTTATATTACTTGATTGATCCTCTTGATTAACATGCTGATGATTCCTAAGTATTGATATCTCATCCTGATACTTGAACCCCTATAAAACCTTACCTTGAACCCTGAAAGTCAGATACTTATCAAAGTGATTCCTCATTGATTGATACCCCTATTTCTTATTCTAAAGCTTGACAATTCTGATATATCCTGAGCTAAAAGAATCATTTCTTCATACCTTAACACCCTTAGTATTCATGAAGCTTACCTCCTTGATGATCCAGCACTTGAACCTTGACGAGAAACCATTGCTTTAGGCCCAGTTTGGCAATACCCCTTCATATTATCCATTAGTCCCACCAAATTTTCCTGTCCAAGTTCTGACATATAAAAACTTTTGGTTACCCTAATAGAGTAAAGTTTTGTGAATCATGGCCCTGAGATTTAGTACCATATTTCCCGTGTTTCGAGTTGATCTATAATCCCTTAATAAAAATGTTTACTGTTAAAAGAGATTTTGTTATAATTCGGCATCAGTTTTTGAAATAAATAAAATGTGGGTTTTCAGTCCTAAAGGGGGATAAATGTTTTCCTTGAATAGTGGATCTGGACTGAGACGCGAGTCCTTTCCACACTTATATTAGGCTTAAAAGTTGCCTAGGGATTCTCGTTAATGTTTTAAAACCCAGCGAGGTTCGGGATTACTTCGCGGCTGATCACCGGCTGTAATCTGTAGCGTCATAAAATGATTTTGATTAAGACATGATTTTAAAATTGTTTTGATACAAGCAAAATGATGCCATCTCACATAAGTTTTATCTCTCATTATCATTGGTTATGTCTTTCCATTGTCATTCTTAAAGGTATATCTCGATTTATGTTTGTATCGTACTGTTAGCACTTGTTGAGCATTTGGCTCACTTCTTGCTTTACCCTGATATTACAGCTAGCAGCTATGGTTAGATTCAAGCAGACTACCCGTAAGACCTGTGATGCTGATGCTTATGTTCGAGCTCAGGTAGAATAAGTAATAATAGTTTGTGTGAGGACTCGGTAATTGTAATCAGATGTAATAGTTGGTAGTGTTGGGCTGTTCCAAACCCTAAATTGTAAGATCTTGGAGTTGGTTGTGTATTCTTCCCTTAAAATGTTGTAATAGCTATATTTATTTTGCTGTTTAAGTTGGGGGTGTGACAGGTTTTGGTATCAGAGCTACGGCTTAGAGTCCCTGGATAGCCCAAATAGGTTATAGGATATGTGTGTAGGTTATAGATAATATGCGAGAGAGTAGGTTAAGTAAAGTATTATTAATACTCCTTTTATTGGTTATCAGCAAAGGGCGCATTCCTCGTCATCCTCTGGGTCGGACGACACTATTGCTTTCTCAGTGTATGCTGAGTTGAGGCGCGGGTTCGACATGCTTCAGGGCAAGTACGACCGACTGATAGACCGACTGAAGAACGTGTATCCGGACAACCGAAACTACGAAGGGAAGCCCAAGGAGCAGATGACTGCGAGGCTTGAGACCTTGGTTCAGTACGTCAACACTAGGCTTGAGGAGATGCCAGCGCATCAGGACCACACCAGCCAATATGTCATTCAGATGGTGGCGGATGAGCTCCAGAGCATTGTGAAGACACTTCGAGAGGAAAAGACTACCAAGCCCCGTTCAGATGGAGTGGAGCCTTAGTTCTTTCCATTTACCTTTCATGTTGTTGTACTGTCAGACTCTATGGAATCCCCAGTTGTTTCCGTTGTTCCTTTAAATAAGCCTGTTATTCCTAGAATCAGACTATGTCCCAATCCTATGTACTGTGACCTTTACAATTTCAATAATTATGTTCTATTGTTCCATTTGCTCTCAACTGTTATTTTACATTTTTATATATATATATGCATCACCATATCTGCTTAATTTGGAAACTTGACCCCATATGTAAATAAGAATGCCATGCGATACCCTCGAATCATTTTATCATTCATATCTATTTTGACATAACTCTTATTTCAGGACCATGCCTCCCAAAAAGAAGAACCCAACAACCACATCCACCACAAACCCAAACATTCTTCGATTACTGGAAACCTTGCAATAGCAGACCAATGCTATAGCTCAATAACAACTAACTCTTCAACAATGAATTGAAAACCAAGATAACCGTGAGCCACACCAACCACCTGAACCACCAGTACCACCTAGACAAATTGTCACTTTCAAGGCTTTTCAGAATGTGAATCCACCTGTATTTCATGATACCACTGATCCAGTGATAGCTAACACATGGATCAAGGAGATGGAAAGGGCTTTTGAGTTGGTACAGTTAGGAGACGATCAGAAGACGCTGTATGCCACTTACTTCTTGAAGGGAGAAGTCATCTATTGGTGGGAATCAGTAAAAGCTATGGAAGTCACTCAGCAGGTTTCTGGGGAGAGATTTAAGAAGTTATTTCTGGACAAGTATTACCCTAAGTACATGCAGAATCAGATGGAGCTAAAATTTCTTGAGTTGAAGCAAGGGAACATGACTGTATTGGAGTATGAGAAGAAGTTCACTGAGTTGTCAAGGTTTGTGACAAAGTATACCAGCACTGAGGAGGAAAAAGCAAAGAAATTTCAGCAAGGATTGAAGCCTTGGATCAGAGATAGGGTGGCTATGTTTGAGCTTGAAACTTATGCGGGAGTAGTACAGAAAGCTGCTCTGATTGAGAATAATGGGATGCAGTCAAGGAAAGAGAGGGATAACAAGAAGAGGAAGGTTCCATTTTATGGAGAAAAGTCTGAAGCCGGAAGTTCACAAGATCAGAATGTAAAAAGGATGGGTTTCCAGAAGGGCAGAAATTTTCAAAAGAAAGGAAATTTGGGTAAAAGGCAAGAATCGAAGGGGAACAATCAGGCAAGCCAAGGGCAAGTTGGAGAAAACAGGTTCCAGAGGCCAGAATGCAAGCACTGCGGAAGAAGGCACCCCGGAGTGTGTAATAAGCTGAGCATGACATGCTTCAGGTGCAATCAAAAGGGACATTTGGTGAATGAGTGCAAGATGCCGAAGCCAGGAGTTACGTGTTACAAGTGTGGGAAGACTGGACACATAGCTAGGGAGTGCAAGGCAACCGGACCAGTCAAAGCTCTGATGAATGTGGCAAGTACCAGTGCAAGCGTTCCAGCTGAGGTATTGGCATTACCTCCACCACCCGCACCAACCCCGCAAGCAACAGCAAGGACATTTGATTTGAAGATGAAGGATGCTGTACAGAATTCGGAGGTGATAGCAGGTACACTTTTACTCAATAATGTTAAAGCTAAAGTATTGATTGATTCGGGAGCAACAAGATCTTTCATATCAGAATCTTTTGTTGATAAGCTTCAATGTGATAAAATGGTTATGAGTGAGGTAGTAAATGTGGTAATTGCGAACCAAGAGAAGATTCCTGTGAATCAATTTTGTCCAAAGTGTGAGATTGATATTTCGGGGTATAAGTTTTCAGCCGACTTGATACTCTTCAAGTTGGGAGAGTTTGACATAATTTTAGGAATGGATTGGTTAGGAGAGAATAACGCTCAGATTAATTGTAAGACCAAGAAAGTGTATTTAAAGACGAAGAGTGGAGAGAAGGTAGTATTTAAGGGGCAGAGGCAAGAGCAATTATTTTTTACAATTGTTCAGGCTAAGAAGCTACTTAGAAAAGGTTGTGAGTCGTTCCTAGCTTATGTAGTGGATTCGGAAAAAGGCAGCCCCAGTATGGAAGATATCCTTGTAGTTAACGAGTTCCCAGATGTATTTCCCGACGAACTACCAGGCTTACCACCAGATCGACAAATCGAGTTCGAAATCAACCTTGCTCCAGGAACGGAACCAGTTTCAAAGGCCCCATATAGGATGGCACCAGCAGAAATGAAAGAGTTGGCGAGCCAGCTACAAGAATTATTGGATAAGGGAGTGATACGGCCAAGTGCGTCGCCATGGGGAGCACCTGTTCTGTTTGTAAAGAAGAAAGATGGGAGTATGCGTCTATGCATAGATTATCGGGAGTTGAATAAGGTAACGATCAAGAACCGCTACCCACTACCAAGGATAGATGACCTTTTTGATCAGTTGAAGGGAGCAAAATGCTTTTCGAAGATTGATTTGAGATCGGGATACCATCAATTAAAGATCAAAGAAGAAGATGTTCCCAAGACCGCATTCAGGACCAGATATGGGCATTATGAATTCCTAGTAATACCGTTTGGATTGACCAACGCTCCGGCCGCATTTATAGATCTGATGAATCGGGTATTTAAGAAGTATTTGGACAAATTTGTCGTGATATTCATTGATGACATCCTTATTTATTCTAAATCGGAAGAAGAACATAAGCAGCACCTCTGGATAGCATTGGAGATACTCCGACAAGAGAAGTTGTATGCTAAGTTTACCAAATGTGAGTTTTGGTTAAAAGAAGTTCAATTTTTGGGGCATGTCATTGGAAATGAGGGAGTTAAAGTGGATCCGGCAAAGATTGAGGCAGTTATGAGTTGGGAGAGGCCAAAGACTCCTACGGAAGTGCGAAGTTTTCTAGGATTGGCCGGATACTATAGAAGATTCGTCAAGGATTTCTCGAAGATCGCCATGCCATTGACCAAGTTAACCAGAAAGAATCAAAAGTTTGAATGGAGTGCAGAATGTGAAGATAGCTTTCAAGAGTTGAAGCAGAAGTTGGTAACAGCTCCGGTGTTAGTACTTCCAGATGACCAAGGAAACTTTTTAATATTCAGCGACGCTTCACATAAGGGTTTGGGTTGTGTGTTGATGCAACACAGTAAAGTGATCGCGTATGCGTCAAGACAGTTAAAACTGCATGAGTTAAAGTACCCGACGCATGACCTGGAACTAGCCGCCATAGTGTTCGCACTCAAGATTTAGAGACACTACCTCTATGGAGAGAAGTGTGAAATCTACACGGATCACAAGAATTTAAAGTACATTTTTACTCAGACAGAGCTCAATATGAGGCAGAGGAGATGGCTGGAATTGATCAAGGACTATGACTGTTCAATAAATTACCATCCTGGAAAGGCGAATGTAGTGGCCAATGCTCTGAGTAGGAAGGAGAGACTGAATATGATGATAACATCAAAAGAGTTATCTGAAAAAATCGAAAGATTGGAATTGGAACTTTGTGCTTATGGAAAAGTCGAGGAAGTTTGTCGTGCAATAATCTTTCAGCCAACACTAGTGGAAAAGATAAAGAAATATCAAGAAGAAGTAATGGAGAAAGAGAAGAAACAGTTATCTGGAGAGGAGATTAATACTCAAAAGGATGAGCAAGGGATACTAAGGTTCTTTTCCAGAATATGGATTCCTCATGTACCTGAATTAAAGAATGAGATCCTCCATGAAGCCCACAATTCGAAATTTTCAATCCACCCGGGAAGCACCAAGATGTATCGAGACTTAAAGAACTTTTGGTGGCCAAATATGAAGCGAGACGTGGCAGAATGGGTTGCGAAGTGCTATACTTGTCAGAAAGTGAAGGCAGAACATCAACGACCAAGCGGATTAATTCAGCCCCTGAAGATTCCAGAATGGAAATGGGAAAATATCGCTATGGACTTTATAGTAGGACTACCGCGAACGAAATCCGGACATGACGCAATATGGGTTATAGTTGATCGTCTTACGAAGTCGGCGCATTTCCTTCCAATAAATGAGAAGTCGTCACTGGATAAGTTGGTTCATCTGTATGTGAGCGAAATCGTACTAAGGTATGGAGTACCCGTATCAATAGTTTCAGACAGAGATCCCCGATTTAATTCGAGATTTTGGAAGTAATTTCAGGAATGTCTTGGCACGAAGTTGAATATGAGCACGGCGTACCACCCGCAGACTGATGGCCAGAGTGAAAGGACGATTCAAACAATTGAAGATATGTTGCGCAGTTGTGCAATTGATTTTGCAGGAAGTTGGGACGATCATTTGCCGTTGATTGAATTCTCTTACAACAACAACTATCATTCCAGTATCGGCATGCCACCATACGAAGCTTTGTACGGGAGAAAATGTAGATCACCAACAAATTGGGATGAAGTAGGGGAAGGAAGAATTCTCGGCTCGGAATTGGTACAACAGTTGCATGACTCGGTCAAGTTAATTCAAAAAAGGTTGCTTCCTGCTCAAGATAGACAGAGGAAGTATGCGGATCCAGCGCGTAAGGATGTTCAATTCCAAATTGGCGAAGCTGTGTTGCTGAAGGTGTCACCTAGAAAAGGGTTGATGAGATTTGGCAAGAAAGGGAAGTTAGCACCTAGATACATAGGTCCTTTTGAGATTTTGAGTCAAGTGGGAAAAGTGGCCTACGAGTTGGCCTTACCACCTCAGTATCAGCATGTGCATAATGTGTTCCATGTGTCGTTGCTTAAGAAGTATAATCCTGACGCTAGCCATGTGATAGAATATGAACCTGTAGAAATTCAGGCAGACCTGTCATTTGTGGAGCAACCGGTTACAATACTCGACTGGCAAGTAAAGAGTCTTAGAAATAAGTCGGTAAGGTTAGTGAAAGTGCTTTGAAAGAACCCTAAGGTCGAAGAATCGACTTGGGAGTTAGAGTCTGATATGCGTTCCCGGTATCCTCATCTGTTCTCTTAGATTCTGGGGATAGAATCCCTTAAGGGGGAGAGGATGTTATAACCGGTATTTTCGTGTAATATTATTTGTGGATTTGGTATAATATTAAAGCCGAATGAAATATATTCAATGATTGTACGCTTGTGTGAGTGAAAATTTCTGCATTATAAATTTGCTTTATGTAGTATATGATTTTTTTCAAAGCAAGAGTTTATTTAAATTCTTTATTTTTGATTTATAAGGAATATTCTAAGCCTTGGAAAATTTTCTTTTAAAAAGTATTTTGTTCACAAATTTTGATAATGATTTTAAAAAGTCTCTAAAAATCCAAGTTATTTTATGGTATAAATTTTATAATTTTTGAACTTGTATTTTATTTTATAATAATAAATCTTTACAAATTTTATTTGTTATAATTAGAAAATTACATAGCTATCCTTGCATGCAAATACTCTTCCATTTAACTAAGGGGCAATGAAGACATTTCCAACCCCACTCACTTTCATTCTACTAACCAAGTTACCACTTTGTCCTTGCATGCAAATCTACCTAACTTTAGCTAAAAGCATACTTGTGTCATTTCTTAAATCCACTCACTTGGGGTCAAATCAAAAGCATAAAAACCAAACAAATATGATTACCACTTCATTTTTCACTCCACCATTGCACACCTCCTTCCTTCTTTTTCCCCTCCTCTCGGCTCTCCCCTCTCACTCTCGGCTAAAAGCCGAAACCCCCTCCCCATTTTTTTTCTTCAATCCTCAACCAAGCTTCCACTCTTTACACAAGTAAATGTTACTTCCCATACCGTGATCACTCATATTTCAAAGAGTTTTGAATAAAAAGTTTAAGTTTTGAAGTTGCATGTTAAGGTTCTAGTTGGAACTCAAAGTACAACCTTGATTCTTGTGAGTTTAGGGTTGTTTTTGAGAGGACTACAAGGATTGGATAAGTACCAAGTCTTGAGAGTGAAACTCTTGATGATTAAATGGCCATTCCCATCCATTTCATTTGGCCATGACCATATGGGAGCCGAATGAATGGTCCTTAAGACTATTCTTGTTGCTTAACTCAATTTTTGCATGTTTATGTGATAATAACTTGAATTTTATGGTGAAAATTGGATAAAACTCTTTAAATGCTAAGTGATCATCTAGGTATATCTTATGCTAGGTTTGAATGCCAATTTTATGATAGAATATAAGTAGAAAATGTGTTGTTTTGGTTTGCAAAACCCGAGGACATGCATGCATGTGGATTTCTCTTAGTTTGTTGTAAGATTTTGATCATTTGGAAGGATTTTGTTAGAAAGCCTTAATTTCAGTAGGAATAATGTGTTAATATTGATTTATGCTTCTTGTTGCATGGTAAAAATTCGTGATTATCTTTTATAAAAATGCATATCTTGTTGTTTCAAAAGCATGAAGATTTGTGATTTGTGAAGTGTAGTTTCTTTTGTTTTGCCATAATTGTACCTTAGGTAAGGATGATCTCACCCAAGGTTATTTTGAGAATAAGGGAGTTAGTTCAGTATATTACCATGTATAAGTCTTGGTTTAAGTATTGAGTTGTTGTTAGTTGAGTTTGTCAAGTCAAAAACCTTGGAAAATGAGAGTTATAGTTTCTGCAGAAAATCAGTTTAGTACCCTGAGGTTTAGAGTGAGTTTTGACCATGTCATTGATGTGCACTTTAAGGCCCAAGCTACCAGAAGTTAGTATTGGGAGTATATAAAAGGTTTTAGGAGTTGGTTGGAGGTTTTCATGTCATTTGGTTAGGTGCACAAGTAGAATAACAAAATCTGTCCAGCAGGGGACAGTTTTGTTGTAACTTAGAAATAGGAAGATTTGACCATGTCAAGGGTAGGCCCTCATTAGGCCCTATTGGGACTTAGTTAGAGGGAGTGTCAGAGAAGTTTTTCCAACCATAAGTTCATAGGATATGAGTTAGAACCATGTGTCACAAGTTAATTCAAGTCAGGGCGTTTTCTGCCCAGAAAAACAGGGGAACCTTGGACTTTTAGCTTAGGCCCAAGAAGGCCCAAGCCAGGCCCTTGAGCCACATCAAGTTTGTGAGATGCCCTTAGGTCAGGAGAGTCTTGTGTAAAAGTTTTGAAGGAAAACTTGTAGTTTAAGAGTGTCTAATACACTCAAGAAACTATAGTTGTCATTCTGAAATTTGCACCAGTGAGCACTTTCACTTATCACATAGTTTTAGAACACTTAGAAGTGAGTATTAGGTCGACCACCATAGTTGTAAGATAGTATAAGGTCAGTAGAGCAAAAGGCACAAGTGAGGGTCAATAGGTTTTGGATAATTTAGGAAAGGCACATCGAGTTAGGAAGCCAAAATTAGAAGACATTGTCTAGTTTAGCGACCAAGTGACTTAAGTTGTGAGTCGAGATCATCCAAGCCTAGTGTCGCATTATGGTGTATATGGTGTTATTTGGTTTTAATATATGATATGAGAATATGTGGCTATGTGTGTACTTTTGTAATTTAAAGGTGAATATAAAATTAAGTGCATATAGGCCTAAGTGTCATCCGTGTTTAATTTCGGGTTGTAAATAGGTTAAGATGGTAAGAATATATTATAATGAGAATTATTATTTATGTAGGATCTCGAGACGAGGGAACACTTGCCATAAAGGTCGAGTGAAGCTCCAGTTGTTGCTCCTACCAGTCAGACCAGACCAGCCTTTCTCAAGGCAAGTGATTCAACTTGACCTTCGTATTTACTATAAACAGTTCATATATATTGATGTCATTATCCTGAGTCATTTTGATATGTTTAAATCAAGCGTATCTTTCGTTTATCTTTGAATTATATAGAAATGCCATGAACCCTCGAGTATGTATTGCAAGTAGTTCAAAAGTCTTTTCATGATAGTTAAATGCCATGATAAAATGAAGAGTTGTTATATTACTTGATTGATCCTCTTGATTAACATGCTGATGATTCCTAAGTATTGATATCTCATCCTGATACTTGAACCCCTATAGAACCTTACCTTGAACCCTGAAAGTCAGATACTTATCAAAGTGATTCTTCATTGATTGATACCCCTCTTTCTTATTCTAAAGCTTGACAATTCTGATATATCCTGAGCTAAAAAAATCATTTCTTCATACCTTAACACCCTTAGTATTCATGAAGCTTACCTCCTTGATGATCCAGCACTTGAACCTTGACGAGAAACCATTACTTTAAGCCCAGTTTGGAAATACCCCTTTTTATATTATCCATTAGTCCCACCAAATTTTCCTATCCAAGTTCTGACATATGAAAACCTTTTGGTTACCCTAATAGAGTAAAGTTTTGTGAATCATGGCCCTGAGATTTAGTACCATATTTCCCGTGTTTCGAGTTGATCTATAATCCCTTAATAAAAATGTTCACTGTTAAAAGAGATTTTGTTATAATTCGGCATCAGTTTTTGAAATAAATAAAATGTGGGTTTTCAGTCCCAAAGGGGGATAAATGTTTTCCTTGAATAGTGGATCTGGACTGAGACGCGAGTCATTTCCACACTTATATTAGGCTTAAAAGTTGCCTAGGGATTCCCGTTAATGTTTTAGAACCCAGCGGGGTTCGGGATTACTTCGCGGCTGATCACCGGCTGTAATCCGTAGCGTCATAAAATGATTTTAATTAAGACATGATTTTAAAATTGTTTTGATACAAGCAAAATGATGCCATCTCACATAAGTTTTATCTCTTGTTATCATTGGTTATGTCTTTCTATTGTCATTCTTAAAGGTATATCTCGATTTATGTTTGTATCGTACTGTTAGCACTTGTTGAGCATTTGGCTCACTTCTTGCTTTACCCTGATATTACAGCTAGCAGCTATGGTTAGATTCAAGCAGATTGCCCGTAAGACCTGTGATGCTGATGCTTATGTTCGAGCTCAGGTAGAATAAGTAATAATAGTTTGTGTGAGGACTCGGTAATTGCAATCAGATGTAATAGTTGGTAGTGTTGGGCTGTTCCAAACCCTAAACTGTAAGATCTTGGAGTTGGTTGTGTATTCTTCCCTTAAAATGTTGTAATAGCTATATTTATTTTGCTGTTTAAGTTGGGGGTGTGACAAAAGATCCGAAACAATCATGTCTGAAGAAGAGAAAATTCCAACCAAGCCCACCAAAACCGAAGAAACTCCAAAGACTCAAATCCATAATCGATATGATATTAGGGTTCCAATACTGAAACCTTCTGAGTATCCCGTGTGGAAAGTGAGGATGACTATGTTTTTGGAAGGTACAGATCCAGAATACTTTGACAGAATTAATGAAGGACCACATAAGCCAACCAAGTTCTCTGTTGTAGTTGCAGATCAGCCAGTACAGACTGTACCAAAGGAGAAAGGTGAATATACAGCTGAAGATATCTCATCTATTACCAAGGATGCAAAGGTAAGGCATTTGCTGCATAGTGCCATTGATAATGTCATGTCAAATAGGATAATTAACTGCAAGACTCCAAAGGAGATATGGGATACCTTGGAGACAAGATGCCAGGGAACTGACTCAATTAGAAGAACAGGAGGACTATACTCACTCAAGAGTATGAGCACTTTGACTCAAAACCTGATGAGTCATTACTGGTTTATATGACAGATTTGTCAAAGTCTTGAATGATCTGTCACTGGTAGATAAGGAATATGATCTTGAAGATACTAATCTTAAATTCCTTTTAGCTCTTCTTGAAAGTTGGGATTTGAAGGAAACTACTATAAGAGACAACTATGCTCTTGATGAAACTACTCTTGATGAAATTTATGGTATGCTCAAAACTCATGAACTTGAGATGGATCAAAGAAGCAAGAGGCATGGGAGAAAGTCAAGAACAGTTACTCTTAAGGATGAGGAGGAATCCCCCAAAGTGGCTGTCTCAAAGAAAGGCAAAGGAAAGGCTCTCATCACAAAGTCTGATTCAGATTCATCAAGTTCCGATGATGATGAGGATTCAAAAACTGAAAGTCTATCTGAGATGGATGCTGATGAAGAGATGATGAAATTGTGTGCTCTTATGGTGAAGGGTATCACAAAGATAGCCTACAGAAAATTCAGAAGGGGAAAGAAGTTTTCCAGGAAAAGTGGAAGTTTTGATAAAAAGGGATTCAGAAAATCTGAAGGTAAAGCAGGAAAGTCTGACAGAGGAGATTACTCAAATGTCAAATACTACAATTGTGGTAAGAAAGGCCACATATCTCCTGATTGTAAGAAAGGAAAAAGTGACAAAGACAAGGCACTTATCATAAAGAAGAAAAGCTGGACAGACACTTCAGATTCTGAACATGAGGAGAACTATGCCTTGATGGCAAATGCTGATAGCAGTTCTGAAGCTGCTGAGTTAAAGGTACCTCAAACAACTTATGCTTTTCATACTAATGATATTACTGAGTTGAGATCTTATCTTAAAACCATATTCATTAGTTATAGAGATCAGACTTTAACTTGTGATAGGTTAACTTCTGAAAATCTGGCTTTTAAGAAAAGGAGTTAGTTATGTTCCATCAAACTCAGAAAGAAAGAGATGATGCTTTTTATGTTAGAGATGAAGTGTTAAAATTGAATCAATCTCTAAAAACTGAGTTAGAAAAGGAAAGAGAGATTATCAGAACTTGGACTAACTCTGGCAGAACAACTCAGAATTTATTCAGTAGTGGAAACTGGAAAGAGGGCTTAGGTTATGGAGATGATAAAAGTGAAACAGGAACCGAACAAATTAAGACAATTGTTGTTAAACAGACTAATAAGCCAAAGGTAAATCCTGTTAAGTTTGTAGCTAAAACTGTAAAGTCTGATTCTTAAAAGATGAAAGATACTGAGACAGAAGTTAAAGCAGAGTCAATTTCTGACAAACCAAAACAGGATAAGTCAACTGAAGTTAACATAGGCTTAATGACTAAGAAGCAGCTTAAGCATAAGCTGAAAGATGTTAAAAATGTAAACAAGGTAAAGCTGCCTAGGAAAAATAGGAATGGAAAGGAAGGTGTGAATAAAAGTAATAATTATAAGCCTATTCCTAATGCTCCTACAAAGAAATGTTATAACTGTGGAAATTCTAATCATCTGGCTTCTTTTTGCAAGAAAAATGAGAACATAAACTCCTTACCTTCAAAGTCAGGAGTTAAGAGTCAGTCTGTTAGATATAGGCCACAAAATCCTAGTTTTCATTGTGGTAGTTTATGACATTCCATTTAAACTTGTAAGGAATATCATAGTTTTTACTATGATTATTATCAAATAAAACATTCTTTAAAGAAAGTTAGCATTATTCCTTCTAGTATAAGTTTTGATGCAAAGTCTGATAGTGTAAATGCTGATAAGAAAAATGTTAACATAAACTCTGATGCTAAATCTGCTGCAAATGTTAACAAACTTAATAAGGCCAAATGATCCAAGCAAGTCTAAGTCCTAGAACTAATCATTAGTGATCTTTGTGATTGCAGGCCAGCAGGAAAAGCATCCTAGTTCTGGACAGTGGATGTTCAGGACATATGACTGGAAATAAAGCCCTGCTATCAGACTTTGTGGAGAAAGCTGGCCCAAGTGTTTCTTATGGAGATGGCAACATGGGAAAAACCTTGGGATATGGCAATATAAATCTGGGGAATGACATCATTGAAAAAGTAGCTCTAGTCTCAGGACTTAAACATAATTTGCTGAGTGTTAGTCAAATCTGTGACAGAGGTTATCATGTAGATTTCTTTGAAGAACACTGTGAAGTTGTAAGCAAATCTACAGGAAAAGTTGTTGTGAAAGAACACTGTGAGGTTATCAATGTCTCTTTTGATGATAAGAAGATTACTGGACTTGAAGATTTCAATGATCAAGATCAGCTGAGATTTGAGAATGAAGTTTTAAATTCTGATACTGTAAATCCTGAAAGTCTAAATCCTGACAGTCTAAATCCTGATACTGCAAACTCTGATGGATTAAACTCTGACGTTATTGAAAATGTGGTGACTAGCCAAAGGAAGATGCACCTGTGGAGGGGGAGCATACTGAAGATATAATCACATCTCAAGAAGCATCAGAACCTACAACCGGATCTTCAAGTTCTGTTTTATCAAGTTCTGATGGGCAACATTCTGATAATTCTGGGAACTCCAATTTTGAAGGATCCAACTCAGAGAGCATAATTTCAGGGGGAGCATCAGAAAAGGTTGATGAAGACAGCATGGATCATGGGGGAGCATCCAGTTCTAGAGAAAACCTTCCATCTGCAAGAAAGTAGATTAAAGCACATACACCTGACTTAATTATTGGAAATCCTGATGCAGGTGTCAAAACTAGAACAGCTACATCAAATGAATGTCTCTATCACTCTTTTCTTTCTCAGACTGAACCAAAGAAAGTGGAAGAAGCACTTTAAGATGCTGATTGGGTGCAAGCAATGCAGGAAGAGTTAAATGAATTTGAAAGAAATAAAGTCTGGACCATAGTGCCAAGACCAAATAACAGATCTGTAGTTGGTACAAAGTGGGTGTTCAGAAACAAAACTGATAGTGATGGCATAATTACAAGGAATAAAGCAAGGCTGGTTGAAAAAGGATATTCTCAATAGGAGGAAATTGATTATGATGAAACATTTGCACCAGTTGCTAGATTGGAAGCTATAAGGATATTTTTGGCTGATGCTGCTCACAAAAAGTTTACAGTCTTTCAAATGGATGTAAAAAGTGCTTTTCTTAATGGAGAATTGGAAGAAGAAGTATATGTTGAACAACCTTCAGGTTTTGTAGATTCAAAATTTCCTAATCATGTCTACAGACTTGACAAAGCACTTTATGGCCTTAAGCAAGCTCCAAGAGCATGGTATGAGACATTAGCTCAGTTTCTTCTGGAAAGTGGATTTAACAGAGGGACTATTGACAAAACACTATTTTATCTCAACCATGGAAATGACTTACTTTTGGTGCAGATATATGTTGATGATATCATTTTTGGTTCTACAAATGACAGATTTGTAAAAAGTTTGCCAAGCTAATGCAGTCAAGATATCAAATGAGTATGATGGGAGAACTTAGCTATTTTTCCAGGGCCTTCAAGTCAAACAGAATGAAGAAGGAACTTTTATTTGTCAATCTAAGTACACCAGAAATTGTTGAAGAAATTTGGAATGGAAGATTGTTCAAGTGCATCCACTCTTATGGCCACTGCAACAAAATTGGATAAGGATACTGGTACATCAGTAGATATTACTGATTACAGAGGTATGATTGGCTCACTACTCTATCTAACTGCAAGTAGCCCTGATATCATGTATGCTACCTGTCTTTTGCAAGATTTCAAGCAGATCCAAGAGAACCTCACTTAACAGCTGTGAAAAGAATTTTCAAATACCTTAAGGGTACAGCTGATCTGGGATTGTGGTATCCTAGAGAATCATACTTTAAGCTAATAGGTTACTCAAATGCAGATTTTGCAGGATGCAAAATTGACAGGAAAAGCACAAGTGGAAGCTGCCAATTTCTTGGAGGCAGATTAGTTTTTTGGTTTAGCAAGAAACAGAAGTCAATTTCCACATCAACAGCAGAAGTAGAGTACATTGCTGCAGGAAGCTGTTGTGCACAGATTCTGTGGATGAAGAATCAGTTACTGGATTATGGGTTAATAAATTCTAAAATCCCTATTTACTGTGATAATCAAAGTGCTATTGCTATGACAGGTAATCCAGTTCAACACTCAATGACAAAGCACATCAGCATTAGGTACCACTTCATAAGGGAACATGTGGATGAAGGTACAGTGGAATTGCATTTTATTCCAACAGATCAACAACTAGCAGATATCTTCACAAAACCACTATGTGAAGCAACCTTTACAAGATTGTTAAATAAACTTGGAATGGTTTCAGGTTCTTTTTCTAAATATGCTTAGTTTATGTTCTGATACATCAGACTTTATGATCAGTATTTACAGATATTACTATCTTTGTGAATTATGTGCCTAAATTGAAAATTTACTTAAATGCTGATTGTTGTCTGATGTGAATTTCTAAACTCTGATAGTGATATGCATGTTTCTGTGACTATTCAATCGAATGAGGATAATTATGCTAGATGCTGAACTAGTAGTCTTTAATATACTAAAGATCCCATGTCTGAAGTAATCTTTTATGTGGAAATCTTTTAACACAAGCAAATTCTGATATTGAGCTTAGTTAAGTTTACTTTGTGTATCTTTTTACTAAGTCAAAAACTAGACTAATGCTTCTTATTTGTTAAGTTCTGATGTTAGTAAATCTAGTAAATGAACTAAGTGCTGATAAGCCTCACTTAACAAAAGAAAAATAAAAGAAATAAAAATCAGGTACTCCTTTGAGATCTAGAGTAAAAAATGTGGAAGGGAAGACCCAAGTGCATTGCTGGTATTAAGTAATTTGCATTAGAAAAGCAACTTAAAATTTTCTTGGTGACTTTTCACACTCTATGATTACTGGAGAAATACTCTGGTAATAGCATAAATTCTGATAAGCAGTTGTGACTCACTTACACTGAGAAGCCACTGTAAAAAAAAAGAATTTCAAAAGATGCATAAAATGAGCACAAAAACCATTGAGGTGGACTCATGCATGAACTCATTCTATAGTAGACTTCAGGATAATGACAGATTTTAAGCAAAATTCTTAGTTATGCCTTACTTCTAAGATGTACTGAAGTGATTCAGACTTTACTCTTTGTCTGATATTTAGCTTAATGCACACACATACACTCCATATGAATGATGAAAATTACTGTGGTGATAGATGTTATTTTGGATGAAATGTTTAAGTGTTAGTTGCATAAATTCCGAGGACAAGTTCTGATGGAAGTTCTGATGATTAAGTTCTGATGTACCCATATCAGTATTTGTGTGAAGAATAACAGGAATAAACATTCACTTTTCGAGTTAAGAAGCCATATTCTGATGACTTTTAAATTCTGATAATAATCAAGTTCTGATGCTGACGTGGCAGTATTTATTTACTTGGTTTATTTTTGATCATTACCTCAACGGTCACATTTTTTTTAATATTGGTTTATGTGAGATACTGCAGTAATAATCATTTGTTTAGTGGGAGCAGTTTTTTTAAAAAAAAATTAAACGTGCAAAGTCATAATTGCTTATTTACCGTGCCCATTAACTTTTGCCTTAACTGCTGCATGTTTGACAGGTGTAAAGGTCTGTTCCACTCCTCATTAACTGTTGTAACGTGGGTTGTCTAAGTAAAAGAGATAAAAGATTTTCAAATCTTTTATTCATATTTTTATTCTATTTCACTCTCTCTCTTTTCTTATCTTCTCACATTTTCTGACGGTTCACTCCACAGACATTTCAACAAACACCTTTCATGCAAACAAGTTTCTCACTAATTTCTGATGGCGCCCAAGGATTTAATTGTTAACGGAGCCAAGTTTGTACCAAATAACTATGCTGCAATCTTGAACAAGGCTGAAGCTCCATCAGATTTGCACTTTGTGCAAGATTTCTTAGCAAATAGTGAGATTGGGTATGCTTTGACCCAACCTCAAGCCATTTCAAGCCAACAAGTATTGACGTTTTGGCGGACTGGGATTTTTGATGATGGTGGTGCTACTGGTACTCCAAGCATCGTATTTGAAGTAAATGATGTTGAACATGTAGTAACTCCTAGGGCAGTTCGCAAAGCTCTCCACTTACCAGAAGGCTGTACATTCTCAACAGTGGAGGACCCTGTTCTACAGCAGCTTATGGCCAGTTTGGGTTATGAGAAAATTTTGGGAAAGCTTGGGCAACTGAAAAGAGCAAATATCAGGAAAGAATGGAGCTTTTTCTTTGATTGCATCACTAAGGCATTCGCCAATAAATGCTCCAACTTTGATGCTATTCCAATCATGAGTCAGCAAATCGGGTATGCTCTTATTCATCAAACTCACTTTGATTTTGCAAGTGTTGTGCTAGGTTTCATAGGGGATAGGATGACAGAGGATAGGAATGTAGTATACTTTGCTAGATTCTGTCAGCTTATATATAATTTTTGTTGTGCTGATGAACCCCAACCTACCACTGATTTAATTCCACCCTTTAAGCTTGCAAAAAGGGCTTTTAATGATTTGTTAAATGCTGACATTAAGAAAAAAATGGTTAGACCCTTACAAATACCTCAGTTAATGAAACAGATACTGGTAAATGCTGATCCTCAAACCTACACATCTATTTACCCTGATGTTCAACCCACATCCCAACCACCACAACAGCCATCAGAACATACCACATCTACACAAACACCTCAAACTTCTCAACCTCAACCTACTCAACCCTCATCAGGACATATTTCAAACCATCACAGTCATCTCAATCTCAATCTTCAGCACATCCTTTGAAGCCTTCATCCTCCAAACCCAAGAGGACTAAGACGGTACCTCAGACTCAACAGAAGAGAAGGAAACTTGTTCTGAGAGATGAGTCAGACAATGAGGAACACGTTCCCATGTCTGAACCTGTTGTAGTAGAAGCTGAGAAGATCTCTTCTCAGAAAGACACTATAACTGGGAGTTCTATGCCTCTCAAAAGGCTTAGAAAGCTAAATCCTGATGATAAAGCTCCTACAGTGTCTCCACCCTTGAAGAAAAAGAAAAAGCAAAGAGCTCACAGGGACACATTTGAGTCAGTATCAGAAGATGAGGAAGCAACTAAGGAAGGGGGTCAGGAATCTCTGATCCCAACAAAACCAATTATTATTGAATTACTTCCTTCAGCACAACCAGAACCTACTCAAGACAGAGTGCTTACTCCTACTGTGTCACCTATAATTGAACAAGTACATACTGATGACCCAGGTACAAGTGCTGAGATTGATATTCATAACTTGATTGTGCCTGAGGTTTTGTACTTAGAAGCTCCACCAACTCAAATCACTCCACCAACAACACCAATTCTAGATGCTGATTTTAATGAAGATATTCCTTCTACATCAATTCTGAATCTGGATGATGAAAATCAGATTTTAGGTGGGCATCAAGGTTTGGCTGTTGATCAGAACTTAGTTGGAGATCAGAACTTAGAGGATGATGTTGAAGCCTCAATAGCCTCTCATACTATTCTTTTATCAGAGGATGCTGATGATGCTGATTCTATAAGTTCTGATGTTGCTAATGATGAATTTACTGGTAAAGCTGCTGCCAATGTAGATGCTGATGCAGCTGGTCCATCAAGACATGCACCTCAACAAGATCTAAACAAAGCTGAATTAATCAGGAAGTTTGTTAGAGAAGATGCACCAGTACCTTGGAGTGAAACTCCTATAGGAAGGGAGTGGACTAAGGAATGGAACAAAGTTGATTTTGTTCCTTCTTCAACCATACTTGCTGAACACTTGACCAAAGCTGATGAGATGCTACTCAATGATGATTTCAAGATACAGCTCAGAGTTACTGCACTAAGTACAAGGAACCTTCAAGGTCAACAATCTGTAACTCAGGCCAAGGTAGACAAGATTTAAGAATCCATAAATCAACAAGATATGCTTGTTAAGCTGGACAAGAAAAGGTTTTTTAAACCTACCTTTGACAGAGTTGAGTACATTGAGAAAACTCAGGAGAAGCAACAGGCTCAGATTGATGAAATTTTGAAGAATCAAGCTTCTCATCAAAATCAACTCAATGAGATCCAATCCTCAGTGGAATTGCTTCTCTCTCTTCTTTTACCTGCTGATCCCAAAAAGGGGGAGAAAGTAATTAAGTCCAAATGCAAAATTGTTAAGACACTGAAGGGAAAGGATGATGAAAAAGATGACCAGGGAAACTCTGGAATGGGTGGAGGTCATGGTCAAGGTAAAGGTTTTTCATCAAGCAAAGCTGCAACTACAAGTCAAAGAACAAATTCTGATACTGGGAGAAGAATAAGTTCTGATACTGGTAAAAGGATAAGTTCTGATAAACATCTGGAACTTGATGAGGAAATTTCAAGACAGTTATTTCTGAAAGAAAATCCAGGAATGGACTTTGAGAGTCTAAAGGAAGAAGAAGCTAGACTTAAGTTAGAAAAAGTCAACTCTAAATCTGAAGCTTCTGTTGTTGAAAAGAAACTTCCTAAGGCTAAAGGCATTGTGATAAAAGAAAGGACAAATCCTGAGGCAACTAAAGCCAAATCACAAGTGGAGATAGATGTGATGCCCTCAATCTCGAGGTTAGGAAATGAGGACTCACACACCTCTAATCTAATAATTAAATATGCATAAACCCCGATTAACTACTAACAGGATTAACAGGATAAAGTATGAGACAAGATTACAACTACCAATCACAAAATATAACTTACAGGCCCAAAATATTATTAAATAACCAATATCGATTCCGGCTGGGAACCGACAGATAACCCATTGTATCTTTATACACTTCTTTCTAGGCGCGAGCTCACTCATAATTACCACTACCTGCTCTGGAAACCGAAAGCCCTCAACACGGTAGGGACCACCAGGTACGCTCTTACGAGCAGTGCGCCTAAGCCTGGCCATCTTCTTGCTGAACTGCCATGGTTAGATTAAAACAAAACAAATGAGTATAAAACTCAGCAAGTAACTATATAGCAGTTCTATAATATCAAATCACAATATGCTTCACCAAACTCAGGGCTAACTACTTTATTTGATCTAGGTGGCAGATTTCCATCTTTTGGGTTAAGGAAAGGTTTCTGAAGAAAAGTGGGGGGCTTTCAAGGAACAAGGCTCAAAGCAGGACGAAATCCGACATTCATCACAAATCATTAAAGGATCAGAATAGATCTTTCAATAGAGGAAATCAACAGTATTTCAAGATATAGAATCAATCATATGATCAACAATTTCAAGAATCAGGGTTCTCGAGTTTTAAGCTCCACAATAACATAATCAACTCTTTCCAAAGCAGTATAAACCATTTTCATTTTCAAAAATCAATTTACTAAACAAAAGTTTCAGTTCCCTTTTAAATAATCAATTAGAACCCGATTAGATTACTTTTCTTTCCATTTCATTATGTACGGGTGATCAGCCCGTACCGACCTCCATCCGGTCATTAAGGTACCAATCGGCATAATTTCAGCCTTAAGTTGGACTAGCCCCGCTAGCCTCTTACCATGACTGGACTAGTCCCACTAGCCTCTTACGTCCCAATCCAATCCATCAGGAATTCATTTGGAAAACCTTGAGTTGGAAAAACAAGTAGGTTTTCAAAAATCCATTTTATCATTACCAAGCATTTGAAATCATTCGGACTCTTTCAAGTCGAAACTCATTCTTAATTCAGATTTTAAGGAAACAAAGTTCAGGGAGTGATTCAAAGATATGCAAGGAACAATTCATAAGAATTCTGTATCAGGGATAACAAAGCACTAAATTAGAAGGATCAACATTGGTTTAGGGATCAATAGGGTGATCAAGAGAAACAGGGTATCATTAAACAGGGTTAACAAGGATAATCAAAAGGTTCAATATGATTCATGGCTTAAGAGATAACTTGAGCAGAAAGGACAGAATATCAAAGGGTGAAATCAATAAGCTTTTCAATAACAGATTATCAAGAACCAGGGTACTTCAAATCAATATCAGGGTTTCATAAAACAAGGGTTTCATACTTAAACAGTTCAATACTCTACATGGTATGAACAACATTCTCTTTATAACCATTTACACAAGTAATCAGAGTTACTTGCCTGAATTTGCTTTCCTAAAGGTTGAACTACTGCCACCTAGTAAATCCTTTCCCTTTCCTAGCCTAAATGCCCCCACGCTCCGAATCTACAATAAAACCAAAACCTTAATTAGATTCTCAACTCTCGTTCCCAGAATGATCACTCTATACGATAACTCGATTATATCCTTGACTCGAACATACAAATATAGCTTATACATATAAGCACATAGCACATAGCATATCTCTTTTTCGTAACTTTTATATCCTTATATACTTAACAATCGAAGCACACTTGCTTATTCTTAGCTATTTCTCAAATCACACTATTATAACTCTTACGAGTACAAGATTTATTCACAACCAAATATTTACATCCATAACTATCACTTATATCTTTTAAAATCAATCAATTAGTTCCCTTTTTCTTTTGTTCCTTAATTCGAACCACATACTACAATCAAGCAAACAAATTCATAGATATTCACTTATACTCCTTCAATCATCCTTTTGATCATCAAAACCAAGTTTTTGACTTTTAATCCCTATGGCCTATTCGGCCTTATCGCACAAAATCAACCAAATACTCACTTTAATTCACATAAACACATAACTCATTCAAAACCATTAAAGAATCATTCTCCTTTCTTTTAATCATAAAAATTCGAACCATAATCATATATATACAATCAAATTTCTCAAAATTACACCATGCATCCTTATTCTTAGCATAATCCAACTTTTAAACTAACACCCTTTTCTTTATCAACAACCATTCGAACCAAAACATACATACATGCTCGCATGCAATTCAATTTCAACTCATCATTATATCAAACACTTCATTTTTATCAATTAAACCAACTAAATTTCTTAACACAATGCAAGAATTTGAATTTCACCTAAATCACAACATGCATCCACTTATTCATCAAATTAATCCTTTTTTAACTCAATTTCCATTCGGCAAAAACTCAAATTTACAACTCAAGGACAAATCAATGACATGCATATCTTGATCTTCTTTAAAACTAACATGCAATCACTTTTAGGCCATATAAACTTAGTGTTTACCAAGATTAACTCACAAAATCAAATTCCTCTTCTTATTAGCACAAAATCCGAACCTAAACTTAGCATGCAACAACAATTTCATTCCTTTTTAATCTAATAACAATCCATAATCACTTTAAACAAGTTAACTCAAATCAATATCTTCAAAGATCAAAACCATTTGGGTTTTTCAAGAATGACACATGCAATAATCGAAATAAGTGTTTGGTATAGTAGAGCTCAGTTTTTAACATCATGGCTCACCACCGGTTCACCGGAGTTCATCACCGGTGGCGGTGACATCTCGGTGGTGCCCTCATTCGAGGGTGTCCAACCACGAAACCCCCGATTTCCATCAATTATGCAAAATAACTAACATACACATCTTCTCTATCATTGTTTACAAAGAATCAAGCTTAAACAAGATGTCATCAACAACAATAACAAGAACCAAGTAGTTCTCGGGTGAACACACACACACCGAGCACACACATCGACATGCAAGTGGGTATACAGACATGCACACACTTCTACCTACACATAAGTGTTTATAAAGAAGATTTAGGGATGATTGGTGAGTTTGATCAAAGAAAAGAGAGGTATACCGAGAGAGATTGAAAAAAGCCGAGAGAGAGAGTGTTCGAGTGAGAGAAGGAGAGAAAAGAGAGAAGAGAGAAAGTGAAAGCACGGGAGCAAGAAGAAGAAAAAAGAAAGGGAGTGAGTTTATATATCACTAAAAAACAAGGGTAATTTGGTAATCTTCTAATTCCTTTTTCATTCTTACTTGTCCCATCTTTTACTAAAATAAAACAAGGATTAAATATAAAATATATCTCTCTCGGGAAGTCGGGAAATATTGAAAATGACATTTTTAATACGTAGGCCTCGAAATTAGCTTTTTAACCATTACTCATAATAAGATTTTGAGCGCATGGTTGATTTTATATGAATTTCGCAATCTTCCCCTAATAATATCATTTTCCACATAAAATCAATTTAAAAATGCAAAGATCAACAATCAAATTCACTTATCATTTTTAAAAAATCTCTAGGACCACTACGAAGATCACAGAACAAATCCCATGTTTTTATCTTACTCGAATGATTTTATAAAAATGCACGAAGGTTAATTAAACCTTTATTTAAATCACGTAATTCCTTTAAAATTCATAAAAACTGTCACAGATCACATAGCCATGCACACAGACAACAATCTCACATATATAATCACATAACGACTCAGGTCTGATCATAGAATCTATCCCTCTTTAATCTTTATCCTCTTTTACGCGTACCGGGTCACGTTCAGCCTGACTGCCCGACGTTTAGCGTTTCGATTACGCTTCTCATTCTCATTATCAATCAACACGTCACTTAGGACAAAATACTTTATTTACTCATTCATTTCATTCAATCACACATAATTCACATTTTATATTCTTTAATTCCTTACTAGGACGGGTT
The DNA here is from genome assembly GCF_009905375.1 of Apium graveolens. NCBI lineage: Eukaryota > Viridiplantae > Streptophyta > Magnoliopsida > Apiales > Apiaceae > Apium > Apium graveolens. The sequence continues at coordinate 112,321,928 of NC_133647.1, forward strand.
CCATTCTACCTGACGGCCCGACACCACAGTTATACTTCTAAGCTGACTCTTTAAATTGGAACATTTATATCCACGCTCCTAAACTCTAATGTACATAAAAGACAATTAATCAGCACTTAATCACATAATAATAATCACAACACATAACACATACTTTATTGACTTAATTACGTCACAAAATTCTCAGTCGTCACAATCTACCCTCCTTAAAAGGATTCTGTCCCCAGAATCTAATCTAAGCAAATAGATGGGGATACTTTTCTTTCATTTCGCTTTCTAATTCCCAAGTCGATTCTTCGACTAATGGATTTCTCCACAACATTCTAACTAAAGGTACAACTTTATTTCTAAGCGTCCTTTCTTTTCGATCCAAAATTCGCACTGGCTGTTCCACATAGGACAAATCTGGTTGGATTTCCATTGGTTCCAACTCGATCACATGGCTCGCATCAGCATTATACTTCTTTAGAAGAGATACATGAAACACATTATGCAGATGTTGCATATGCGGCGGTAGCGCCAATTCATATGCCACTTTCCCAACTTGTCGCAATACTTCAAATGGTCCAACGTACCTTGGACTCAGCTTTCCTTTCTTTCTGAAATGAGTTAAACCTTTCCAAGGAGATATCTTTAACAAGACTTTGTCTCCAGTTTCGAATTGCACATCTTTCCGTTCATGATTTGCATACTTTGCCTGTCGATCTTGAGCTGCAATTAATCTCTTATGTATCATTTCGACTTTTTTCTTCGTTTGTTGAACTAGCTCTGGGCCAATTAACTTGCGCTCACCAACTTCGTCCCAATAAGTAGGGGATCTACGCTTTCTTCCATACAACGCTTCATAAGGCAGCATTCCAATACTCGCGTGATAACTGTTGTTGTAGGAAAACTCAATTAAGGGCAAATGATCGTCCCAATTTCCTTTGAAATCTATTGCACATGTTCGCAACATATCTTCAATCGTCTGAATTGTCCTTTCACTTTGTCCGTCTGTCTGCGGATGATATGCCGTACTCATTTTCAATTTTGTTCCCAAATGATCATGGAATTGTCGCCAAAATCTCGAATTAAACCTTGGATCTCTATCAGACACGATAGATACAGGAACTCCATGACGCATCACGATCTCATCCAGATACAATTTGACCAACTTCTCTAATGAAAACCTTTCGTTTATCGACAAGAAATGTGCTGACTTTGTCAACCGATCGATTACCACCCAAATCGCATCGTGTTTGACTTGGTTTTAGGTAATCCTACCACGAAATCCATCGCTATATGCTCCCATTTCCATTCGGGTATGTCCAGTGGCTGAAGCAATCCGCTTGGCCTTTGATGTTCCGCTTTAACTCTTTGGCATGTGTAACATTTACTTATCCATTCCGCAATTTCCTTTTTCATGTTTGGCCACCAATAATTTTCTTTTAAATCCTGGTACATCTTTGTACTTCCAGGGTGAATTGAAAATCTCGAGTTATGCGCTTCTTGCAAAATCTCGTGCTTTAGTTCCACGACATTAGGCATCCAAATACATGAGTTAACACGGTATATCCCTTTTCTATCCTTTTGAGCTTTAATTTCTTCTCCCGTCAACTTATCCTTTTCGTGATTCATTACTTGCTCTTGACAGCATCGAATCTTTTCCAAAATCTCGAGTTGAAACAGCATTGCATGTATAGCTTCACCTCCATATTCTGGAGTCTACACCTCTATTTCCATCTTTTCAAAGTCTTTGATTAATTCTTCCGATGATGTTAACATATTCAATCTTTCTTTTCGACTTAAAGCATCAGCTACCACATTTGCCTTTCCAGGATGGTAGTTTATCGTGCAATCATAATCTTTGATCAATTCCAACCACCTTCTTTGTCACATATTTAGTTCTTTCTGAGTAAAAATATACTTTAAACTTTTATGATCCGTATAAATCTCGCACTTTTCCCCGTACAAATAATGCCTCCAAATCTTAAAGGTAAACACAATTGCTGCCAATTCCAAATCGTGCGTTGGATACTTTTGCTCGTGTGGCTTGAGTTGCCTTGACGCATATGCTATTACCTTCCCGTGTTGCATTAACACGCATCCAAGTCCTTTATATGAAGCATCACTGAATATCACAAATTCCCCTTTGTCATCTGGTAATACCAACACTGGGGCGGTTACCAATCTCTTCTTTAACTCTTGAAAACTTTCCTCGCACCTTTCTGTCCAAACAAACTTCTCGTTCTTTCTCGTCAGTTTTGTCAACGGAACGACAATCTTTGAGAAATCTTGCACAAATCTTCTTTAATATCCGGCTAATCCCAGAAAACTTCTGACTTCCGTCGGAGTCTTGGGTCTTTCCCAATTCATTATAGCTTCTATCTTGGCTGGGTCCACTTTAATTCCTTCTTTGTTGACTACATGACCAAGAAATTGCACTTCCTTTAGCCAAAATTCACACTTTGAAAACTTAGCATACAGTTTCTCTTTTCGCAGAATTTTCAAGGAAATTCTCAAATGCTCCTTATGATCTTCTTCCGTCTTGGAGTAAATCAGTATATCATCGATAAACACAATAACGAACTTATCCAAATATCGCTTGAATACTCTGTTCATAAGATCCATAAATGCGGCTGGCACATTTGTCAAGCCAAATGCCATTACCAAAAATTTACAGTGTCTGTATCTCGTTCGGAACGCTGTCTTGGGTATATCTTCCGCTTTGATCTTTAACTGATGATACCCAGATCTTAAATCAATCTTTGAAAAACACGAAGCTCCTTTTAACTGGTCAAACAAGTCATCGATCCGCGGTAGAGGGTACTCATTCTTGATCGTCAACTTATTCAGTTCGCGGTAATCTATGCACAACCTCATACTTCCATCCTTTTTCTTTACAAATAACACCGGTGCACCCCACGGGGATACATTCGGTCGGATTACTCCTTTGTCCAACAACTCTTGCAACTGAGCTGCCAATTCCTTCATTTCGACCGGCGCCATGCGATAGGGAGCTTTCGACACTGGTTCCGTACCAGGAGCCAAGTCAATCATAAACTCGATCTCTCTGTCTGGAGGTAGTCCAGGCAATTCATCAGGAAACACATCCGGAAAATCTCTTACCACCGGAATATCCTCGATCTTCACAGATTCTTTCTCCACGTCCACGACATGAGCCAAATAAACTTCGCATCCTTGACGTATTAATCTTCTTGCCTCAATAGCCGTTAGAAATTTCTTCTCTTGCCTCTTTTCTTTAAATATCACTTCCTCACCATCCTTGGTTCTTAACTTCACCTTCTTACTTTTACATTCTATTTGCGCCTCATGGTTTGACAACCAATCCATTCCTAGTATAACCTCAAATTCTCCTAACTTAAAGGGAATTAAGTCAGCAGAAAAGTGCCGACCTTCTATAGACACATCACAATCAGGACAAATCTTATTAACAACTTTCTCTTGATTTGCTACCTCTATAATCATATTAGGCTCTAGAGGGTACGCAACACAATTTAACTTATCAAGAATACTTTCAGAGATAAAAGATCTAGTTGCTCCAGAATCCATCAAAAATTTTACTTCTACTGAGTTTATTACAAGCATACCTGCTACCACGTCCACCTCTTGCACCGCATCTTTCATTATCATGTTAAAGGTTCTAGCTCTGGGTTGAGCTGATGGTGCTGGGAGTGACGGCGGTCCAGCAATTCTGAGAACATTAGCCTTCTGCACAGGCTCCTTGCAATTCCTGGCCATATGGCCCACTTTGCCACACTTGAAACATGTCGAATCAGGCTTCCTTACTCCATTTGGACATTCTGAAGAATAATGCCCCTTCTGGTTGCACTTAAAACACATTATATCCACCTTATTACACCTCCTGGGGTGTCTCTTTCCACAGTTCCTGCATTCTTGCATCTGGGGTCTGCTATCCTTCCCCGGTTGTCCAGTTTTCTGGAAACGGTTCTTCTGAGCTCCATTACCGGGTCTAAACTTCTGGAACTTTTGGTTTTGACTTCCACCATTCTTCCCAAACTTCCCTCTGAACTTTGAGCTTCCTTGCTCTTGCTCAGAGCTTTCAAACTTCCTCTTTCTTCCTTCATTTTCTCTTCGGGCAGCTTCCCGCTCACCTTCCACTATCATTGCTTTCTGAACCAAAGCATCATAATTCTTAATCTCCAACATTACTATTTGACTCCTAATCCACGGCTTAAGTCCCTGTTGGAACCTCTTAGCCTTCTTCGCTTCTGTATTCACGTACTCAGGTACGAACCTTGATAATTCCGAAAACTTCACCTCATATTCTGCTACTGACATTTCCTCCTGTCTAAGATCAAGAAACTTCATTTCCAATTGATCTTGCATATAGCTTGGCAAATACTTCTCTAGAAACATCTCAGTGAACTTCTCCCATGATAAGTCTTTGCTTTCCAACAACGCCTTAGAAGACTCCCACCAGAAACTTGCTTCATCTTTCAGATAATAACTTGCGTACTGAGCTTTCTTGTCATCCTTAACTTCTGCTAACTCAAAGGCTTTTTCCATTTCTCTCAACCACGACTACGCTTTAATTGGGTCTGGAAAACCTAAGAACTCTGGGGGATGAACAGATTGAAAGTGCTTGAAATTTCCAATTTTAGGGGCCACAGGTTGTTACAAAAGCTGAGCAAGTCTGCTCATCATAGTGGTTTCTGGGTTTATTTCTGGGTCTTGGGTGGGAATTTCTTCTTCTTGGTGATCTGGTGAGTTGGCCATTTCTTACAAACCTGATTGAGCAATTATTTAGCAATACGATGGCATGGCATATATATAATAACAGTTTCTATGAAATCTCTATTGTGGGTTTTAAGTTTTTACCAAATTTTGCACATGCAATCCTTATTACTACATAATTCTCATATCAGTGTTGTTTTATCATGGCACAAAACAGGGTTTTTTGATCTTTAAACATGGTTATATGAAAACATGGTATTGAGAACAGTTTATAAGATAATCAAGGTGCGCAATGGAAAGCAAGACAATGGATTTATTTAGGCAAAGGGTACATAGAGATAATTCTGGTTATCATAAGTTCTGAGATAAGGTACAATAAATAGCAGGGTTAAACAGAGGAAAAACTGGAAAACATCCCCCTATCTACCCCTAACTTCCAACTACTACTACTACAACAACACTGATCTAAATACAACAAGATAAATGAAAAATGGATCCCGGCATCTGACCAAGTATCCCAAAGCCTACCGGTGCTGAAGAAAAAACAATCTATGGGCTCAACCAATAGTCCCGTCTAATCATATAGAATCTCTCTCAACACGACCAACATCCAGCGAATGATCTTATGCAGCCTCCAGGCCTCAGCATCAGCATCACTAGTGGATGGTCCCTCATCCAATCTCCTCCTGGCAACCTGCTCCACCAACTGAATCCTAGCTCTCCACTCCTCCATCACCACTGAAGTCCTCTGCCTAGAATCCCGAATCAACCTATCTACCAAAGCTCCCAACTCAGGAATGCGGGAGTACACAAAGTCTCGATCCTGGGCTAGCTTGCCACCAACACTGTCAGGAACAGTCTTAGGCATCTCCGACTCTGGCTCAGGGACAGGGGTCTCTGAATCTGGCCTCAAGGGTGAAATCTGCATGGGGATCTCACTACTCTCAGAAGGGTCCTCCTCTGGGACTGAACTAACATACACAGGCTCCTCTGGAGAGGGTGGAATGGGGTCCACAGGGGTACCAGTCAAACTAATCTCTGAGTCTGAGTCACTACCACTTCTAGGATCCTGAGAGAAAACATAAAACAACAACCAAGAAACAATGTTAGGGTTAAAAAAAGCTTCCAGCTAACTCACACCCTAACTCTAGTTTCCGCTTTTCCAATAAACACTTTCCTTAGACTATACCTAATAGTCTAACTCAACTCTATATGAGCCGAACTCTCTCGCGATATAGATATATTCCCAAAATACCCCTTTTTATTCCTAACTTGTCTCGGGGACTAGATCCTATAGCTCTGATACCAACTTGTGAGGCCCTCAATCTCGGGATTAGGAAATGAGGACTCACACACCTCTAATCTAATAATTAAATATGCATAAACCCCGATTAACTACCAACAGGATCAACAGGATAAAGTATGAGACAAGATTATAACTACCAATCACAAAATATAACTTACAGGCCCAAAATATTATTAAATAACCAATATCGATTCCGGCTGGGAACCGACAGATAACCCATTGTATCTTTATACACTTCTTTCTAGGCGCGAGCTCACTCATAATTACCACTACCTGCTCTGGCAACCGGAAGCCCTCAACACGGTAGGGACCACCAGGTATGCTCTTATGAGCAGTGCGCCTAAGCCTGACCATCTTCTTGCTTAACTGCCATGGTTAGATTAAAACAAAATAAATGAGTATAAAACTCAGCAAGTAACTATATAGTAGTTCTAAAATATCAAATCATAATATGCCTCACCAAACTCAGGGCATTCTACTTTATTTGATCTAGGTGGCAGATTTCCATCTTTTGGGTTAAGGAAAGGTTTCTGAAGAAAAGTGTGGGGCTTTCAAGAAACAAGGCTCAAAGCAGGACGAAAGCCAACATTCATCACAAATCATTAAAGGATCAGAATAGATCTTTCAATAGAGGAAAGCAATAGTATTTCAAGATATAGAATCAATCATATGATCAACAATTTCAAGAATCAGGGTTCTCGAGTTTTAAGCTCCACAATAACATAATCAACTATTTCCAAAGCAGTATAAACCATTTTCATTTTCAAAAATCAATTTACTGAACAAAAGTTTCAGTTCCCTTTTACATAATCAATTAGAACCCTTGATTGGATTACTTTTCTTTCCATTTCATTATGTACGGGTGATCAGCCCGTACCGACCTCCATCCAGTCATTAAGGTACCAATCGGCATAATTTCAGCCTTAAGTTGGACTAGCCCCGCTAGCCTCTTACCATGACTGGACTAGTCCCACTAGCCTCTTACGTCCCAATCCAATCCATCAGGAATTCATTTGGAAAACCTTGAGTTAGAAAAACAAGTAGGTTTTCAAAAATCCATTTTATCATTACCAAGCATTTGAAATCATTCGGACTCTTTCAAGTCGAAACTCATTCTTAATTCATATTTTAAGGAAACAAAGTTCAGGGAGTGATTCAAAGATACGCATGGAACAATTCATAAGAATTCTGTATCAGGGATAACAAAGCACTAAATTAGAAGGATCAACATTGGTTTAGGGATCAATAAGGTGATCAAGAGAAACAGGGTATCATTAAACAGGGTTAACAAGGATAATCAAAAGGTTCAATATGATTCATGGCTTATGAGATAACTTGAGCAGAAAGGACAGAATATCAAAGGGTGAAATCAATAAGCTTTTCAATAACAGATTATCAAGAACCAGGGTACTTCAAATCAATATCAGGGTTTCATAAAACAAGGGTTTCATAAAACAAGGGTTTCATACTTAAACAGTTCAATACTCTACATGGTATGAACAACATTCTCTTTATAACCATTTACATAAGTAATCAGAGTTACTTGCCTGAATTTGCTTTCCTGAAGGTTGAACTACTGCCACCTAGTAAATCATTTCCCTTTCCTAGCCTAAATGCCCTCACGCTCCGAATCTACAATAAAATAAAAACCTTAATTAGATTCTCAACTCTCGTTCCCGGAACGATCACTCTATACGGTAACTCGATTATATCCTTGACTCGAGCATACAAATATAGCTTATACATATAAGCACATAGCACATAGCATATCTCTTTTTCGTAACTTTTATATCCTTATATACTTAACAATCGAAGCACACTTGCTTATTCTTAGCTATTTCTCAAATCACACTATTATAACTCTTACAAGTACAAGATTTTTTCACAATCAAACATTTACGTCCATAACTATCACTTATATCTTTTAAAATCAATCAACTTAGTTCCCTTTTTCTTTTGTTCCTTAATTCGAACCACATACTAAAATCAAGCAAACAAATTCATAGATATTCACTTATACACCTTCAATCATCCTTTTGATCGTCAAAACCAAGTTTTTGACTTTTAATCCCTATGGCCTATTCGTCCTTATTGCACAAAATCAACTAAATACTCACTTTAATTCACATAAACACGTAACTCATTCAAAACCATTAAAGAATCATTCTCATTTCTTTTAATCATAAAAATTCGAACCATAATCATATATATACAATCAAAATTCTCAAAATTATACCATGCATCCTCATTCTTAGCATAATCCAACTTTTAAACTAACACCCTTTTCTTTATCAACAACCATTCGAACCAAAACATACATACATGCTCGCATGCAATTCAATTTCAACTCATCATTATATAAAACACTTTATTTTTATCAATTAAACCAACTAAATTTCTTAACACAATCCAAGAATTCGAATTTCACCTAAATCAGAACATGCATCCACTTATTCATCAAATTAATCCCTTTTTAACTCAATTTCCATTCGGCAAAAACTCAAATTTACAACTCAAGGACAAATCAATGACATGCATATCTTGATCTTCTTTAAAACTAACATTCAATCACTTTTAGGCCATATAAACTTAGTGTTTACCAAGATTAACTCACAAAATCAAATTCCTCTTCTTATTAGCACAAAATCCGAACCTAAACTTAGCATGTAACAACAATTTCATTCCTTTTTAATCTAATAACAATCCATAATCACTTTAAACAAGTTAACTCAAATCAATATCTTCAAAGATCAAAAGCATTTGGGGTTTTCAAGAATGACACATGCAATAATCGAAATAAGTGTTTGGAATAGTAGAGCTCGGTTTTTAACATCATGGCTCACCACCGGTTCGCCGGAGTTCATCACCGGTGGCGGTGACATCTCGGTGGTGCCCTCATTCGAGGGTGTCCAACCACGAAACCCCCGATTTCCATCAATTACGCAAAATAACTAACATGCACATCTTCTCTATCATTGTTTATAAAGAATCAAGCTTAAACAAGATGTCATCAACAACAATAACAAGAACCAAGTGGTTCTCGGGTGAACACACACACACCGAGTACACAAATCAACATGCAAGTGGGTATACACACATGCACACACTTCTACCTACACATAAGTGTTTATAAAGAAGATTTAGGGATGATTGGTGAGTTTGATCAAAGTAAAGAGAGGTATACCGAGAGAGATTGAAGAAAGCCGAGAGAGAGAGAGAGAGAGAGAGTGTTCGAGTGAGGGAAGGAGAGAAAAGAGATAAAAGAGAAAGTGAAAGCACGGGAGCAAGAAGAAGAAAAAAGAAAGGGAGTGAGTTTATATATCACTCAAAAACAAGGGCAATTTGATAATCTTCTAATTCCTTTTTCACTCTTACTTGTCCCATCTTTTACTAAAATAAAACAAGGATTAAATATAAAATATATCTCTCTCGAAAAGTTGAGAATTATTGAAAATGACATTTTTAATACGTAGGCCTCGAAATTAGCTTTTTAACCATTACTCATAATAAGATTTTGAGCGAACGGTTGATTTTATATGAATTTCACAATCATGCCCTAATAATATCATTTTCCACATAAAATCAATTTAAAAATGCAAAGATCAACAATCAGATTCACTTATCATTTTTAAAAAATCTCTTGGACCACTACGAAGATCACAGAACAAATCCCATGTTTTTATCTTACTCGAATGATTTTATAAAAATGCACGAAGGTTAATTAAACCTTTATTTAAATCACGTAATTCCTTTAAAATTCAAAAAAACTGTCACAGATCACATAGCCATGCACACAGACAACAATCTCACATATATAATCACGTAACGACTCAGGTCTGATCATAGAATCTATCCCTCTTTAATCTTTATCCTCTTTTACGCGTACCGGGTCACGTTCAGCCTGACAGCCCGACGCTCAGCGTTTCGATTACGCTTCTCATTCTCATTATCAATCAACACGTCACTTTGGACAAAATACTTTATTTACTCATTCATTTCATTCAATCACACATAATTCACATTTTATATTCTTTAATTCCTTACTAGAACGGGTTCCGTTCTACCTAACGGCCCGACACCACAGCTATACTTCTAAGCTGACTCTTTAAATTGGAACGTTTATATGCACGCTCCTAAACTCTAATGTACATAAAAGATAATTAATCATCACTTAATCACATAATTATAATCACATCACATAACACATACTTTATTGACTTAATTACGTCACAAAATTCTCAGTCGTCACAATAGATCCAAGGTCCAAGGGCAAAGAAAAAGTTGATTAACCTGTAAAGGTTTATGTGCCATTTGTGGATGAAGAAATATCTGATGAAGATGCTAGTCATACTTTAAGTAGTCCGACCATGAACTTGGCAAGAGTTCTTATTATCTTTGTGAGTTTGTTATTATATCGTCGCATCATCTCTGAGGTTTATAACGCTTAGCTCTGATACCATTTCTCTAACACCCCCAGATCCGGGGTCGGGGATCCGGGTTGTCACGGTCTTTCTTTCCACAATATCACTTCACTTAATTAATAATAAATAACCTCATGCTGTGACCCCATACTAACACACACCACAACCCGTTATAGTCTCAGAGATGAAATTGAAATAAGTACAAGTCTTTGAATCCACAATTTAAAATTATTACAACCCAAAATGATTACTTGATAATTTACAGTTAATTGCCATTATCTGCCACAAGTTATAATTATACATAATTTGATTCTCAAAAGTAGATGGTCTGAACTACAATGGATCTACCTCTGCAGCTATAGCAGCTACAACATCATCGGGAAGACGCGGGGCGCTTCCCACGTGCTTGCGCTGGGTCTGCTGGAGTCTGGCCATCTCTCCTAACTGTTGTTGTGTGATGAAGAAATAAAGCAAGAGTGAGCCTTACAGCTCGCAAGATAATACATAGTGATAACAATAATATAAGTATCTAAATGGATACGCACTAGAATCTTTATCGTGTGTAAGATATATACTTACTAGATATAATGTAAAAACAAGGAATGAAGTTACCAATACTTCACCACACTTATATCATTTATAAAGCTACTTGAACTACCACCGTTCAAAGTATTATAAGTTTTAAGAAAAACATCCCATAGATGAGACCACAAGTTAAGACTTGAATAGATTCAATCTTTGAAATATTATTGAATGAAAAAGTTATGAGATACTTTATTTAGTCCCGATATATATATATCCACATATATATATCTCTAAAACATTTCCTGGAACCTCTGTTATGTAAAGTATGAACAGAGTTTGAAACATCCAATGAATTTTGGAAAGGAAAAGAATTTTGGCATAAACCAGATATCTTGCTGATCAGGCAAAGATACCAATAAGTAACCTTTTCAACTAGTAGATGGACGAATTCCCCACTGGTCATCACCCTGGCCGCATTAGGACCTATGCTGGACTGCCACTCAGCCACTTATGCATTTGATGGACTCCCACTGAGCCACTTACACTATCATGGACGCCCACTGAGCCCATGTTGCTTATGCCGACTCAATAGATGGACTTACTTCCCGAACGTTGGGTAAGTAATCAATTCATTTACCAAAACTGCAACCTTGTTGCGAATATAAAATACACCACAGAGCCGGATCCCTCAGGTTTTAAGCGAGTATTTAAATCCCCTTAAAAAGGAAGATCTTAAATATAAAAATGAGTTTTGGGATCCGCTCTAACTTTTAAAAATCATTTTGAAGACTCGAAAACACTTTATAGAGTGTTTGGAGTAAAGCTGATTTAATGAAGTAAATCAGTCCCCAGAATATTTAGAAAATGACTGAATATTATTAATTAAATAATATTCCCATAAAGAATAATCTTTATAAAAATAATTGAAGTAGAAGTATTAAAATTTATACTTGAAACGAGTATTAAATAACCAAAGATATACTTATATGAAAGTATTATCTTCATTTGAATAATCGAAAATAAGTTTGATTATCGAAACATTATTCTTTAATAAAATACAGAATATATCTCAGCAAATAATCGGAGTCATAGATCCTCAAATGAATATTCAAATAATATTCATTAAATAATATAAACTGAGTCATAAGTCCTCGAATGAATATTCAAATAATATTCAAATAATAAAATAAAAGGAGTCATAAGTCCTCGAATGAATATTCGAAATAATATTCAAATAATAAAATAAAAGGAGTCATAAGTCCTCGAATGAATATTCGAAATAATATTCATTAAATAAAATAAAGTTTAAAGTTATCGAATAAACCTTATTCGATTAATAGTTTGGAAAACTATAACCATATATATATATAAATATATATATATATATATATATCCATATCCATATATATACAAAATCTACTCGGGATCCTCGACTCCCGGTTTTAGAAAATTTTTTCACCTTTGGGTCCCTACACTAAGGGTATATGCAAGATACCGCTATCCTCTAGCATAGGTATTATCAACTGAACCAACAGATATATATTTCAAGAATATGAAACAGGCATGCATATATACCATATCACATGCTACAATATATCGCAAGAATTTGCTAAATAACCAACATGCATCTATCGCAAGATAATGCATATACAAGTGTATACATCACAACAACAGTATAACGGATAGAATACTTGCCTGAGCGACTTGGGGGTGAGAAAGGCTCGGGACGAGTCTGATATCCTATAAACAACAAGTAAGTTGGAATTAAACCAAAATCACTTGTAAATCTATACTTTAACTAACTTAGACTCTAACGCTTGTTTTGCGCTCACTGATTTGCTTAAGTCACTCGGGTACCCGCGGCTCCACCATTTCTAATAATTTAACCTTTACGAGTTTTAAAGCGATTCTTCGCGAATGACTTACCAACTGCCTAACACACTTACCATAAATGTTTCATACATTAATTAACCCTTTTTGGTCTTTAACCTACATTTCAAAGTAAGGCGAGGGAAAAAGTTTCGTTCGCGAAACGCCGTTACTCGAAACGGTCGTTTCTCCTAAACCGTGCATCGGAATCGAACGAACTACATATCAAAACGAAGCTCGTAACATGAGCTATCTAAACATGGCAGTGGTCATAATCTAGCAGGGGGTTCTCGGGTCCTAATGCTATGCACAAAAACAGTCCAAAGAAAATCGGACGTTACGACGGCTATGTTTACGCGATTTCCAAATTTTAAACCATACAAAACCAACCACAAACCAACCTCAAATCCAACATACAACCAACATCCATCCTTATCACATCATAACAACCCCAACCAATTCAATTTAATCATTCATACTTATGCCTAAACTTAACTTTAATCATACTTAAGTTCCTTTAAATCAAAACCACAACAATTACCATTCCATTTCACTACCATTCCAAATCCCAAACTCTAAATCATAACAACAAGCTACAATATCAACCCACTAATCAAAATCATCTTATAATATATAGGAATCTAGGGTTTGGAGATGGTATACCTTCCTTGAAGTGGTGGGTGGAGCTAGGAAGCCTTAAGAAGCTTGGAGAAGTCTTAAGAATGCTTGGATCTTCAAGAAAAACAAGAAAAAGTTCAAGTTAAAAACTTGAAAACACTATTCATTGTCTTCTTCTTTGATTAAATGAAGAAGGTTGAGAAAGAATTAATGGCTTAAACTCATGATATAGTCCTAACTAAGCATGAAGATGATTAGGGAATTATCTTACCAATTTAGGAAGCTTGGATCTTGGATTTTGAAAAATCTTGCCTTTAAAAAGTAAGAAAGCCGAGAGCAATGAAGAACTAATGCCTTGGTTGCTTTTTGATTTTTGATGAGAATGATTTTTACTTGGCTTGGTTGACTTGTTTTGTATTTGATTTAGTCAATTACCTTCTTGCCCTTGAAATTGTGTGGTTACAAAGCTACCACACCTCCTTCCTTCCCATGTCATGCTTATGTCATCCTCATGATGTCATCCTCCCTTCCTTGTCCTCTTTCTATTGGTTGGATGACATCATTCCCACTAATCCCTTTGATTAACTTCCTAATCGTTTGCCTAATGACCGCTGATCTGTTATACGGTTCGCTTAACTTTCGTTCTCGTTTATCGTTTGAAGGATCACACCCGGGATCTTATTACTTAGGTTCCCTTAACCTTTCTCAATACATTATATTCCTTTTTATGATCCTCTATTATAATCCTTTAATTTAAATCCTTTTTATCCTGTTACCTTATACTCAATTCTCTCCGTATCTTGTGGATTTCCGGGAAAAACCAAAGTGTTCGGAATTGGATTTTGACGATCTTTACATACACTTATATACTTCATAGAGTACTAATAATATCCCAGAATATCCATAACAGAACCCCTACATAGTGTGGCGTGAAAAGTTTTCTCATTCAGCTAAAATACTATTCACAAGGGTTACAAAAAGTTGAAAATTTTGGGGTTATTACAGTCTCCCCTCCTTAAAAGGATTCCGTCCCGGAATCAAACAGAAAACAAATGGGGGTACTTTTCTAGCATTGTGCTCTCTAGTTCCCAAGTTGATTCTTCCATATTATGATTCTGCCATAGTACTCTGACTAGCTTGATCACTTTGTTTCAAAGCACCTGCTCCTTCTTATCCATAATCCTTACTGGCTTCTCCACGTAAGTTAGATCTGGCTGCATATCCACCTGCTCGTACTCCACTATGTGCCTGGCATCCCGATGATACCTCCTTAGCATTGACACATGGAACACATTATGAACTTGTTGCAAATTAGGGGGTAGGGCTAGCTCGTAAGCTAACTTTCCAATCCGTCTTAATATCTCAAAAGGTCCAATGTATCTTGGGCTTAGTTTTCCTTTCTTTCCGAACCTCATTAATCCCTTCCAAGGGGATACTTTCAGCAGTACTAAGTCCCCTACTTCATATTCCTTGTCCTTTCGGGCTAGGTCTGCATATTTCTTTTGTCTGTCTTGGGCTGCTACAAGTCGCCCTCTGATAAGATCCACTATATCTTTGGTCCTTTGGACCACTTCGGGTCCGAGCATCTTCCGCTCTCCTACTTCATCCCAGTATAAGGGAGATCGACACCTTCTTCCGTACAGGGCCTCATAAGGCGGCATTCCGATGCTAGCATGAAAGCTATTGTTATAAGAAAACTCGATCAACGGCAAGTGATCATCCCAACTTCCTTTAAGGTCTATTGCACAGACTCTCAACATATCCTCTAGTGTCTGGATGGTCCTTTCACTCTGTCCATCCGTTTGGGGATGGTACGCGGTACTCATATTTAACTTGGTCCCCGCACATTCCTGAAAGCTCCTCCAAAATCTGGAGTTGAACCTGGGGTCTCGGTCTGAGACAATGGACGCTGGGACTCCATGTCGCGTCACTATTTCCTTAAGGTAAATGTCCACCAGTCTATCGACTGTGTATCTCTCATTGATAGGAATGAAATGAGCTGACTTTGTCAGTCGGTCTATAATTATCCAAATGGCGTCGTGATTGGCTTTCGTCCTTGGCAAGCCTACAACAAAATCCATCGCTATCTGTTCCCATTTCCATTCGGGAATCTCCAGGGGTCGCAAAAGTCCACTGGGTCTCTGGTGCTCTGCCTTTACTCTTTGGCAAGTCAAACACTTGTTTACCCATTCTGCTACGTCCCTCTTCATGTTGGGCCACCAGTAATATTCCTTCAAATCCCTATACATCTTGGTACTTCCCGGGTGAATGGAATACCTTGAACTATGGCTTTCATCCAAAATCTCGTCTTTAAGTTCTTGAACATTTGGAACCCAAATTCGGTAGGAGTACCTCATTATCCCTTTATCATCTTTCTCAGTATGGATCTCCTCTCCAGTCATTGACTCTCTGCCTTCATTCATTATTTTCTCCTGGCACAATCTGATCTTTTCCAATAACTCTGGCTGCATTGAGATCTCAAAAAGCTTTTCAGTTCCGGTTCCGGTTACCTTTACTTCTATTTCCATTCTCTCAAAATCCCTTATCAACTCTTCCGAAGTCGTTATCATTCTGAGTCTTTCCTTTCTACTAAGGGCATCAGCCACCACATTGGCTTTCCCTGGATGATAGAGAATCTCACAATCATAGTCCTTGATTAGTTCTAACCATCTCCTCTGGCGCATGTTGAGCTCTTTCTGCGTAAATATGTACTTGAGGCTCTTATGGTCTGTGAAAATCTCGCACTTCTTTCCATACAAGTAGTGCCTCCAAATTTTTAAAGCAAATACTATTGCCGCGAGCTCAAGGTCATGAGTAGGATATCTAACCTCGTATTCCTTCAATTGTCTCGACACATACGCAATAACTCTACCGTGCTGCATAAGCACACATCCTAATCCTTTGTGCGACGCGTCACTATATATCACAAAATCTCCTTTTCCGTCCGGCAATGCCAATACCGGAGCCGTTATCAACCTTTTCTTTAATTCCTGAAAACTGTTCTCGCATTTCTCCGTCCATTCAAACTTCTCTGTCTTACGAGTAAGTCGTGTCAAAGGGGCTGCGATCTTCGCAAAGTCCTGTACAAATCTTCGATAGTAGCCGGCCAATCCTATGAAACTCCTTACCTCTGTGGGTGTGGTTGGCCTTTCCCAATTTGAGACCGCCTCTATCTTGGAGGGGTCGACCAATACTCCTTCTTTATTGATCACATATCCTAAAAACTATACTTCATTCCGCCAGAATTCGCACTTCGAGAATTTGGCATATAACTGTTCCTCTCTGAGTATTCCTAGAGCTATCCTCAAATGCTCTGCATGTTCTGCCTCAGTCCTTGAGTAGATCAAAATATCATCGATAAAAACTATCACACACTTGTCCAAGTACTTCTTAAATACTCTATTCATTAAATCCATGAAAGCCGCTGGGGCGTTGGTTAATCCAAAGGACATTACCAAGAACTCATAATGCCCATACCTGGTACGGAACGCTGTCTTGGAAATATCTTCGGGTTTAATCTTTAGTTGGTGATATCCAGTTCTCAGGTCGATCTTGGAAAAATAAACAGCATCCTTTAGCTGGTCGAACAGATCGTCTATTCTAGGCAATGGGTACTTGTTCTTTATGGTTAGCTTGTTCAACTCTCGATAGTCTATGCAAAACCTCATGCTCCCATCTTTCTTCTTAACAAATAAAACTGGTGCTCCCCACGGAGACACACTGGGTCTTATCATACCCTTATCCAAGAGTTCCTGCAATTGGATAGCTAATTCCTTCATTTCTAACGGGGCTAACCGGTAAGGTGCTTTTGAAACTGGCGCCGTCCCTGGGGCCAACTCAATAGCAAATTCAATCACTCTATCGGGTGGTAATCCCGGAAGGTCTTGTGGGAATACATCTTCAAATTCGTTGACTACTGGAATATCTTGTAAGTTGGGCACCTCCTTCTGCGTGTCCACCACATAGGCTAGGTAAGCCTCACTTCCTTTTCGTAGCATCCTTTTGGCCTGGGCCATAGTCAAAAATTTCTGCGTCTGCCTCTTTCCTCTAAATATAACTTCTTTCTTCCCGGGGATATTTAACTTAACTTTCTTCCCTTTATAGTCTATCTGAGCATCGTTGCTAGATAGCCAGTCCATTCCCAAAATCACATCAAACTCCCCTAATTTAAAAGGAATCAGATCAACACTGAAAGATTGCTCCCCTATGCCTATCTCACAGGCGGGGTGAATCTGGTTAACAGGAATAATTTCATGATTGGCTATTTCTACTTGTAAGGGTTCTATCAAGGGTTCAGCCTTAAGTCTTAACTTACGCGCAAGGTCCTTTGATATAAAAGATTTAGTTGCTCCCGAATCAAATAAAACATTTGCACTGACTGAATTTAGAGAAAGGGTACCTGCTATCACATCTGAATCTTTCATAGCATCCTGGACTGTCATGTTGAAAGTCCTCGCAGTAGGTGGCTTATTAGAAGCAGCCCTGCTTGCTCCCGAAGCTGCTGGTTTGTTCATTGGGCATTCCTTCTTCCAATGACCCGGGCGTCCACACTGATGACAAGTGGTGGTTGGAATGATGGCAGGGATTGATGATGGGCACTTAGTTGAATAGTGGCCTTCCCGACCGCACTTAAAACAGGTTACTGGCCTTCCTTTACACTCCCCAGTGTGATTCCTTCCACATATGTTACAGGCTGGCAATGGGGGTCGAGACTGGTTGGAATAGGACATTCTTGACTTCTGGCCGCCCTGGCTCACACTCACACTCATTGGCCGCTTAAACCCAGTGTTCCTTCCTGGTAGGGACACTGCTCCTCGATTAAATCTAGTTGGGAAGCTCCTTCCTGCGGAACCTCCACCCATGCTCATACTTTTCCCTTTTATTCCTTTCTCCTCTCTTTCCTTCTGCATCTGTTCACTTCCAACTTCTACAATCGTTGCCTTTTGCACCAGAGTGGCATAGTCCGTAAGCTCAAGGATTGCCACCCTATTCTGAATCCACGGTTTCAGTCCCTGCTGAAACCTCCTAGCTTTCTTTTCCTCGGTGCTCACAAACTCCGGCACAAACCTTGATAACTCAGTAAATTTCGCCTCGTACTCTGCTACAGACAAGTTATTCTGCTTTAGCTCCAAGAACTTGAGCTCCATCTGGCTTTCCATAAACCTCGGGAAATACTTTCCCAGAAATAACTGACTAAATCTCTCCCAGGTTATAATAGCATCTGTCTCCATGTTTTTCTTGGCCTCCCACCAGTAGTTAGTTTCTCCTTTCAGAAGGTAGGTAGCAAATACAGTCTTCTGTGCCTCCTCGGTACTCAAAATCTCAAAAGATTTCTCCATTTCCTTTAACCATGCCCTTGCCTCAACTGGGTCGGCTGATCTGTGGAACTCAGGGGGCTTAAGGGACTTAAAAGCCCTGAAAGAGTTTGCCACAGCATTGTTACTTCCTTGAGGGGGTGGGTTGGGTTGACGTTCTAAATTCTGCCTTAGGAGTTGCATGAACTGGCTCATGGGATCCATGCCTGGGTTTGGTACTGGTTGCTCAACCTCGGTTTCTCCTTCTTCAGCCTCTATCTCAAATCCCTCAACATCATATGTTTCCTCTTCCTTTTCATACAGGGAGTCATCCTGTTCCACATAATCCTCATCTTCCTCTTCACTGTGTTCTTGGTTTCTATTGTCCTGATTATGGCTTCCCTGGTCCTCAGATCCAGGGTTCGCCCTAGTTCCAATCTTTCTTGGCGGCATGATTCTGATAATAATAAAAACAATTATTGGGAAAATTCAACGTTAGGTCACAATCATATACAACATTGTGCCTTGCACAGCTCTTATAATGGGGAGAACGTATATCGCAATTCTATTATTTTAAGAAAGTTCTAATACGAAGGGCAGTAATAATAATGATAAAACAGTGATCCCGTCACTATGGAACTGAACTGAAAGGAAACAAATATATACATAATGCGAGAATACATAGTTTGATCTGGTCAAAAGTACAACAGTGCTACAGTCATCTGTCTTAAAAGTGATACACAAGAGTCTATCTGTCTAGTCAGAAAAAGGGATGCTATATACAAGTCAACTATCCCGGAAAATTGGCTCTTACTAAGGCCTCGGCTAACTAGACAACTAGACTATTCCATCATCAATCCTGAATCACACACGGGAGCGGGTCAGCTCCTAAACCCTTTCCATCGCACGACGGAAGATATAGTCGGCCTGCCGCCTGGAGATCCTACCATGCCTGTCCCCCTGGAGAGATCTGAGTCTCGCTCGGGACGTGAGCTCTATCCCCGTAAGCTCCCTCCTCAAGGATCGGGGTATAGAAGCCCTAGTCTCATAAGCTCGGGTACGCCTACCCGCCCTCTCTGCATCCAACTCCCTCCTGGGCTCATCTAGTCGGCCCTCGGCAACAGCCACTCGGGTCCTCAATACATCCTGAACATATCCATGAGCTAACGAAGACTGCCTGTGGGCAGGATCAAGAGGTGGTGAATCCGGAACCGCTGAGGGTGCCTCCTCGGTCTGCCTAGGCTCGGAAGTATGGGTCTCTGAGCTGTCATCATCAGGAATCCAAGATAGTGGTGGAGGGGTAGGGGCTCTGACCACCGGAAGTGTGGGTAAAGGGATACCAGCATACACTACCATAGATCCAACACGCTCCTCAGCTACTGGGACCTCATCCGGGTCCTCCTCATCTGTAATAGCAATAACCTCTGTCTCTGACTCCTCTGAGGGGTCCTCCTCCATCTCAGGCTCCTCCTGATCCTCAACATCTAGCAATGCCTCATCATGCTCACGCTCGAACATCTCTGGGTCCTCTATCTCAGGCGCCTACACATTAAACGAGCTAAGTTACTATCATGATACTTATAAGGGTTCTCGTAAGGGTTTTAACTGTCAGCACTACTTTAAGTAGTCCGACCATGAACTTGGCAAGAGTTCTTATTATCTTTGTGAGTTTGTTATTATATCGTCGCATCATCTCTGAGGTTTATAACGCTTAGCTCTGATACCATTTCTGTAACACCCCCAGATCCGGGGTCGGGGATCCGGGTTGTCACGGTCTTTCTTTCCACAATATCACTTCACTTAATTAATAATAAATAACCTCATGCTGTGACCCCATACTAACACACACCACAACCCGTTATAGTCTCAGAGATGAAATTGAAATAAGTACAAGTCTTTGAATCCACAATTTAAAATTATTACAACCCAAAATGATTACTTGATAATTTACAGTTAATTGCCATTATCTGCCACAAGTTATAATTATACATAATTTGATTCTCAAAAGTAGATGGTCTGAACTACAATGGATCTACCTCTGCAGCTATAGCAGCTACAACATCATCGGGAAGACGCGGGGCGCTTCCCACGCGCTTGCGCTGGGTCTGCTGGAGTCTGGCCATCTCTCCTAACTGTTGTTGTGTGATGAAGAAATAAAGCAAGAGTGAGCCTTACAGCTCGCAAGATAATACATAGTGATAACAATAATATAAGTATCTAAATGGATACTCACTAGAATCTTTATCGTGTGTAAGATAATTACTTACTAGATATAATGTAAAAACAAGGAATGAAGTTACCAATACTTCACCACACTTATATCATTTATAAAGCTACTTGAACTACCACCGTTCAAAGTATTATAAGTTTTAAGAAAAACATCCCATAGATGAGACCACAAGTTAAGACTTGAATAGATTCAATCTTTGAAATATTATTGAATGAAAAAGTTATGAGATACTTTATTTAGTCCCGATATATATATATCCACATATATATATCTCTAAAACATTTCCTGGAACCTCTGTTATGTAAAGTATGAACAGAGTTTGAAACATCCAATGAATTTTGGAAAGGAAAAGAATTTTGGCATAAACCAGATATCTTGCTGATCAGGCAAAGATACCAATAAGTAACCTTTTCTACTAGTAGATGGACGAATTCCCCACTGGTCATCACCCTGGCCGCATTAGGACCTATGCTGGACTGCCACTCAGCCACTTATGCATTTGATGGACTCCCACTGAGCCACTTACACTATCATGGACGCCCACTGAGCCCATGTTGCTTATGCCGACTCAATAGATGGACTTACTTCCCGAACGTTGGGTAAGTAATCAATTCATTTACCAAAACTGCAACCTTGTTGCGAATATAAAATACACCACAGAGCCAGATCCCTCAGGTTTTAAGCGAGTATTTAAATCCCCTTAAAAAGGAAGATCTTAAATATAAAAATGAGTTTTGGGATCCGCTCTAACTTTTAAAAATCATTTTGAAGACTCGAAAACACTTTATAGAGTGTTTGGAGTAAAGCTGATTTAATGAAGTAAATCAGTCCCCAGAATATTTAGAAAATGACTGAATATTATTAATTAAATAATATTCCCATAAAGAATAATCTTTATAAAAATAATTGAAGTAGAAGTATTAAAATTTATACTTGAAACGAGTATTAAATAACCAAAGATATACTTATATGAAAGTATTATCTTCATTTGAATAATCGAAAATAAGTTTGATTATCGAAACATTATTCTTTAATAAAATACAGAATATATCTCAGCAAATAATCGGAGTCATAGATCCTCAAATGAATATTCAAATAATATTCATTAAATAATATAAACTGAGTCATAAGTCCTCGAATGAATATTCAAATAATATTCAAATAATAAAATAAAAGGAGTCATAAGTCCTCGAATGAATATTCGAAATAATATTCAAATAATAAAATAAAAGGAGTCATAAGTCCTCGAATGAATATTCGAAATAATATTCATTAAATAAAATAAAGTTTAAAGTTATCGAATAAACCTTATTCGATTAATAGTTTGGAAAACTATAACCATATATATATATAAATATATATATATATATCCATATCCATATATATACAAAATCTACTCGGGATCCTCGACTCCCGGTTTTAGAAAATTTTTTCACCTTTGGGTCCCTACACTAAGGGTATATGCAAGATACCGCTATCCTCTAGCATAGGTATTATCAACTGAACCAACAGATATATATTTCAAGAATATGAAACAGGCATGCATATATACCATATCACATGCTACAATATATCGCAAGAATTTGCTAAATAACCAACATGCATCTATCGCAAGATAATGCATATACAAGTGTATACATCACAACAACAGTATAACGGATAGAATACTTGCCTGAGCGACTTGGGGGTGAGAAAGGCTCGGGACGAGTCTGATATCCTATAAACAACAAGTAAGTTGGAATTAAATCAAAATCACTTGTAAATCTATACTTTAACTAACTTAGACTCTAACGCTTGTTTTGCGCTCACTGATTTGCTTAAGTCACTCGGGTACCCGCGGCTCCACCATTTTTAATAATTTAACCTTTACGAGTTTTAAAGCGATTCTTCGCGAATGACTTACCAACTGCCTAACACACTTACCATAAATGTTTCATACATTAATTAACCCTTTTTGGTCTTTAACCTACATTTCAAAGTAAGGCGAGGGAAAAAGTTTCGTTCGCGAAACGCCGTTACTCGAAACGGTCGTTTCTCCTAAACCGTGCATCGGAATCGAACGAACTACATATCAAAACGAAGCTCGTAACATGAGCTATCTAAACATGGCAGTGGTCATAATCTAGCAGGGGGTTCTCGGGTCGTAATGCTATGCACAAAAACAGTCCAAAGAAAATCGGACGTTACGACGGCTATGTTTACGCGATTTCCAAATTTTAAACCATACAAAACCAACCACAAACCAACCTCAAATCCAACATACAACCAACATCCATCCTTATCACATCATAACAACCCCAACCAATTCAATTTAATCATTCATACTTATGCCTAAACTTAAATTTAATCATACTTAAGTTCCTTTAAATCAAAACCACAACAATTACCATTCCATTTCACTACCATTCCAAATCCCAAACTCTAAATCATAACAACAAGCTACAATATCAACCCACTAATCAAAATCATCTTATAATATATAGGAATCTAGGGTTTGGAGATGGTATACCTTCCTTGAAGTGGTGGGTGGAGCTAGGAAGCCTTAAGAAGCTTGGAGAAGTCTTAAGAATGCTTGGATCTTCAAGAAAAACAAGAAAAAGTTCAAGTTAAAAACTTGAAAACACTATTCATTGTCTTCTTCTTTGATTAAATGAAGAAGATTGAGAAAGAATTAATGGCTTAAACTCATGATATAGTCCTAACTAAGCATGAAGATGATTAGGGAATTATCTTACCAATTTAGGAAGCTTGGATCTTGGATTTTGAAAAATCTTGCCTTTAAAAAGTAAGAAAGCCGAGAGCAATGAAGAACTAATGCCTTGGTTGCTTTTTGATTTTTGATGAGAATGATTTTTACTTGGCTTGGTTGACTTGTTTTGTATTTGATTTAGTCAATTACCTTCTTGCCCTTGAAATTGTGTGGTTACAAAGCTACCACACCTCCTTCCTTCCCATGTCATGCTTATGTCATCCTCATGATGTCATCCTCCCTTCCTTGTCCTCTTTCTATTGGTTGGATGACATCATTCCCACTAATCCCTTTGATTAACTTCCTAATCGTTTGCCTAATGACCGCTGATCTGTTATACGGTTCGCTTAACTTTCGTTCTCGTTTATCGTTTGAAGGATCACACCCGGGATCTTATTACTTAGGTTCCCTTAACCTTTCTCAATACATTATATTCCTTTTATGATCCTCTATTATAATCCTTTAATTTAAATCCTTTTTATCCTGTTACCTTATACTCAATTCTCTCCGTATCTTGTGGATTTCCGGGAAAAACCAAAGTGTTCGGAATTGGATTTTGACGATCTTTACATACACTTATATACTTCATAGAGTACTAATAATATCCCAGAATATCCATAACAGAACCCCTACATAGTGTGGCGTGAAAAGTTTTCTCATTCAGCTAAAACACTATTCACAAGGGTTACAAAAAGTTGAAAATTTTGTGGTTATTACAATAAGGAAAGGGAAACCTCTGACATTGCTCATGTTAAACCTTCAAAGTTACTCCTACCAGGATTCACCAAAGCTAAACAGACTCAATCTTTGAAGACTGCAACAAGTGGTTTTGAAGCAAGAGTTGTTACAGGAAAAGAAGCCAAAGATAAATCTGGATTGGGTAGTTCTGATGAAAGAAGAATACAGAACACAACCAATGATCCAACTTCTTTAAGTGAACCAGGTGTTGGAGCTACTCCTGAAAGATTGAATCAGCTTAAATCTGTACAGATGGTTTACCATACATTTTTGAAAGAACACATCTTGTTATATTTTATGACTGATGGAAGGGTATACCATATTAGGCAGAATGCTATACCACTAAAGTATTTTGAGGAACTACAACATGTTCTATTCTTACTTCAAGTGAAGAAAAGATTGACAGATAGTGCTGCAAATTATTTGAAGACTCAAATTCAAAGATAGAAGAAGCTTTACTCTATAAAGTCTGACAACACATACTGTCCAAAGTACAGAGATCACAAAGGTTATATTTTCGAGATGAAGCCTAACTCTGCTAAGATTATAACTACTTTTCTGGGTTATAAGGCTGTGGAATTCAATCTTGAGTCTGACAAGGCATATTTAATCAGACTAGATCCTGACATAAGGAAAGCTAGAATAAATGATCTCAGGGCTGCTATCTTTCAAATTGGTGAAGATACAGTTGAATTGAAGAATGCTAAAAGGAGGATGGTTAATGAATTGGAATATGCTGAGAGATGTTTGTTAAAGAACTATCTCAGAACAACTCCTGATATCAAAGAGATCAGTAATTGAAGCCAAGTCAAAGATCTACAACTGCTTAAATTCTGATGTGTATACAGACTGAAGTTGTTATCAGACCTTGAGGATGGTAAAGCTACAAGGACTGTAAGTTGTAGTTATCTAGTCAAATTTTCATGCATTTGTACTTAATGTTTTTGACATCATCAAATATCTGTTAAACTTGTATATTATGCTAATTTACAAGTTGGGGGAGATTGTTAGATATATTTGATAATGTCATGACTAATATGATTTGTGTTTAGTTTTCAGATCTTACTTAACAGGACAAATCAGTACTTAACTGGAAATCAGCACTTATACTAAAGTCAGAATTTAAGTTGTCAGAACTTAAGTTATCAGGAGATATTTATCATGAGATAATATCAGGACTTAAGGAGACTTTCAGATAAGAAAGGCGGCTGATTGAAAAGAAAGAAGATCAAGACAAATGCAAGAAGAGATATGCATGAAGAAGGAATTCTATGAAGAATAGAATACTTGGAAGAAAAGATAACTAGTTGATATATTTTAGGAAGCAGAATCTTATTCAATATCAATTTGAATTTATCTTGTAACTGTGTAGTATATAAACACAGACATAGGGTTTACACTATATATGTTATCATAATCGAAGTTATTATTCATTGTAACCCTAGCAGCTCTCGTGATAAGTTGTTCATCACTGAGAGAGAACAGTTCCATATTGTAACAGAGTTTATTGTGTTAAATAAAATCTGTTTTATATGTTCTTATATTCGATTTGATTGTGATAAACACTGTATTCAACCCCCTTCTACAGTGTGTGAGACCTATCATGGTATCCTAGGGAATCAGACTTTAAGCTAATAGGTTACTTAGATGCAGATTTTGCAGGGTGCAAAATTGACAGGAAAAGCACAAGTGGAAGCTGCCAATTTCTTGGAGGCAGATTAGTTTCTTGGTTTAGCAAGAAATAAAAGTCAATTTCCACATCAACTGCAGAGGCAGAGTACATGGCTTCAGGAAGCTGTTGTGCACAGATTTTTTGGATGAAGAATCAGTTACTAGATTATGGGTTAGAATTTTCTAAAATCCCTATTTACTGTGATAATCAAAGTGCTATTGCTATGACAGGTAATCCAGTTCAGCACTCTATGACAAAGCACATCTGCATAAGGTACCACTTCATAAGGGAGCATGTGATGGAAGGTACAGTGGAATTGCATTTTATTCCAACAGATCAACAACTAGCAGATATCTTCACAAAACCACTATGTGAAGCTACTTTTACAAGATTGGTAAATGAAATTGGAATGATTTTAGGTTCTTTCTCTAAATCTATTTAGTTTATGTTCTGATACATCAGACTTTATGATCAGTATTAACAGATATTACTATCTTTGTGTAATCTGTGCTTAAATTGAAATTTACCTAAGTGCTGATTGTTGTCTGATGTGAATTTCTAAACTCTGATAGTGATATGAATGTTTCTGTGACTATTCAATCCAATGAGGATAAATTTGCTAGATGTTGACCTAGTAGTCTCTAATATACTAATGATCCCATGTTTGAAGTAATTGTTTATGTGGAAATCTTTTAACACAAGAAAATTCTGATATTGAGCTTAGTTAAGTTTACTTTGTGTATCTTATTACTAAGTCAAAAACTAGAATAGTGCTTCTTATCTGTTAAGTTCTGATGTTGGTAAATCTTATGGATGTACTAAGTGCTGATAAGCCTCACTTATCAAAAGAAAAAGAAAAGAAAAAAAATAAATATCAGGTACTCCTTTGAGATCTAGAGAAAAATGTATGTGGAAGGTAAGACCCAAGTGCATTGCTGGTATTAAGTAATATGCATTAGAAAAGCAAAATCAAATTTTCTTGTTGACTTTTCACATTCTCTGATTACTGGAAAAATACTCTGATAACAGCATAAATTCTGATAAGCAGTCGTGACTCACTTACACTGAGAAGCCACTGTAAAAAGGAATTTCAAAAGATGCATAAAATGAGCACAAAACAGTTGAGGCGGACTCATGCATGAACTCATTCTAGAGTAGACTTCAGACTAATGACAGATTTTAAGCAAAGTTCTTAGTTATGCCTTATTTCTAAGATGTACTGAAGTGAATCAGACGTTACTCTTTGTTTGATATTTAGCTTAATGCACACACTTACACTCCATATGAATGACAAAAGTTACTGTGGTGATCAATGTTGTTTTAGATGAACAGTTTAATTGTCAGTTGCATAAATTCTGAGGACAAGTTCTGATGGAAGTTCGGATGATTAGGTTCTGAGGACACCATATTAGTATTTGTGTGAAGAATTACAGAAATAAAAATTCACTTTTTGAGTAAAGAAGCCATATTCTGATGACTTTTAAATTCTGATAATAATCAAGTTCTGATGCTGACGTGGCGGTATTTATTTCCTTGATTTATTTTTAAGTCAATACTTGAACGGTTATATTTTATCAGAATATTGGTTTATGTGAGATAAAGACATTAATAATCATTTGTTTAGTGGGAACAGTTTTTTTTAAAAAAAAAACTGTGTGTGCATTGTTATCATTACTTATTTCCCGTGCCCATTAACTACTGTTTTAACTGCTGCATGCCTGATAGGTGTAATGTCTGTTCCACTTCTCAATAACTGTTGTAACGTGGGGTGTCTAAGTAAAAGAGATAAAATATTTTCAAATCTTTTATTTACATTTCTATTCTATTTACTCTCTCTCTTTTTCTTACTCTCTCATATTTTCAAACAGTTTACAATACAGACATTTTATCAAACACTTTTCAGGCATTCTAAATTCTCACTCGTTTTCAATGGCACCCAAGGATATAATCTTTAATGGAGCAAAGTTCGTCCCCAACAACTATACTGCCATTCTCACTAAGAGTGAAGCTACTTCGGAACTTCATTTTGTACAAGATTTCTTAACTCATAGTGAGATTGGGTATGCTCTGACTCAACCTCAATCTATTTCTGGCAAACAAGTGCTGACGTTCTGGCGAACTGGGTTATATGATGATGGGGGTGCTGCTGGTTCTCTAAGCATAATTTTCACATCAGGCGATGTCGAGTATGTGGTTACTAAATCGACTGTTCGTAAATCTCTCCATTTACCTGAAGACTGTACATTCTCAACAGTGGAGGAGCCTATTTTACAGCATCTTATGGCCAATTTGGGCTATGAGCAAAGCCTGGGAAAGCTGGGTCAATTGAAAAGATCACATATCAGAAAGGAATGGAGTTAATTCTTTGACTGCATCACCAAGGCATTCGCAAATAAATGCTCTAACTTTGATGCTATTCCCATTCTGAGTCAGCAAATCGGGTACGCTCTTATAAATCAAACTCATTTTGATTATGCAAGTGTTGTGCTAGGTTTTATAGGGGATAGGATGACAGAAGATAGGAATGTAGTATATTTTGCTAGATTCTGTCAGCTTATATATAGTTACTGTTGTGCTGAAGAACTCCAACTTTTCAGTGACTTAATTTCACCTTTTAAGCTTGCAAAAAGGGCCTTTAATGACCTGTTAAACTCTGATACCAAGAAAAGAGTGTTGAGACCTTTACAAATCCCTCAATCAGTAAAACAAGTCTTGGTAAATGCTGATCCAGAAATCTATACAATTGTATATCCTGATGTTCAACCCACTAACCCACAACAACCATCAGTACCTACTCATGTCACTCAATAACCACTCACATCAGATCGTGCCAATCAACCATCAGCATCTACAGTGAAGCCTTCTTCTTCTAGAGCAAAGAGGACAAAGACTATACCTCAGACACAATAAAAGAGAAGGAGGATGATTCTGAGAGATGAATCAGAAGATGAGGCACAGGTTCAAACATCAGAACCTATTGCTAAAGCAGCTGAGGAAGTGTCTCTTCAAAAATCAAAGTAAAACTGGGAGTTCTAGGCCCCTCAAAAGGCTTAGAAAGATAATTTTTGATGACAAACCTCCCACAGTCTCTCCACCCTTGAAGAGATGGAAGAAACAAAGAGCTAACATGGACACAACTGAGTCAGATTCAGAGGATGTGGAAGCAGCAGCTGAGGAAGGGGATCAGGAATCTATGATCCCAAAGGAGCCGATTGTGATTGAATCCCTTCCATCTACACAACCAGAATTTGCTGAAGCCACTGTATCTACACCTCCACAGTCACCAATTCAAGCTGAAGACATTGCTCAAGACAGAGTGCCTACACCTCCTGTGTCTCCTATCCTTGAACAAGTACATGCTGAAGACCCAGGTACAAGTGCTGAAATAGATATTCACAACTTGGTTGTGCCTGAGGTTTTGTACTTGGAAGCTCCAACCATTCTTTAACATACTCCACCAACAATACCAAATTTAGATGCTGATTTCAATGCAGATATTCCAACAACACCTCTTCTGAATCTAGATGATGAAGATCAGATATTAGGTGAGCATCAGAATTTGGATGTTGATCAGAACTTAGAGGATGATTTTGAAACCTCTATAGCCTCACACACTATCATTTTATCAGAGGAAGCTGATTCTGCAGGCTCTGTAAGTTTTGATGCTGCAAATGTTGACACTACTGGTGAAGCTGCTATAAATGAAAATGCTGATGCAGCTGGTCCTTCAGGACATGCACCTCTACCAGCAGTTAATAAAGCTGATTTGATTAAAAAGTTTGTAAAGGGGATGCACCAGTACCTTGGAGTGAAACTCCAAGAGGAAAAGAATGGACCAAGGAATGGAACAAAGTTGATTTTGTTCCTACTGCAAATATTCTTGTTGAGCACCTGGCTAAAGCTGATGAGATGTTGGTGAATGATGATTTCAAAGCAGAGCTCAGAGTTACTGCATTGAGTACAAGGCACATTTAAGGTCAACACTCAATAACTCAAGCCAAGGTGAATAAAATTCAAGAAACACTGATTCAGCAAGACATGAATGTCAAATTGGAAAAGAACAGGTTTCTTTAAAACCAACCTTTGACCGCATTGGGTATATAGAAAAGACTCAAGAAAAGTAGCAAGCTCAAATATCTGATATTCTAAAGAATCAAGCTGCTCAACAAGATCAACTCAATGAAATCCAAAACTCTGTGGAATTACGTGTCTCTCTCCTTCTACCCGATGATGCCAAAAAGGGGGTGAAAGTGATTAAGTCTAAATGCAAATCTGATCAACCACTGAAGGGTAAGGATGATGTTAATGAAGACCAGGGAAACTCTTGAAGGGGTAGAGGTCATGGTCAAGGCAAAGGCTCTTCATCTAGGAAAGCAGGAACTTCTATACAGAGATCAAGCTCTGATGCTGATAGAAGAAAAAAGTTCTGATAAGCAAGTTCTGACTAAGCCTGATGTTCTGATACAGGGTGAAAGTCAAGAATCACAGAATTTTATGCAGACACTGAAGCTTAAGGGGAAGGAAACATCAGTATACTATCAAGACCCCAAGTTACATAAGCTGGATGAAGAAATTTCAAAAAGACTATTTCTCAAAGACAATCCAGGAATGGACTTTGAAAGTCTGAAGAAAGAAGAAGTCAGACTTAAAGCAGAAAATGACAAATTCAAGTCTAAAGCTTCTATTACTGCAAAGAAACCTCCAAAGCCTAAGGGCATTATGATTAAAGAGAAGACAAACTCTGAGGCAACCAAATCTGAATCCAAAGCCAAATTATAAGTAGAGGTAGATCCAAGATTCAAGGGCAAAGCAAAAGTTGATGAACCTGTATAAGTTTATATGTCAATTATGGATCTGGAAGTAAATTCTGATGAAGATACTAGTTTGATTTTGAAGAAGAAGAATATTCAAACAACTTCTGACAGAGCTCATGTTGTTCAAGATCAGGACTTAGTAAATTCTGATATTACAATGAAGCAAGCAACCTCTGACAGAGCTCAAGTTGGCTTGATATCAGAAGATAAAGAAAAGGAAACCTCTGACATTGCTCATGTTAAACCTTCAAAAATTCTACTACCTGGGTTTACTAAAGCTCAACAATCTACCCAACCTTTGAAGACTACATCAAGTGGTTTTGAAGCAAGAGTTATTCGAGGAAAGGAAGCTAGAGACAAATCAGGATTGGGTAGTTCTAAAGAAAAGAGAGTAAATAATACTACCTCTGATCCAACTTCTTTGAGTGAACCAGGAGTGGAAACAACTCCTGAAAGATTGAACCAACTGGAGTCTGTACAAATGGTTTACCACTCTGTGCTAAAAGAAGATATCATGCTATACTTCGTGGCAGATGGGAAGGTATTCCAGATTAGAAAGAATGTTATTCGTTTGAAGTACTTTGAAGAATTGTAACATGTGCTTTTTTTACTTCAAGTGAAAAACAGGTCAACAGATGGTGCTGCCAGTTACCTAAAATCTGATATTCAAAGGCAGAAGAAACTTTACTCTGTAAAGTCTGACAGGCCATACTATCCTAAGTACAGAGCTCACAATGGTGATATAGTTGAGATGAAGCCTAATACCGCCAAAATCATCACTACAATCTAGAGTCTGATAAAGCCTATGTCATCAGACTGGATCAGGATATAAGGAAAGCAAAAATAAATGATCTCAGAGCTGCTATCTTTCAAACAGGTGAAGATACAGTTGAACTTAAAGATGCAAAAAGGAGGATGCAGAATGAACTTGAATATGCTGAGATAACTCTTTTGAAGAACTATCTCAGAACAACTCTTGACATTAGAGAGATCACACACTGAAGTCAAGTCAAGAACTACAGCTGATAAATTTTGAAGGATATACAGGCTAAAGCTGATATCAGACTTTAAGGATGGTAAAAGCTATAAGGACTGTGAGTTGTAGTTACTTAGTCAAATTCTCATATGCATTTGTACTTAATATTTTTGACATCATCAAATGTCTATTGAACTTGTATATTATGCTAATTTACAAGTTGGGGGAGATTGTTAGATATATTTGTGATGTCATGTCTAATAATGATTTGTGTTTAGTTTTCAGATCTTAACTAACAAGACAAATCAAGACTTAACTGGAAATCAGTACTTATACTGAAGTCAGAACTTAAGATATCAGAACTTAAGTTATTAGAACTTAAGATATCAGAAGATATTTATCAGGAGATAATATCAGGACTTAAGAAGACGTTCAGATAAGGAAGGCGGCTGATTGAAGGAAAGAAGATTAAGGCAAACACAAGAAGATATATGCATGGAGAAGAATTCTATGAAGATTAGAATACTTGGAGGAAAAGATAACTAATTGATATATTTTAGGATGCAGACTTATGTTCGATATCAATTAGAAGTTTATCTTGTAACTGTGTGTATATATATAAACACAACATAGGGTTTACACTATATGTGTTATCATAATCGAGAATATTATTCATTGTAACCCTAGCAGCTCTCGTGATATTTGTTCATCACTGAGAGAGAACGGTTCCATTGTAATACTATTTTATTAATAAGATTATTTTGTATTTCATACTTGTGTTCTTAATTCGATTTGATTGTAGTATACACTGTATTCAACCCCCTTCTACAGTGTGTGTGACCTAACACTATTATAAGTTTTTATTTGGTTGATTGGTTAAAACATTCCTAAAAATTTTGTTCATAGCTTCCAAAATAAAGTTAAAAAAATTAATTAATTTAAAAATATTAAATCATGTATTTATTATAACTACAAACGCTTTGAATTATAATTCAACTTAATTTCTAATCGCACCAACTTCTTTATCGGCTCCTTCACAAGAACCAGGCACTTTATAAAAAATATTGAATCATGTATTTATCATAACTACAGACTCTTTGAATTATAATTTAACTTGATTTCTAATTACACTCTATAAAACTCCACATCCTTACTAGGGATGGCAATCCAGTCAGATCGGATCGGGTATTACAGAATCTATATCAAAACCCGAAAATTTTATCCATACCCGAACTCGACCCGAACCTGAAAAATTTCCGAAAATGAATACCCGAACCCGATCCATCGGATTTCGGATCGGATTCGGGTATACCCGAAACCCGAAATTTTTTGAATTGGATATTCATAGCCGAACCCGAAATCTAAAAATTTGTATAATTATTGATATTGCAAATGCTTGGGATCGAACACTCGACTTGTAGAAAAAGAGTTTTAACGTGTCATCTTCAACCACTACACCACATCATTAATTGTGTTATTATATTTATAATTAATATTTAAAAAATCAACTCAATTGGTACCCTGTTTTTTAGATTTATTACTAAAAGATGTTTTGTTAACCTTATAAACCTTATCACCCATTTAAATGATGGAATAATTATATTTAATTAAACTTTTATAATTAGTTAATTTTTAACATAAATATTAAAATATATGTTCTAAAAATTATATAATAATATGTATAATGTATATTATTAATATATATATATATTTATATTTATATATTTATAATAAAGTGTAATATATAAAATTCTAATATTATATGTATATAATAATTCGGATTTTTTTCGGATTTCGGGTTCGGATCGGGTTCAGATAGAATTTCGAATTTCGGATCGGGTTTCGAATCGATATACCTAATATCCAAATCCAAAAAATTTCGGGTTTAAAAATTAAATCCATATCCAAATCTAAATTCAAAAAATTGGGTTCGGTTAATCTAAAATTTCGGGTTTCGAATCGGATATCCGTCGGATCGAATTCTTTTGTCATCCCTACTTACTCAAATACACCGGGGACAATTTCACTTAGGCTCTTATTCGACTTCTCCGAGTCACATATACCCCCAATTACTATTTTAAGAAAATTAATTATTACATGCTATTTCTTTAAAAAATAATAAAATATTAATAACAGATAAACTAACAATTTTATATATTTTACATTTAAAATTCTGTCAAAAAATATTCAAAAAATAAGTAAACGTTAAAACCGACTTTTAGCTTGTGCATCGTACGGGTGGCTATTTATCTTTTAACTGCCAAATGGGGTTTCATCCTTTCACGTATTATTGCAACATTTTTAACAAAAATACAAGGTTTATTGGATGGTGACTCTAAATGTCATTTGGGGGTTAAAAATGACCCTAAATGTCACTTCAAAACGGTATATCGTGTAACGTTTATGCAAAAACATAAAACGGTACTTCGTGTAACGTTTTGGCATTTTGAATTTTTTTATGCGCAAAACGGTAGATAAAGTACCGTTTTGGTACAAAACGCTATATGATGTACCGTTTCGAGTCAAATCGCTACTTCAACTAACGTTTTGCACATTATAAAAAAATTAAAAAAAAAAGTACCAAAACGGTACACTATGTACCGTTTTGCATTAAAAACAATACGTAAGACGAAATACCATTATGAAGTGACATTTTGGGCCATTAATTTCAAAAATGACATTTTGGACCATTTAACACTTAAAAATGACACTTTGGTCCATTGTTCAGGTTTATTCCAAAAATACAAATATTTCACTGTTTAAAGGAGACAGGATTAACCATCTTAATGAAGAAAAAGCTTGATGCCTCAATAAATTTTCATGTCTTCAATGTTTTTGCTTGCCGATTGTTAACAAGTCTCAATATAAGTAAAGCTAGACTAGGATTCGTCAGTTTCCCTTTAGAACATCATAGAATGACTGCGGCTTCTTTTTCGGATCAGCACAAAGTTCCTGAAATTGCAATCACTGTAGAGTTAATATGCTATTCTTGGTATAATATGCCATTTAGGCTCACAGTACCTGTTGCATGCGATACTCCAGGATTTAATATAATCTATTTACAAAACGCAAACAAGGTAGAAGCTAACTGCACTCTTTAGTTGCAGGGCCTAGCTTATCTGATTATATACTTTTTCGTTTATATTATTATAGGATTTGGATTGAGTTCGTGATTGGGCCTCACTCATGCATTTAAAGCTCTACAAGTATGTATGAAGTGAATGAGTTGGAACCTCTATTGCTGCAGCCAGGCGTAAAATTGAAGCTTCGGCCCATGGCCGACCTATTAATTGCAAACCTATTGGAAGACCTTGCTTATCATAACCGACCTGTGAAAAGGAAGAAAATACTTGTAGGTAAGCAACTAAACATTCTCATGGATTATTGGCAGTCACTGACATTCCCTAAACTTAATATCAGGAGCAATGTGAAGATGTCAAAATTAAAAATAACCTAGCATGCTACATTTATTGATCAAATGAAAACTAGAAAAGTAGCAGAAAACATGCTTAAACAAGATATTTCTAAACTGGAAAAATGTTGCTAAGAGATGAATCGGTACCCACCAGCATGAGCACCTTCTCTGGCGAATTAGAATTTAAAATATTAAAACAAACTTCGAAGAATTTTGGTCTCTATTTTTAAGCCCTGGTAAAGACTAGAAATGAATTCAAATTACTTACTGGGACAGAAATCGCTGGGAGACCAAGAAGATTTGGGCCTATGATGAACCGCATGAGATTAGCTGAAAATTCCATAGTCAAGATCGATGGCCCGTACCAAATCCACCACAGTTATCAACTAGAGAAATATTACTAAATAATAATAATATGACAGCAGCAAATCACATGTGGACTGAGGTAAACGTTTGCAATGGCAGAATTTCATCATAGATTAAAACAAAGTATGACAATACAAGGCCTAACTTGCATAGTATGAAATGAATTCTAATGAGTGTCTACTGACTAATGCCAGATCTAAGTTATTTAATACTCCATAAACAAAGTGAATAACAAGAAGTATCTGTCTTTTCCTGTAAACACATGGCTTTAGTTATAAATGTATTATCAAGTACTTTGTGTAGACGGCTAGAATGAAATCAATATCTACTAACTGATATTAGAAATTCCAATCTGCCTAAATATCAGAGAGCTAAGTTTTTTAACTGACTTCAGTACGAGATGAAAAAACAAAAAGCCGCAAGACAATCCAAAATCGTATTTTCAGTACATGGCCACTTTCTTATTTGTTCACGAAACTGAAGGACACTCTGCTACTACTGATATCTTCTGCATAGATAGCAATGTCAACATATAAGAAAGGAATATATACTGATGTCCGCTAGTCAGCTCTAGAGCTGGACCATTATCGAATCAATTTTGTCGAGATGAACTTAAAACATCAAACCTATACAGCACAAGCCACAACACCAAGTCATTTGTACTCAAATACCTTGTTTTACATTCTACGGGAATAGATACTTGGAATGAATCGGGTATGAAAACTGGAATGAATCACTGGTATAAATGTGTTGAGTGTGCAAGTGCAATGAAATGTAAGCAAAGAATGTAAGTGCCAGTCAAGAACTCCACTACGAAAATTGCGACAGAATTATGGCCCCATTGGGATAATCAAAAACGTACTTGCCATCATGTGATATTCGTCTGACTGAATCGGGTATATGCTAAGTGGCTAAGTGCTAGTATTCACAGTTTTAGTGTTAAATAAGTTTAAGAGTTAAGCTATGAATGCTAACAAACAAGAAATGGAGGAGAGACGTTCACTGAAAACAATTCATAAAATTACAAACATCAAAACCAAAGGAAAAGATATCTCACCTGTGACCTTCATATTTGTCTCTCCCAATTTAAGAGCAGCAACAGGTATAACAGGTGCTGTCATGCTGACAACAAAAACAAGTGGACAATTTATAAGTTGCAAAAACGAGGCATCTATCTAAAAGTAAATAATTATGTAGGTAAGTTTCTAGTAACTGCAGTTTTTCAAGCCAAAATTGAAAAAGATAGCAAAAACAGTATGAGAGAATGTGAATGAAGTGCAACATTTAAATTACAGTTGCTGACTAACTTTTACAAAAAAGCGAATACTTCTTTAAGCTTCTATAAAGTTTTGCATATTATGGAACACCTAGATTTGTCTAGAGTACTGCAAAAAGAAGGGTACAGCTTACAATACCCAGTTGTGGGGGTCACTATGATATCAACTTCCTTAAAGATCTCCATGTGATAGTACATCATCCTTCGCCTGTGCAGAAACATATGAAAATGAACCCTTACATACAGAAAATTTAACAAATGCCAATAGTAGTCATTAACTCTTCTGGCTACATTTTGGATACTTAGTTGCATGTCTCTTCTTCATAGTGATCGTAAACAAAATTCTGTACAAATAAAATATTGCAGGACATCTTAATATTGACATAATTTAGTCAAACTAGAATACACTGCCATCATATTGGCACTACTAAGAAGAAGAATATCCTATTCTTTCCTAACTACAACTTTTACCGGGAGTTGTAATGCTGATGCAGAAGTTACTGAACTATCAGATTGATAAATTTGGATATCTTTCAGTAGACTCAAGGAAATAGGAAGATAGAAATGTAAAATGTAAAAACTAGTGATCTTAACTAGATGATGTAACCAACTGTATTTAAATTACCAGAAGGTCCTTAAAACTTCTGTGTTATCCTAGTAAAGTATTATCTATGTTGAAAACAGTTTCTAAACAGGATTTCTAGCATTTTGAGGGTTCAAGCCTTGTTAAAAGAGTGTGTTCAATAGGGGGGGGGGGGAAGTATTATAGTTATCTGTCTAAAAACAAAATTAAGAAT
Organism: Apium graveolens; assembly: GCF_009905375.1. Lineage (NCBI taxonomy): Eukaryota > Viridiplantae > Streptophyta > Magnoliopsida > Apiales > Apiaceae > Apium > Apium graveolens. The sequence continues at coordinate 112,359,692 of NC_133647.1, forward strand.
CTGCGCCTTAACCCAGCTGCTTTGTTAATTATGTAGTACGGCCAAAATTTTTTACATTGATACATAAATATATATTTCTAAGAAAGACTTTTCTCTGGTCATACGGTGACATTTGGATATTTTTCTAAAGGAGTTGATGAACACACAGGGCTTGGCCCATAAGCCAACTGACACTATTTCTTCACACTTCATTACTATTTTACTTATTATTTTATAACTAAGTGTTCATCAAGATTCGTCTTACCAACATGTGTGTGTGTCCGTGATTTTGGCTCACCTTTCTTATGTCCAAACAGAGTGGAGAAGAAACAACCTGGGTGGCAATTATTTCTACAGAACAACTTGTATACACTGCTAGGACACTCTATTATGAACCACCAAACTCTGAACTCACATAATTCCTACGTATAAAAATTCTTCTGCTTCATCAGTTCTAGTTCAGTACTTTATTGCCTTTTTACGACAACTGGGTTGCAATAACATACAGTTGAATCAATCAACATATAAAGGCTAAAAGGAAAGGTAACATAAAACAGAAAAGATAATATGTAGGAAAGTACAGGTTAAATGATTTAATTTAATATAAAGTCATGCTTAACTCATGCCTCACCTAAGACACTGGGCAGCGACATAATCTGAAGCTGTGAATGACTGAAAAAGTGCAAAACTGATGCGAGAGTCAAGGGTTAATTTTACACCATTCCTATAGAAGAGAGTAAAAGTTAGAAACTTAACTATTTAGTACCAAGTAATCCTTAGAGAAAACAATTTAAATAGTAGAAAATTACCCAGCCTCATAATCAGGAGATAAACCACAGGCTGCTTCAGACCCAATTGAAACAACATGAGCCATCCGCATATGATCAAACTCAGGTATTACAATATCTATGGTCTTGAACCAAAACAAACACAAAATGTTAATTCCTGAATAGTCAAATATTTGTGGAGCAACACACACAAATCTGAAAATTGGTTTACATGTTGTCATGCCAAAGTTCTAAAGCTAAATAATTGCATTATTAATTTCTTCATTCTGCATTAGATCGTATTATTACTGTTTACGAGACAAAACTGAAGTCTATGGAAACTTTAACTTGATTTTTGCAAACATGAAGACGAAAACATTGTAATTAAGAAGTACAATAGATTAATGCTAAAACTAATACTAAATCATGTATCCTTTGGCTAACCTTGCACCCGTGTGTCTTTTCTAACAGACTGAGAGCATCTTCACACTTATCAGATATATCAGTTGAGAAAACATCATTAAACCACTACAAGAAACAATCATAAACTTGTAAGAGAATTTTAAAAACATGAAAAATAAAATCTAAACAAATTGCCAAAAGGAAAAAAATATTACCTCTGTATACTTTCCTAATCGGAGTGATCCTAGAGCCTTGGAGTTTTCATCTACTGAAAACTTCGGCAAACAAGGTAGGGACTGCAAAAGGAAATAATGCAATAGATTATTTGAGACACTAGAAGTAATAAAAAAATTAAAAAGGAGGGAATACAAAAACAGCACTTAATTTAGCAAAAAAACATGCGAGGCTGACGCCTTCATGCAGAACAGTATTTGCATGAACCAATAACAACTTCACAATTCAGTTGTTTATTTATTAGCAAAAAAAAAATTGGCTTTACAGCGGAAGTGAGGGACAAAACACACAGACAGGAAGTCGTTTAGGTAAAAAAATAATAGAATCCAGGAAAAGCCTAAGAATTGTAAATTCCATCAGCACAGCACCTAGAAGAACTATATCTCCTGACATCTAGATGGAAGGAAGCCATATAGAATTTAGAGATGAACTTATCTCCAGACAAAGATGGATTTTTTTTCAGTTCAAATGTAGTCCTGATAATTTGCACGAGCAGAACTGAGAAAACTCAATGTTTTTGCATTAATACAACTGGCAAAAGATGTATATGGCATAAAAAAATCCATTATTTAGGGAAAGTCAGACACCAGTACCGAGGACACTCACCGCAAAAATATAACTGGGAAACGAGGCCTCAGAGTTTCTTGAAATAAAGAGTTAACATTCTTAGAATTTTAAGGTATACTTGGCCTTTTAATCATAAAATGGTAAATGTAAAATCTTATGGGTGATTGGCTAGAAGTACTGATCTCAAAAATGAACTTATATTTAAGCTTATTAAGGAGTATTTTTATGAAAATTTTTTGAAAAACAGGAAGAGAAAAGATCATATTAATTAATGAAGATTGAGATATAAGCCAAATCATCACCTCCGTGATATTTCAGAAAATCATGGAAAATCATAGCAAAGAAGAGTAGGAATAAGCACCGTGAGTGGGCAACTAATCTTCCGTTCAAAGATGGAAACCTCATTTCAAGTCCTATCCCTAATTGACCATAACCAAGTAAAAGGGAAAAAACACACTTCCACTCGAAATTTTAACAATTACACCTACTCACATTATTGGAAAGTACTTCAGCCTTTCTGGGTAAGAGCAACTTTCCACTAATACTTCACTAGTAACAGTGTTCTAAAAGACGGTAATCGGAATTGTTCGGTAGAGGTACCTATCAGTGATTAATCGGATAATCGGTGATTAATCGGATTGATTAATCAGAGCATTAATCGGAAGCAATTTAATTTAATAAATAATCATACATAATTCTATTTAAATTTCATTAGTTTTTCATAAGATATACAAAAATAATACCACATTTCATTAGTTCATATTTGATACTTCAGTGGTTTATACATAATAATTAGTTGGTTATACATAATAATTACTATTAACTACTTAGTAGTTTGGAAAATTAGTACCTAGTATATTTCTTATAAATTCGTATTCTGCTATAATTAGTTACGTTACAAATCAAGCTACATGAGACTGTGAAGTTAATGAATCGATTGAGCAAATCTTCGAGAGATATGAGAGTAATTCAGTTGAAAAAACAAATTTTATTGTTAGAGATTTGGATAAATGTATGAGGATTTAGGAGCATACGATAGTCAATATAAGTCTATATATTTACTATTAAATATCATATATATTATTTTGAGTTTCAATTTTTATTTAAAAAATATCTTTATTATTAATTTTTACCCTTTAACCGAATCGGCCGATTTTTTACCCGAATCGGCCGACGTTTGACCCATTAAAAAAAACTTACTTTGACCCCATTTCCGATTAATCGAGACGGAGCCCATCCGAACTCCGATTAATCGGTTAATCGGCCGATTTTCAGAACACTGACTAGGAAAGACAATTGGCTTCATGAAGAAAGTACCCACATTACAAAAGACCATTTCTTACTTTATCTTTTTCCAATACACAGACCTTTCAGCGTAAGATGGCAAACCGCAAATAAAGAAAATACAATTCAACGTAACAAGTCAGTTCCAAGCTTCCTGCCCAAGAAAGCCTTTAAACAGAGGGGGCTATCCCACACAAATTGTTCAATGTCAATTTGAAACCCATATGAAAGGCCAGTATATTCAGCACATGTCACCCTTTCTAAGAAGTTTGAGCTCAAAAAAGATACACATGTGGATTATACAAATAAATGTGGCAGGTATACTTCTATATTCAGGAGGCATAAGTTTAGTTATAATAATTACCGGATTCATACTGATCTTATCAGCAGGAGAAGATCCGGATATTGTTGCATACCTGAAGAATGAAGTGAATAAATAATCATGAAGTTTATTACAGTGTCAAAATTAGTAAATAATGCAATAAACTTTATCATGTCTTGACCTAAAAAATTACACATTTTTATCATCTAAAAAAAAGTAGATATTATTATTATTTTTTTAATTATAAAAAAAGTAGATATTTAGAGTACAAATTTCTATCAGTTGCACTTGAATATAGAAACACCTTTACTTCGCAAAATATCTATAAAAAAAAGCATTCGAAAAAGATTTAAGACATTTTTATTATAGCAAAGACAGTTTCTTCTCTTAATTAGGAATTTCAGCTATAAACAAATTATATATTTTTTCACTTCACAGTTAGCAACATGTTCTTTTAAGCAGTACTTTTATATTTTCCTAATTTTGTTTTTTTGCTAGCATAACTTATTGCACTCATGCTGATACATATTCCAATAGTTTATGCAAGTTAGTAATTTTTTCTTTTTTTGCTAAAAATTTAGTAATCTTTATCAGGGTGCAAAAGATAAATACAAATACATAACTGCATGTAGTACTCAATAGGATTTGACTGAAACAAAATTGTGGAACTGACAAAGCTTAAAAAAGACTACATAACAATGGTCTAATGCAAATGAACACATACGTGAAGGACTTACACCAATAGGACATCCTCAACATTTGATGCTAGTGGCCCAATGATTTCTACAGTCCCAGAACCACATAATGACCTGAAATAATGATAACCGTGAGTTTCTTAAACATGTGTAATGCAGGATAGGATTGAAAAACATGAATATTTTAAAAGGGACAGAAAAAATTGGGTGGATTAACGGTAAATAATCCACTACCCCAAAGGTTGCCTAAGTGCGGAAGGAAAAAAACATTTTAGATCTCAAATGATCAAAGAGAGAAACTCAAATTAATGATTAAATAACCAAACAAGTCTACTGCTCAACATTGAGGGATTTCTTTACTTGTAAAGAGAAAGAAAAGCCTAATATAATAAACAAATAGACTGAGGTTTGCTAAGGGTTGGGCTTATAATATATAAACTAAAAAAAAACATCTCTGAGTGTGTATATTGCTACACCTCACATCTATAACCTATAAGTGAATACATCAAACCTCCACACTAAACTCAAGTGGTAAGGGCATATCTCTTGTCGTCACGGGTTTTGGGTTCGATTCTCGCTCACCCCCTAGGTTTATATATACAATTTATATGATACCATATATAAATATAAACTCACTTCCGTTCCACTTCCGTTCCTTGTTCCCGATTAATGTGAAAATCGGTCTAGTCTACAACTTCAAATCCACAAACACATACAAGTATTTTTCATTTGAAATTGTGTGCTCAGAGTAAGTATTAGAACCTTAGAACTACAACGGACTATATGATTTGGTTTCGTGCTTGGTTAGACAGGTTATTCTATGAGAAGTTGCATAAATAATTTATAACAGAATAAATTATATTAGTCATTGTTACCCGTGTGAAACGCTAAATAGAGGCAAAAATCTAAAAAGTTCTGCCTCTTCTACAACATGGGAACTGTTTGCTCTAATTTGACAACACCGTGACACACAAGAGATATTTCCAAATTCTTGAACCAAGTTAAAAAACAAAAAATGGCCTTAAACCTGGAAGTGTATCTAAACTGCCTCAGAGCAACGTATATAAGATTCACACAATAAGACAGTGACTATATTGTTAAAACCTGCGGAGCAACCTAAAGCTGGTAGCTTTGCGTATTCCCAAAGTTTGACAAAAGAGAACTGTATATGTATACAAATGATTTGGTTCTTGATATGGTCCGGTTGAAGCCATGCACAAAGAAAACACATTTAGCAAAAAAAAAGAGTAACTAAAAAATCGATCATTTAAAGAGTATTCTGGCATCACTAGTAATACTTGGCCGCAAATATATGTACATTTGTGTGAACATATACACTTAAAAATATATGAGAAATAAGTAGATGGCCTAGGGTATATAAGGATGTAATTCATAGCCGAGGTATGCAAAAATGTGACTTGCTCTTTAGTTGCATAAAGCACAATATTGTCATATATTGGTTAGTGTTGAGCAAAACAATTTATGAGGCTGAGTGAAATAACAGAGACAAATCTATTATAAGGCAACAGTAATGTGTTTAGGAGTTTACCCTTTCATGTCTGTCCGTCCAAATGTTGATTTCAATCCCACTACACCACAAAGAGAAGATGGGATGCGAATTGAGCCTGCCTTCCACATCACTTAAGTATCAGACATAAGGACAACAACCATTTAATAATTATACATAACTATATAGTATAGTATTTGTATTTTGTACAACCTCCTCCATCAGTTCCTAATGCTGCTGAACATATTCCTGAAGCTACAATTGCTGCTGGACCTGATGAAGATCCACCGGTGTACCTATCCAGTGCATGTGGATTTCTTGTCGTTCTGTAATATCAATAAAAAGGTCTATTACATGTCTTTTATTCTAACTAAAATAATTATTATAAAAAAACCACAGAAGTGGAATTGAAACAAACTAAAGCATTAAATTAGTATTTAACTGACTACTGTAAATTATAATGTGCCATAATGATAAAACTGACATAAGATAGACATGTAACCATTTAATTTTGTGATAAATCTGTCAAAAACCATTTAAATAAGACTGGAATATTTAGTATGAAGGTCACATGTGTATGGTGTTGTCATGTTCGAATTGATTTGTTGGTTAAAATGTGTTTCGAAGTTAAGATATGAACATATCAATCAATGATTGGTATTAGTAAGATTTCATCTAATAGATAAAGACTTGTAATTTTCCATGTGACCAAGTTCAATGTCAAAGACTTACCCGTGATTGGGATTGTTTCCGGTTGTTCCCATTCCCAATTCATGCATATTTGCCTTTCCAACAAAAATTACACCACATTGACGTAACCTTGACACACAAGTTGCATCTTTCCTTACTTGTCGTTCCTCATGAAGCCATGATGTTGCACCTGTTAAACATCATTTTTAGGTTTAACTACTAATGTTTATAATATTAGAAGATGGAGGATGTAAAATTGCCTTTTGTAGGATGAGGATAACAATCAATGTCATCCTTGATTGCCATAAAGATTCCATCCAGTATTGACAAAGGATTTCCTGCACAACCCGTGTCATGGGTAAGTCGAACAATAACACAGACTAGACAATTGAAGAGCATAAACACACAAACCAAGATCAGATGTCAAAAATATATATCTTTTGAATTAAAACCTAAATTTTAAAAGCAATTGAAAGACAAAATTCATTCATACAAAATTAGAATTACCTTGCTCAAACCTTCGGGTCGAAGCTGCGGCTTGGTTTCTTAGATCTTCGGCATCAAATGAAATTAATAATGGTATTGGGGGCTTCTGATTACTGAAGTCATCTAGGGCAGAGATGACTCGCTCTGCAACCTATTTAGTGACAATTTGGTTTCCTTGATACAATCCAGAAGGAAAATATAGAATTTTCTCGCTAAAAGATTCTTACCATGGATGGGGTTGCAAGCTTCGACCTATAAGCGTATGCATAATCACGAATCTTCCAGTAGCGAAATACATTTGGATCATTCATCCAATTACTAGATGGATCATAATGTGGAAGACAACTTAGGGCCAATGCAACTCTTTCTTCCGACTTTAAATCCTCATCCAGAATAACAGCATCAGGTTCCGGTTCTAGTAAACAAACCAAATTAAGTCAACTTTTATATGGAGGAAGATCCATTTTGTCTTTTTACCTGTACATCTACTAGGTTTTGCTTTTTTAATTTATCAAAGTTGCATCCTCAGCTGTTAGTCACATTTGGCCGTCATGAGTCATTCATTTTTTTTGATAAAGTTTCTACTTCTTAATTTGCAAGACAAGTGAAGAACACAACAATATGACAGCTGAAGCAATATATCTTCTTCTTTCACTACTGGTCAACAAATCAGGCATTCAATTGATAGAACAAGACATAACTAAAGTAGTTTGCTTAAGAAGGAATGAACTACTACTATGACCACCACTTTTCTTTAACACATATATTCGTTGTGGTCCTTGTGGATTAATAATCTGACTTTTCTTATTTATTCGTGTATCTCTCAATAAGATAATGAATCACTTCATGTCTCTATTTTATGGCACGAAAGGATGAGACAGCTGAATTCTCATAATATAAGAATGCCCAGTTGAATGAACTTTTTATGAGCTAGAATTACAAAGCCGTAGAGTCAGTACAGTCCTGGATACCAAACATCTCAAAATTTAGTAGCGACTGAAAAAATTAGTAAGAAACCTGAATTTTGCAATTACTGGAACTAATTACCTCTAGTTATAAATCCTACATAAAACCACCTGGATATTAAGTTTCATAACATGTTAGTTAGGTTCTGACAAGAATATTGGTAGGGAAAAAGTATCTCTCCCATTGTTGGAGAGTCCTCATTATATAACAATATACAAGCTGAATTATCTCCTGAAATGCAGCTAATTTGCAGATTTCAGCCTTTACAACAGTTCTATACTCTAAATATGGAAGGTAACCAAATATGTTAATACACCTAATATATCTCAATCTAATTAGGGACAACTAATACAACTAACATACAGCTAATACATTTGACACCCTCCCTCAAATTGATGCTGCTGGTAAATCTTCAAGCATCAATTTGACAACAAGAAAGTTGTGGCGCTGACGTGACATCGATTTGGTAAAAATATCAGCAATCTGTAGAGTGGTGGAGATATGTGGGAGAGTAATAACCAGGTGGTCATAAGCCTCACGAATAGAATGACAGTCAACCTCAATGTGTTTTGTACGTTCGTGGTAAACAGGGTTGGCTGCAATCTGAATGGCGCTAGTGTTATCAGCATGTAATGGAGTTGGCTGGGCTTGAGAGAATCCAAGTTCTGCAAGGAGCCCACGTAGCCAAATAATTTCAGAACAAGCGGCAGACATGGCACGATATTCTGCTTCTGTAGACGACTTCGATACACGATTCTGCTTTTTGCATTTCCATGAAATAAGAGCATCTCCAAGAAACATACACCAACCAGTAATAGACTTTCTAGTATCAGGGCATCCAGCCCAATCTGCATCACTGTACGCTTGAAGTTTGAGTGAAGAACCAACGGGGAAGAACAGGCCACGACTACGAGTTCCAAGGATATACCGGATGATTCGTTTGACAGCTGATAGGTGGAAGTGCCGAGGACATTGCATGAACTTACTTACTATATGTACAGCGTAAGAGATATCCGGTCGAGTAATGGTAAGATATATAAGGCTGCCAACTAGCTTCCGGTAAAAAGTAGGATCAGAAAGTAGCTCTCCTTCTTCTCTGCTATATTTGACATTAATTTCCATTGGGGTTTCAACAGAAATAGAGCCCTTGAGTCCGGCTAATTCAACCAAATCTTGAACATACTTGTGTTGATTCAAGAAGATACCTCGTGGTCGATAATGTACTTCTAATCCCAAGAAATAATGGAGCTGACCAAGATCTTTCATTTGGAAAGTGGAACGTAGCAGATTTTTAAGACAATCAATGGCTTGTATATCAGAACCAGTGACAAGGATATCATCCACGTAGACAAGAAGCATAACTATCCCCGCACTTGTCTTTTTCAGGAAAAGGGAGGAGTCATATTTACTTTGCGTATATGAAAAACTCAGTAGAGTGGATTTGAACTTTTCAAACCAGATTCTAGGTGCCTGCTTTAAACCATATAAAGAGCGCTTCAGTTTGCAAACATGATTAGGTGAGATAGGCATACCATTGGGAAGTGTTATATAAACTTCTTCCTTGAGGTCACCGTGTAAGAAAGCGTTCTTCACATCCATTTGAGACAATTTCCATGATTGAGACGCAGCAAGGGCTAGTATGGTTCGCACGGTGGTCATTTTAGCTACCGGTGCAAACGTCTCTTCGTAATCTATGCCGTACTCTTGTCTATTTCCAAGCACTACTAGTCGAGCCTTATACCTCTCAACGGAACCATCTGGATGAAGTTTTACTGAGAACACAAACTTGCTGCCCAGAGGTTTCACGGATTTGGGACGCGCTACAACATCCCATGTTTGGTTTTCTTCAAGTGCAAGAAGCTCAGTTTCAATAGCTTCCCTCCAACATTCATGCTTCATTGCCTGTTTATATGATTTGGGAATAGGGATGGTTGATACAGTAGCTGTTAATGATACAGGATTAGTAAAACCATACCTATCTGGAGGCTGGCTCACTCGAGTGCTATGTCTACGAGTGGCAGGTGCAGCAGCTTGAACGGGATCAGTAGTAAGGGAATCATTTTGAGGGGGTGGAGAAGCTTGAACATGATCAGCCGCAAAGGAATCAGTGTGTGGAGGTGGATTGGCTTGAATTGGATTTGAAGTTGGAGTTTCTAGTATAGTATTCTGGTTTTGCATGACTTTAGTGCGTCGTTGATACACCAAAAGTGGTTTAGGAGATGGATGTTCAGATTCAAATGACACTGGAATGGATAAAGAATCTGCAGAAGAGTTAGTAAATAGAGGTACAACTGAAGATAACGGAGAATGATGATCAGAATGATGATCATTGTAGGTAGAGAAAAAAGGTTGGTTTTCCAGAAAAACTACATTTCTCGAAACTCGAGTTCGTCGTAAATTAGGATCATAACAGAGAAATCCTTTCTGGTGTAGAGCATATCCTAAGAAAGCACATTTTGTTGACTGGGCTGTGAGTTTTGTGCGTTCATGTGGAGGAAGGTGAACATAACATACACATCCAAAATTACGAAGACCTGAATAATCTGGAGTGCGACCAAACAACCGAGTGAAAGGTGAAACGTGATTTAAGGATGGTGAGGGTAATCTATTTATGAGGTACACTGCAGTGGAGAGAGCTTCACACCAGAACCTAGAGGGCACAAATGATTCCAACAAAAGAGTACGAACAACATCGAGAAGATGGCGGTTTTTTCTTTCAGCTATCCCATTTTGTTGGGGAGTTGAAGGACAAGACCTTTGAGAGATTATACCATTGGCTTGTAAATACTCTTGAAACAAATGAGCCGTATATTCACCCCCATTATCTGAGCGAAGAATTTTGATTTTTGTATCGAATTGAGTTTGAATATATGCATGAAAGATCTTGAAGGCTGAGAGCACTTCAGATTTAGAACGAAGCAAATATATCCAAGTAAAACGACTATAATCGTCAATAAATGTGACAAAGTACTTATACTTAGCATGAGAAACAACCGGTGACATACCCCAAACATCACTATGTATTAAATCAAAACGTTGAGTTACATCAGAAGTATGAATGGGAAATGGTAAAGTTTTGCTTTTTCCAAGTTTACAAGAATTGCAATCGAACTGGACAGAACTAAGAGAAGATATTTTTTTATTCCCAAGTACACCAGATTTCAGCAAACCACGAAGAACGTTATTATTGGGGTGTCCTAGACGCTTATGCCATGCATGGTAATCAATACGGGCAGAATTACAAGAAATAATAGGAAACGAGCGACATGGTGAAGGAAATTGTATAGGAAAGAGACGCTCAACTTTAGGCCCCCTCGTGATCACCCTCCCTGACTGCTGATCCTGCACAATACAACCAGATTTTGAAAATGTTACTTTGCAATTATTTTCTACCAATTGACCGACAGAAATAAGGTTAGTGGTAAGGGCAGGAGAGACAAAGACATCGGTTAGAGAGGAAGAAATATCACCAGTTGCTGTGATAGGTAAATGATTTCCATCTGCAGTACTGATTTCAAGATTTCCGCAATATTTACTTATATTTGTAAGAAAATCAGCATTATTGGTCATATGATTAGAAGCTGCAGAATCAAAGTACCAAGTAGGTGATTTGAGAGTAGATTTACCAGAAATTCCTAGAGTAGAAAATGCTGAAATGATCATTTGCTGAATCATTTCAGGTGTCACGGGTTGGACAGGAGCTATATCATTCCGTGTCGTATGTCCAGTATTCAACATACCTCCAGTACTCGAGGATCCAACCATAGCTGTGTAGGCGGTCTCAGATTTCTTTGGTGGACGAATAGGACATTCCTTGATTATATGTCCATCTTTCTTACAATAATTGCAAAATTTTTTGGAACAGTTTGAAGCATAATGTCCAAAACCTTTGCAAGAGAAACACTGAACATTACGCATATCCCTGCCTCTTAGTTTACCTTGTGTTGCATATGCCAGATGAACTAACTCAGATTTCTGTTCTTTCAAGGTGTCTTGAGTGAGAAGACGTTGTTCCTCCCGAAGCAGATCATTAAGACATGTATCCAGAGAAGGAAGAGGATCTCGATTCATAAGGTTTGACCTAGTAGCTTCAAACTCAGACCGTAATTTCATAAGAAACTGATCTCTTTTAGTAGTTTCATGTACATCTTGAACCGACTTAAGACCTTCAGCCGATACAGAAGCATAGACAATATCCGTGTATTCAACCCATAGGTTCATGAATGAAGAATAAAAATCAGAAATTGACAGACCATCTTGTTGAAGTTTGCCTATGTCATGTTCTAGTTGAAAGCGACGAGCAGTGTTCTGCTGACTATATATCTTCTTGAGATAAGCCCACATCTCAGCTGAAGTTTTAAAAGGCCGTAAGTTCAATATAATGTTGGGATCGACAGATCCTAGCAGCCAACCCATGATCTGTGCATCTTTAGTTTCCCACTTAGCATATCCAGCCTTGTCTTTTTCTTTGTCAGGAGCAAGAGTGGTGCCACTAACATAACCCCATAAATCCTTCCCTTTGACAAAGATCTGAAAGTGAAATGCCCATGCTGAATAATTTTTGCCATTAAGGCGAACCAAGAGAGTGTCATACTTGTCTAAAGACATGATTCTGAGAGAATGATGAAGAGTAACCAGGAACAAGAAACTTTATCAAGATACAAGAACGAAGAGAAAGAATTGATCAGAAACAAGAGGAAATCAGAATTGTAGCTCTGATACCATGACAAGAATATTGGTAGGGAAAAAGTATCTCTCCCATTGTTGGAGAGTCCTCATTATATAACAATATACAAGCTGAATTATCTCCTGAAATGCAGCTAATTTGCAGATTTCAGCCTTTACAACAGTTCTATACTCTAAATATGGAAGGTAACCAAATATGTTAATACACCTAATATATCTCAATCTAATTAGGGACAACTAATACAACTAACATACAGCTAATACATTTGACAGGTTCATCCCACTTCGTTGAAGAGTGTCCTTTCCACTGGAGTGTAAGTAGTCACGAAACATGCTTTGTCAACTTTATGTTTTTTATAGAGACATGCTTGATGAAATATTTTGACCAAAGTATGTGGCTTTGTATTTCAATTCTAGCATGAAATTATCTCCATAACTAAAATACTAATGTCACTAACTGAAGAACTTTAGCAAGTGAACACGAGAAATTTTTTATTTGAATTTAGATTGGGTTAATGGGTTTGGGAACATTTATTTCATTTCAAATGACATAAATTGGGTTGTCATTTTAAATTCCCAAATTTGTACTAATGTTTGAATAGCTTGGATTTTAAAGGGAATCCAGATCAAAAAGGAATTTGCTTATCCAATCATATCATTTGACAAAATGAAGAACTTAAAATGAAATCCAAGTTCCCGAATACTTGATTTCTTTCCGGATTGTAAAAGTCACCAAATCAGGCGTGCTATTTTGTGATCTACTCCATAAACCAAATCTTGATAGACATTGTTTAGAAAAAAAAACAAGAACACATAATATTTTAAACTTGAAGATACAATTGAACTAGTGAATAATTAAGACAACAGAATACTGAAATGTTAAGAGTACAATTTATACCTTGAGGGGGAAACTCGGGCCTAAACATAGGTGTTTCTGGTATCACAGTTCTGCGAAGCATCTGCAAATTATACATAATTTTTCATTAGTCCCGCTTTCATCCATACTAACAAAAATTAACTCACATTATGTTCGGACCTAAAAAATGTATAAAAAATCTGGATCAATTTTCCAAAGAGTGAAAACTGGGGTTGAATCTGTAATTCCTCTAGGAACCCAATTTTCTAAATGTATAACTTCACTGGCACTCCGGATTGTTAAAACTAAAATGCTCCCATAGGATACGCCCAATGGCGATCCTATCGCAGCCCCCCACCCAGCCATAGTTCTTCTACCAACAGAGGCATACCTGCCATGAAATCAGGTGGGTGATTTACCCATTCAACTTGTAATTATGTGCACGTAGGTGTTTTACTAAATAAATCTCAATTATAACTTTGACACAATCAATTAAAATTTAGAAATTATTGAATACATTGAAATTTTCACTCCACTAACTAATTTCCTGATCACACCCCTGCTCTGCTAAATTTGCAATGTAACTACTTTATAATTATAAACTCCCAAACAAACATACCCTGAGGTTACTTTCACACAACAACTTATCTATGTATGTATGTACAAAGTAAAACTGACAAATGCCAGTGTGCGATAATTAGAATTAACCTCATTCATGTTATTCTGATTCTTCAGGTAACTTATAATAAAAGAACCAACGACAGGAGCTTCGACTAACTTAACAGCTAACCTCAGCATCAAACCAGTTATATGAGGAGCTGCAATAACCACAACATACAAACAAATGTCATGATGTCAGACCTCGAATAAAGTTGTATAACCACAACTTAAACAGTAAAATGTACAAAAGAGTAGGAAAACCTTTAGTTAATTCAGGCTGATATTTTTCCGCCTTGATGTCCACTTCATCTGCTGGTAACAGAACTCGCTTCTTCCCCATCTTCAACCAAATTTGACGTTATCAAAACTATATACTACTAATTAAACGGATAAATGTTTGGGTGTATTGTGTCTGTAGGTGTTCTTCCAGTACAAATCACCACATACAATTTACCTTCACAGTACTACAAATCACACGTTTAAGTAACGCATATCACCATTTCATAGTAAATAAGCTACTAAATTAGTTTGTATTTGAACGAACATTTATAACATTGATACGCAGAAGATATCCATATAAAGTTCACTTCACAACATACTTGGCAGCATTATTAACCTTGACATATTATTCATTTATAACACAAACACATATTAATCATGTTGTTTGAGCACATAATTAGTGAGGGAAACAAACGATCAAACAGGTAGTATGCACAAGTAATAATGATAATGAAAGCATATGCAAGTAATAAGAGAAACAAGTAGCTTTGACTAACCTTCGATCACAACAATGGGGAGAGTAATATGTTGTGAATGTGTAAGCATTAATGTATGTACATGAATGTATGTGAAAAAAAAAATAGTATTAATTGAGGATGTAGGTTTGTGGTTGTAAGATACGTAATGGCAAGAAGTTGCCGAATGCGGCAGGCTCATTGATTGTTTGACAGCCGAGGTTGGTGAGTGTGACACTGTACTTGTGACTTTGATTATTTTCTAATATCCCTTTAATATAAACTAATACGCTAAATTTATAAAATAATATTTTTATTAAAATACATAAGTCCCATAATATATCTAGACCAGCAATCTACAGATCTTCCCATATAATATATCTAGACCAGCAATCTACAGATCTTCCCTAGATAGAGGTCTGTAAAAATTCATTATTTAAAACATATAAATATATAATTTATTTCATTTTTTATTATATATAGTTACAAATTTTGATTACCAAATTAAAAACGAAGTTGCACAATTTTTTATTCAAAAAATCATTGCAATTTTGATGAAATAATTTAAAGTGCTTCTGTAGTAGAATCAGAGTAAAATCACACTTATTCAAAATTATTTTACGGTGAAATTAAATTTAAAATCATTTTTTTTTCAAATTTCAGTTGTTAAACGTTTTATTATATTTAAATATAATTATTATTCTATATTAAGGACGAATTTGATGAAATTTTATAATAGAACTAAGGGTTTTTTAGGGTTTTATGTATAAGAGAGTTCATTCTTGAAAAAAACCAATATATCTATATTATCTATTTATTTATACTATATCTATACTATCTATCTATACTTTATTATTATTAATGAAATATTGAAAGTTTGATCCGGTACATATTTATTTACAAATTTTACCGAATTAACCTTATTTATATATATTTTTATAAGAATTAAATTGTTAAATAATTATAATAATTAACATGAAAACCCCGTGCAAGGCACTGATCTTGTTCTAGTATGCGGGTTGAATTGGTGGTCATAACATTGTTTGTGTTGGTAATCAATAGGCAAGTTTTTTAATTTATATGGTTTGAACTAATGCGAGCACCGCAGGGAGAATCAAAGTTCAGGTTCCATGGTTTAAGTTATTGTGTGAATGTAGGCCATGTGGAAGTTATGAGTAGTCAGACGAAATAAAAAACGTGAATAAATCAAGCTACCAGTTAGTAGTCGGTGCCTCGCGTTGAGCTTATTGGTGGATTGTGGTCTGATGCAGGTACTATACTTAAGGCTACACTTGAGTTATTTTCTTCCAAAATAGTAAATGAAGTTGTCAAAAAAGATACAGGGGTGATTATGTTAAACGTAGGATGTTACCAGAATGTTATGTATAAATATTAAACTAAATAAATACCATTGTTTCTGTCGGTAAAGAAGGCAAAGTTATTATTTTGTACGTGACAGTCGAAGTTAATACTCCCTGCGTTCCAATATACGTTTTCTATATTAACTTTTGAAACTATTTATCGTAAGCGATTGACTATTAATTTATGTCTAATCTATAAGATCAAATATAGTCATGAGTGATCTTGTTGAATTTGTATTTATGAGTATTTTAATATAATGAAAATTTTATATTTAATACTAATACGAAATTAAAGATATTAACAATTAAAAATGTGAATTGACAAACGTGTCCAACATAAATAGTAAACATTTTTAGGGACGGAGGGAGTATTTTTTTGTTAGTGGTCGTAGGTAAGTAATATGTGAATTTGACGAGATATATCACCCCAAGCATACGAATACGAAGGGTATAAAGGTTAAGATACTTGAAGCTTTCCACTCCCTCCAAACACCTGAAGTGAGATGTTGTCTAACAGTTAACAATCCTGTAACAGTCAACCATTTAAATTCTCGGTCGCTTGGTAAAAGCGAAAAAAACTTGGTGCACACGAATAATCATTTAAATAAAGTCATCAAGCTAAATTATCATGTGGGCTGGTATATCATTGTAGGGATCCTAAAATCTAAAATTTAGTTAGTATAATTAAAATTAAAGGATAAATTTGAAAAAATATGCAGTGTTTAGAGTAGTATTATATTCTGGAATATTCCCTAATGATAAATAACATAGTTCTTTCTAAATGTGAAATGAAAACTAAATATAATGTAAAAAAAGCAGCAAAGGGATTTATGTGTAAAATATAGATTTCTAAACTGTCAGCGTATTGTAACATTGATAATATCTTCTCTTAAATTTAGTAAGTACTGATCATATAAATTGTGGTGAAAATCATTTCAGTGTGCTTGTAAATAAAATATATTAAAATACAAGCCAATGGGTTTGTGTAAATCATAATAAAGTGTAAATGATGATGAGAAAGGGACCTAATAGAGAATATGAGGTTGTTTGTCAGTATCTTAAAAAGTTTTTTTTAGGATTAGTGGCTAATGTTTTAAGCAATAGTAATAGCAAGTAATAGCTTAAATATTAATTGTCGAGAGATACTGCTAGGCATAAACGTGTGTGTGTTCAAAAGTTTATAAAACTTGAGTATTTAAACATCCCATTTAGTCTGAGATAAAATTAAAACCCGAAAATGGAGTTTACGAGAAGGAGTAATGAAAGTAAATTTTAGGTAACCATGGTTGATAGGGCACGAGTCCACCAAAGAAGCGTTTCATTAATAATCATGAGGTTCGATAATGGTAGATGATCACACCACATTCTGCTACTTCGTGAGTGGAGCTGCGAATGGGGTTCCAATGTTAGGTGATGCAGTGACGTCGGACACCTTGGCTACTTCAGACACTCGAGTCACAGTGTACTCCTCACATCCTTATATTACAGAGTGATCTTTAATTAGAACAGAAAGGTCTTTCTAATGATATTTTTTAGGACTGGTGTAACTTATGATTAGCCATCATCTGGGAGACGTTAAAGTAAATGGGTAGTATGTGTTTCTTTCATTGGTTGTGATTTTGTGTAGGTGTTAATACATAAATTCATACTTGTTCTTTCCCACCTAAATTTTTTTAGAGGAACGCCTATAACCTACTTAGCCTCCTTGTTAAACAACGTTACGGTTGTGGAACTAGTCGGGTCCTCAACGCGTGTCACCACCCTAAACCTGTTTCATAGCAACCATTATTGTTGAGGAAACAATTGTTAAATGTTGAATAAATTAAAAAGGTTAACACAACACATTTTTATTTAGGCAATAAGGTGGTTTTGTTTGGCTATGTGTAATGGGGAAGGGGTAAAGTTATCCAGGCCATTTTTGTTGCGTTGAGGGATAAGTTTACCGTTGAGCTAGTGTCTCTGTCTCCTCTTGGCATGCAAGGTAGAAAAATTTTCCATTCAGATCATTAAGGGCATGTGAGGAAGCAGTTATAATACCGGCCATTGTCATCAAGGATTGAAATAATTTTAGCACGACAGATGCAACGGATAGCCTGCAGTGGGTAAAGGAATATATTATGAAGCACATTCGGTGAAGTAGAGGCGCCCTGGTAATATACTTGAACATTAAAGCAGATGGAGGAACTGGCTTACCAGAGTTCCCAGTGGAATAAGTGTTTCCAGGTGAGGGCTTATGGGTAACTCGGGGATGCTCTCTCACGTTGATGTGAAAAAGTTGTTATTATTTGGTGGTGAAAGTGGCTCTGTTTTGTTGTTGGTATTCGCTGCCAGTTCATCTTTCAAAGCAGTAAGTTGAGCATAGTCTATGTTGATGTAGCAACGTGTGGCATCAGTATTGGATAGGGAAGCCTCTGCTGCCATCGTTGTTAGTATTTGGTTCATTTTGGGACATGAGAAGGTGTTAGCTTAAACAAGGTTTGTGTACAGTGTGTAGTGTAGGCGTGTATGTAGCTCATGCAGGTGGGCATAAGTGTTTATATTACCAGAAAATGTTTTGGCTAGTAATCCTGTGATTACCCCAAATACAGGGTCGCCCTTGTAAGCTAGGAGCAATTCCAGGAATTGTTTTGCCCCATCCTCCCGTAATGTCACCACAATGTTATCACTCTTCTCGAAAGAACATCAATTTTGTGATCAGTTTGTCTGGAGGCACCAGCATAGACGACTTAAGGGCGAAAATAGGAAGAATATTAACTGATGGTTGTAGAGTATAATAATTAATATATACACAGATGGCAGACATGGTTTGGAGAAATAGTGTTTTCAAGTATGAAAATATAAGCTACAAATTGACTGGGTACCTTGTAATAATTAGTGTTGTTAAGAATTTTCAACATACGTTAAAAATGAAATAAGTAGGGAACGGAATTATTAACATGTTAATTTTTTTCTCGACTAAAACTTATATTTTAACATTTACGAGTAATTGCATAAATTTTTAAAGCGGATTAAGTTATCCAACACGTTTACGATAAATTTTTTAAAATGGGTAAGCGGGAGCTTTTAGTTATAGGGAATTTAATATTTCTGCAATGTCTAAGTTTAATGGTTTTTTCACTAATGTCAAACGGAAATAAAGACTTCTAATTTATTTTACCATTTTCGTTAATGTTTCCCAGTAATACTAAAATTGTTTAAGGGGGATTGGATAAAATTGTATAGATGTTTCGAATAAGTATAAAAATATAACAGTTCTTTATATTTCTGATAAAAACTGTAACAAACTCTCTCAAGAAATATTGATGTTCTTGAGAGCTGCTAGGTCGTACAATACTCGAGTTAATCACTATGTGATGACCTAAACTGTATTTATATATTACACAGCTGCTACAAATCAATCTAAGATATGCATTATCAATTACTAACAGAAAATGATACATATTTAACTGAATATATAAATACCTAATACTCAGAACGTAACAGATATCCATCCCTCAAACTAAGGAACATAATCAATCTTCACAGCTGACCGCCTCTAGATGCTGATGACATACAAATACTGATGATGCATCAAATCCTGATGACACACCAAATACTGATGACATCTAAAACGCAGTCAGATCCTGAACTTCTTATGATCATTGAGAATCATCACGTAACAGGTAATAAGTGAGCATAGTAACTATTAATTTGTATACATGAAATCCTTTTTGTTTTCCAGATTACAATATAACTTGACCTTGATATAGTTTTTTGTATGTGCATTTATTCCTTTAAAATATGACATAAGCTTTATTGGGTGTACAAAAACATGACGATAATTGTTTAATATTTTTGAGCTTAAGAATAATAGGTAAGTAGCCATATTATAATACTTTTTGAGAAACCAAATATTGTTGTTCGAAAGCACTTAAGTTGTGGGAACAAAAGGAAGTGGCTTACACAAACAACGTAATTTAAGTAATGTTAGAAGCACATGAATCAAACTATTGCTATTTAAAACTTACAAACTCTCTGCCTTTAGCCTAATTAATTAAATAATTATTTTAGACTCTTTGACTGTAGCCTAATTAATTAAAAGGCGTTATACGCTACTTGTAAATTTGTGTAAATTAAATTGACATGTTATTTAGTGAGGCCAAGTATTAAAGAATCTTAAATGGGTGGCTGAAAGAAATGTGAGAAATTATTCGAGTTAAAATTTAAGGTCAATTTTTTTGGTGATGAAGTTGAATCTAGATTAAATAGTCACAAGAAAGTATTATGTGATAAACCAAATTTTGATATATAAAAACACTTAAGTTGTTATGGAAACAAAAGGAAGGGGTATACACCAACAACATAATTGAAGTAATGTTAGAATCACTTAAATCAAATTATTGGTAATTAAAAATCACAAACTTTCTGCCTGTAGCCTATATAAACAGCTATTTTAGATGTTATATGTTACTTGTAAATAAGTATTAACTGAAATTACATGTTTTATTTAGTGAGGACAAGTTTTAAAGAAGCTTGAACAAGTGCCTGATTGATGGTTGTTAGTGCGTAGTGTATGGTTGGCTTTGGTTAGACCTGGCTAACAACCTAGGCATGCCAATGTAACTAAACTTAAAGGGTTTAACGTAATATCATAGGTGGCTTGTAGATCAATATATAGGTAAACACAAACATGCGTCTGATTAGTAATAAGCCTTAAATCGGTCAAGAGGACGTCCATCTTCTGAGCCCCATTATTCCTTCTCTCCATCTGTCCATAGGTCTTAACCAATCTGATTACATCTATCAAAGAGAAGAAAATAGCCTGAAGATAACATTGGTAGCCATCATTGGAATTTAAGAATTTAAGAGACCGAGGGTTGAATTTACCTATCAACATAGCGACGATTTCAACCATGTTTTTGATATCACTGAAAGACCTCAACTCAAATTTATAGCGCGGTATGATATTAGCATCAGGAGCCTTTTTAATCTTAGTTTTGTAGTAAAAGTTGATTGAGTGGTCTGCATCTACCGCTTTGTACTGCTTTGGTCCAGGCACAACCTTGAAGTTTGAGATGACATAAACTTCCTCCTCCTTAAGGATGGAGAAATATATTTGTTTTTGGTTGTTGCGCACAACTGCCATAATATGGTTGTCTTGCAAGGTTGCGATTCTTATAGTGTTTTAGTTTTTGTCCTAACACATTAAATCGTAATATGCAAATTTAAGAAGATTTAGTTGGGAGTTGGGACTATAGGTAAAATTAACCTGTTGATCTAGGAGCAGAACATTGATATGCAGGGTAGTTCTATTTTGCTTGTTAATAGTTTCCCATACTCTGGTCACCCTCACCAGAATGGTATTCCCGTCGGAGTTTGGTTTCATAGAAACAAGAGTATTAGCTTCACAGTTGGATTTCATAGTAACAAGAGTGTTAGCTTCCATTTTTCAAAAGAGGGTTAATGGTGTAGTTGAGTGTGTAAAGAGGGAGGTGATAAAGTGCCTGAGGTGCTTATATAGGGATGGTGATTTGAGGTGCCTTTTAGGTTGGTTGTGAACCGATAGACCCACTTCCTAGTGACCACAATCATGAACAATTTAATGTGGCTTCTTGTAGCAAGGCTGTTATTTTATTTTATTTGCACACATTTGGACAAATAATGAATTATTTTAGTGGATGATCAAATAATTGTTATTTTATTTTACCAATTTAACATAACAGTGTCTTTAACCTCTATTCATACAATAACAATATTTCATTCCAGATCTATGTGGTAGGTTTAAATACTAATGTTTAACACAATGTTTGATTGTATGTGTGTAAGATATATATTTGGTATTTCATAAATATTCTCAGCGAAAAAATATTGATAAGGCTAGCGGGTGACCTTTGCAAATTGATATCTATCCGTTGACAAATATAAACTCATGAAACGTACGGGTTCCGCATATATAAGAGAGGTTTTTTTTCTAGTTTTCAGCATTTCTGATGATATTGGCTAAGCAAGCCAAGTGAAACAGTTGTGGCCATATTTTGATGAAATCGACAATTACCTTTCAGATTTTGATGTACAATTTTGCATTTGAACTAAGTGCTAGAAGATGAGATTCGCATAATGTGCTAATATTTGTTTTAAAGTGTTGGGTGATCCCTTCATCAAATTGTCCATATGGAAAATACAAAGATAGACATCAAATCGATTTTGAGGCAGTGCGCTTAAAATCATTAATCCTATTTTTATTAGCCAAGGAAAAAGCGTTAAATAATAATACATCCACTCCTTGAGCTTTATAGGGCGTCCAAAGGAACATGTCTAACTAAAACTATGCATCGAATAGGCAAGTAAGCAGGGGTTCCACGGTTAGTGAAATAATACGGTATTTTAAAATATAATATATAGTTGTAAGGAACATTATTCCCTGAAAAATTTGAGAGGAAGTACTTCCCTCTGGTGGGAAATATATCTATTAATGGTTAAGAATTCTTGTAATATTTTTGGCAATTTTTTGTGGCTTGAAATTTAATTCGCCCGTCGAGAATAAATTTTTATGAATGTAAACTACGGTAAACACGTAGATTCTCGGAGGGGGAGATGTAAGAGGGAATCAAATTATACTAAGCTTAGTATCTATAGTTTGAGCAGAATATGTTCGACTCGCATCGGCTTCCATGAGTTTTTCTTGGAATAAAATTGAACTGATATCATGCTTTTGTCAATTTATGATTTAAAACGGAAATCGCATGAGCAGATGTAACAATTCTATCTTGAAATCCTAAGGTCGTTTATAATTGTTTGGATTTCGATTATAAAATCAACTTATATGAAGACGACAAAGTTTTTTTAGTTTTTAGATTCTTGGAATGACGACGTAAAAGAAATTTATGTGGACAATCAGAAATATATGTGTTGTATGGTGAATGAGCATGCTCGCAGTTTGGTTCCTGCAGAGTCCATTATGTAATTTTAGTAAAATAGTTGTAGTATTTTCTAAAAAAGTTTAAAATTTTAGGAGAAATTGTAGGCAAGAACACATGAGTTTTTAGTAAATATGTTACACTGAAATCTATCACTATCCAATATAACGTAATACCATAATCTAATTAATATATATAATGAAATTAAAAGTTTGAATTTGAAATACATCCCTTTAAAAAATTGGTTTTTAAAAATAGAATAATTTAAGGTGCAATTATCATATGTGCAACACATAGGAATAGTACCTTGGTGTTTAGAAGTATGGCCAAAAGTTTTGTAGCCCATGCTTCTTTATTGGCTATCTGAAATATAAAGGCTGATCCATATTATAATCGGCTTTAACATTTTTTTTAGCGGAGGACAATAGTTTCTAGCTTAGGTGTTTAACGGGTTGTTAAGTTTTGATCTAGGATGGAAGCAACCCTGCTCCAGCCTATGTCCCCCACCTTGTATAGATGAAAAGATGTTAACGGAAGGCAGCGGTAGCATTAGGGTCGTAATTGTTATTGTTTGTGCCCTAGAGACAACACTGTGATATTTTAGTTTAAGATATTTGGATTATTAATATTTATGTTCTATCGATTATTTTTTTTATAATTTATTAATTCTTAATTTACCGTAATATAAATATTAGATTAATAAATGTCCTTGGAATATGATATGAATTCTATACCTCTAAGTACATGACTCGGAATTGAGATTATGAGAATAGTATCAATATTCCTAAAGGTCCCTAGTCAAGTATTATTATTAAGGGACAATAATAATACATTAAGACTGGTGTTAGATATATTTGATAATGTCATGGCTAATATGATTTATGTTTAGATTTCAGATCTTACTTAACAGGACAAATCAGTACTTAACCATTAATCAGTACTTATACTGGAAGTCAGGACTTAAGGATATCAATACTTATATTATCAGGAGATAATCATCAGAAGTTAGATATCAGAACTTAAGTGCTGAAGGACGTTCAGATAAGGACAGTAGCTGATTAAAGGAAAGAAGATCGAGATAAACATAAGAAGAGATATGCATGAAGAAGGAGTTCCGTGAAAAATGGAATACTTGGAAGAAAAGATATCTGATTGATATATTTTAGGAAGCAGAATTATATTCCATATCAATTAGCGATTATCTTGTAACTGTGTAGTATATAAACACAGACATAGGGTTTACACTATAAGTGTTATCATATTCAAGAAGATTATTCATTATAACCCTAGCAGCTCTCGTTATATTTGTTCATCACTGAGAGGTAACAGTTCCATACTGTAACAGAGTTTATTGTTTCAATAAAGTTTGTTTTCTGTTACTTAAGATATTAAAGTTCGATTTGATTGTATTATACACTGTATTCACCCCCTCTACAGTGTGTGTGACCTAACAAGTGGTATCAGAGCTAATCTGTTAACACACATACAGTTAAAGATCCAAACACAATCATGTCTGACACAGAAACTCCAACTAAGCCTACCAAAATTGAAGAACCTCCAAAGACACAGATTCAAAGTCGGTATGAGACTATCAGAGTTCCCATACTGAGACCATCTGAATATCCCATATGGAAGGTAAGGATGACCATGTTCCTGGAAGCAACAGATCCAGAATACCTTGATAGAATCAAGGAAGGGCCTCACAAACCAACCAAGCTCGCTGTTGCAGTTGCAGGTGAAGCAGCAAAGACCGTACCAAAGGAGAAGAGTGATTATACTGCTGAAGATATAGCATCAATTGCTAAGGATGCTAAGGTACGACACTTACTGCATACTGCCATTGATAATGTAATGTCAAACAGGGTAATCAACTGCAAGACTGCTAAGGAGATATGGGATGCTCTGGAAACAAGGTGTTAGGGAACTGACACAATTAAGAAGAACAGGAAGACAATACCCACTCAAGAGTATGAACACTTTGACTCAAAGGCTAATGAGTCATTGAATGATTTATATGATAGATTTGTCAAACTTTTGAATGATTTGTCATTGGTTGATAAAGAGTATGATCTTGAAGATTCAAACCTTAAATTCCTGTCAGCTCTTCCTGAATGCTGGGATTTGAAGGCAACGACAATAAGAGACAACTACAATCTTGATGAAACAACTCTTGATGAAATCTATGGAATGCTCAAGACTCATGAACTTGAGATGGAACAAAGAAGTAAGAGGAAAGGAGGAAAGTCAAGGACAGTTGCTCTTAGGGCTGAAGAAGAATCCCCCAAAGCAGCTTCCTCAAGGAAAGACAAGGGTAAAGCTCTTTTCATAAAGTCTGATACTGAGTCATCAAGTTCTGAAAGTGATGATGACTCAGATTCTGAAAGCTTCCCTGAGACTGATGTTGATGAGGAGATGATGAAGCTGTGTGCTCTTATGGTGAAAGGAATCACAAAGATTGCATACAGGAAGTTCAGGAAGGGAAAGAAGTTTTCCAGGAAAGGCATAAGTTCTGATAAGAAGAATTTCAGAAGATCTGAAGGCAGAGGAGGAAAGTCTGACAGAGGAGATTATACCAATGTTAAATGCTATAACTGTGGTGAGAAAGGCCACATATCTCCTGATTGCAAGAAGGTAAAGGGTGACAAAGGCGAGGCTCTTGTCACAAAGCAGAAAAGTTGGACAGACACCTCAGACTCTGAAAGTGATGAAAACTATGCATTGATGGCAAATGCTGATAAAGAAAGTGCTGAGAGCAGTTCTAAAGCTGCTGAAACAAAGGTACCTCAGACTACTTATGCTTTTCATACTGATGATATTAATGAGTTGAGAAGATATTTTAAAACCATGTTTGTTAGTTATAGAGATCAAACTTTAACATGTGAAAGATTAACTTCTGAAAATCTTGCTTTTAAGAAAAGAAATGATTTCTTAGAAAAAGAGTTAGTCATGTTCCATCAAACTCAGAAGGATAGAGATGATGCTTTTTATGTTAGGGATGAAGTGCTAAAAATGAATGAATCTCTAAAAACTGAGTTAGAAAAGGAAAGAGAGATTATCAGGACTTGGACTAACTCTGGCAAAACAACTCAAAATTTGCTAAGTAGTGGAAACTGGAAAGAGGGCTTAGCTTATGGAGAGGATAAGAATGATAAAGGAACTGAAGAAATTAAGCCTATTGTTAAGCAAAAGCCAAAGTTAAAACCTGTTAAGTTTGTAACTGTAAAGTCTGAAAATGAGAAATCAAAAGTTAAAGAGGAATTAACTTCTGACAAACTAAAATAGGAAAAGACAGCTGAAGTAAACATAGGCTTAATGACAAAGAAGCAGCTTAAGCATAAGCTGAAAGATGTTAAGAATGCAAACAAGGTAAAATCACCTAGGAAAAATAGGAATGGAAAGGAAGGTGTGAATAAAAGCAATGATTATAAACCTGTTCCTAATGCTCATAGGAAAACATGTCATAACTGTGGAAGTTGTCACCATCTGGCTTCTTTTTGCAGGAAGAATAAGAATATTAACTCTTTACCTTCAAAATCAGGAGTTAAGAGTCAGTCTGTTAGATACAAACCACAAAATCCTTGTTTTCATTATGGTAATTTATGGCATTCCATTTATACTTGTAAGGAATATCATAGTTTGTACTATGATTATTATCAAATAAAACCTTCTTTGAAGAAAGTTTCCATTGTTCCTTCTAGTGTAAATTCTGATTCAAAGTCTGATAGTGTAAGTTCTGATAAGAAAAATGTTAACATAAACTCTGATGCTAAATCCGCTGCAAATGTTAACAAACTTAATAAGGCCAAAGGATCCAAGCAAGTCTGGGTCCTTAAAACTAATAATTAGTGGTCTTTGTGATTGCAGGGCAACAGGAAAAATATTCTAGTTCTGGACAGTGGATGTTCAGGACATATGACTGGAAATAAGGCCCTGCTATCAGACTTTGTGGAGAAAGCTGGCCCAAGTGTTTCTTATGGAGATGGCAACTTTGGAAAAGCATTGAAATATGGCAATATCAATCTTGGGAATGTCATAATTAAAGAAGTAGCTCTGGTCTCAGGACTGAAACACAATCTGCTGAGTATAAGTCAGATTTGTGATAGAGGTTATCATGTTGATTTCTTTGAAGAACACTGTGAAATTGTGAGTAAATCTAAAGGCAAAATTGTTCTGAAAGGATACAGGCGTGGTAACATTTATGAAGCTAAGCTTTCAATAAGTACTGATGGTTCTGCAATTTGTCTGATGAGTAGAGCATCAATTGAAGAAAGCTGGAATTGGCACAAGAAACTCTCTCATTTAAATTTCAACAATATAAATGAACTGGTCAAGAAAGATCTTGTGAGAGGACTGCCAAAGTCAGTATTTGCTCCTGATGGCCTTTGTGAATCCTGTCATAAAGCCAAACAAAGAAAATCTTCATTTAAGAGCAAGACTGAATCATCAATTCTTGAGCCTTATCATCTACTACATGTTGATCTATTTGGTCCAGTGAATGTCATGTCTGTTGCAAAGAAGAAATATGTGTTGGCCATAGTGGATGAGTTCACCAGATACACATGGGTGTATTTCTTGCACACAAAAAGTGAAACTGCATCTATCTTGATTGATCATGTCAAACATCTGGATAAATTGGTCAAAGATTCTGTGAAAATCTTAAGGAATGATAATGGCACTGAGTTCAAGAATTTGATAATGGAAGAGTTCTGCAAAAACCATGGAATAAAGCAGGAATTTTCTGCTCCTGGAACTCCACAGCAAAATGGAGTTGTTGAAAGGAAGAATAGAACTCTCATTGAAGCTGCACGTACAATGCTTGAAGAAGCAAAGCTTCCAACCTATTTTTGGGCTAAAGCTGTGCAGACTGCTTGTTTTACTCAAAATGCAACATTCATTAACAAGCATGGAAAAACACCATATGAGATGGTGAAGAAAAAGAAGCCAAATCTGAAGTACTTTCATGTATTTGGATGCAAGTGTTTTGTTCTCAAGACTCATCCTGAACAGTTATCCAAGTTTGATCTAAAAGCTGATGAAGGAATCTTTGTTGGATATCCACTTTCCACAAAAGCCTTCAGAGTCTATAATTTGAGAACAAAAGTGGTCATGGAATCTATCAATGTCTCTTTTGATGACAAGAAGAATACTGGTCTTGAAGATTTCATTGACCATGATCAGCTGATACTGATTTATGTTTAGATTTCAGATCTTACTTAACAGGACAAATCAGTACTTAACCATTAATCAGTACTTATACTGGAAGTCAGGACTTAAGGATATCAGTACTTATATTATCAGGAGATAATCATCAGAAGTTAGATATCAGAACTTAAGTGCTGAAGGACGTTCGGATAAGGACAGTAGCTGATTAAAGGAAAGAAGATCGAGATAAACATAAGAAGAGATATGCATGAAGAAGGAGTTCCGTGAAGAATGGAATACTTGGAAGAAAAGATATCTGATTGATATATTTTAGGAAGCAGAATTATATTCCATATCAATTAGCGATTATATTGTAACTGTGTAGTATATAAACACAGACATAGGGTTTACACTATAAGTGTTATTATATTCAAGAAGATTATTCATTGTAACCCTAGCAGCTCTCATGATATTTGTTCATCACTGAGAGGTAATAGTTCCATACTGTAACATAGTTTATTATTTCAATAAAGTTTGTTTTCTGTTATTTAAGATATTAAAGTTCGATTTGATTGTATTATACACTGTATTCACCCCCTCTACAGTGTATGTGACCTAACAATCTCAAAGGAGTACCTGATTTTATTCTTTGATCCTTTTGCTTTTTCTTTTGATAAGTGAGGTTTATCAGCACTTAGTACATTCAGCATTTTTACTAGTATCAGAACTTAACAGATGAGTAGCATTATTCTAATTTGTGACTTAGTAATAAGATAAACAAAGTAAACTCAACTAAGCTCAATTATCAGAATTTGCTTGTGTCATAAGATTTCCACAGAAATAATTACTTCTTACATGGGATCATTTGTTTATTGAAGACTACTAGGTCAGTATATAGCACAGTTATCCTCATAGGATTGAATAGTTACTTAAACAGACATATCACTTATCAGAGTTTAGAAACATATATCAGACAACAATCAGTACTTAAACGCATATTTCAATTAATCACAAAATACACAAAGAGATTACATTCTGTAAATACTGATCATAAAGTCTGATGCATCAGAACAAAACTAGGTAGATTTAGAAAAAGAACCTGAAACCATTCCAAGTTCATTTACCAATCTTGTAAAAGTGGCTTCACACAGTGGTTTTGTGAAGATATCTGCTAGTTGTTGATTTGTTGGAACAAAATGCAATTCTACTGTACCTTCATCCACATGTTCCCTTATGAAGTGGTACCTGATGCTGATGTGCTTTGTCATAGAGTGTTGAACTGGATTACCTGTCATAGCAATAGCACTTTGATTATCACAGTAAATAGGGATTTTGAAATATGTTAACCCATAATCCAGTAACTGATTTTTCATCCAAAGAATCTGTGCACAACAGCTTCTTGCAGCAATATACTCTGCTTCTGCAGTTGATGTGGAAATTGACTTTTGTTTCTTGCTGAACCAAGAAACCAATCTGCCTCCAAGAAATTGGCAGCTTCCACTTGTGCTTTTCCTGTCAATTTTGCAACCTGCAAAATCTGCATCTGAGTAACCTATTAGTTTAAAATCTGATTCTCTAGGATACCACAGTCCCAGATCAGCTGTTCCTTTAAGATACTTAAAAATTCTTTTCACAGCTGTTAAGTGAGGTCATCTTGGATCTGCTTGAAATCTTGCACAAAGACAGGTAGCATACATGATATCAGGTCTACTAGCAGTTAGATAGAGTAGAGAACCAATCATACCTCTGTAATCAGTAATATCTACTGATTTACCAGTATCCTGATCCAGTTTTGTTGCAGTGGCCATGAGAGTGGATGCACTTGAACAATCTTGCATTCCAAATTTCTTCAGCAAGTTTCTGGTGTACTTAGTTTGACAAATAAAAGTGCCTTCTTCATTCTGCTTGACTTCAAGGCCCAGAAAATAACTAAGTTCCCCCATCATACTCATCTGATATCTTGACTGCATCAGTTTGGCAAACTTCTTGCAAAGTCTGTCATTTGTAGACCCAAAAATGATATCATCAACATAAATCTGGACCAGAAGTAAGTCTTTTCCATGGTTGAGGTAGAATAGTGTTTTTTCTATTGTTCCTCTGTTGAATCCACTTTCCAGAAGAAACTGAGCTAAAGTCTCATACCATGCTCTAGGAGCTTGCTTAAGTCCATAAAGTGCTTTATCAAGCCTGTAGACATAATCTGGATGTTTGGAATGTACAAAGCCTGGAGGTTGTTCAACATATACTTCCTCCTCCAATTCTCTATTGAGAAAAGCACTTTTCATATCCATTTGAAAGACAGTAAACTTTTTGTGAGCATCATAAGCCAAAAATATCCTTATGGCTTCTAACCTAGCAACTGGTGCAAATGTTTCATCATAATCAATTCCCTCCTGTTGAGAATATCCTTTTGCAACCAGCCTTGCCTTATTCCTTGTAATTATGCCATCATTGTCAGTTTTGTTTCTGAATACCCACTTTGTACCAACAACAGATCTATTCTTTGGTCTTGGCACTAGGGTCCAGACTTTTTTTCTTTCAAATTCATTTAACTCTTCCTGCATTGCTTGCACCCAATCAGCATCTTGAAGAGCTTCTTCCACTTTCTTTGGCTCAGTCTGAGAGAGAAAAGAATTGTAAAGACATTCATTTGAAGTACCTGTTCTAGTTCTGACACCTGCATCAGGATTTCCAATTATCAAATCAGGTGTATGTGATTTTGTCCACTTCCTTGCAGATGGAAGGTTTTCTCTAGAACTGGATGCTCCCCCATGATCCATGCTGTCTTCATTTTCATTTTCTGATGCTCCCCCTGAAACTATGCTCTCTGAGTTGGATTCTTCAGAATTTAGATTTTCAGCACTATCAGAACTTGGCTTATCAGAACTTGACGAATCAGAACTTGAAGAGCCAGATGTATGTTCTGATGTTTCTTGAGATGTGGTAAGATCTTGAGTATGCTCCCCCTGCATAGGTGCATCTTCCTTTGACGTAGTCACCACAGTTTCAATAACATCAGAGTTTAATCCATCAGATTTTACAGTATCAGGACTTAGACTGTCAGGATTTTCAGTATCAGAATTTGAGTCTTCATTTTCAAATCTCAGTTGATCATGGTCAATGAAATCTTCAAGACCAGTAATCTTCTTGTCATCAAAAGAGACATTGATAGATTCCATGACCACTTTTGTTCTCAAATTATAGACTCTGAAGGCTTTTGTGGAAAGTGGATATCCAACAAAGATTCCTTCATCAACTTTTAGATCAAACTTGGATAACTGTTCAGGATGAGTCTTGAGAACAAAACACTTGCATCCAAATACATGAAAGTACTTCAGATTTGGCTTCTTTTTCTTCACCATCTCATATGGTGTTTTTCCATGCTTGTTAATGAGTGTTGCATTTTGAGTAAAACAAGCAGTCTGCACAGCTTCAGCCCAGAAATAGGTTGGAAGCTTTGCTTCTTCAAGCATTGTACGAGCAGCTTCAATGAGAGTTCTATTCTTCGTTTCAACAACTCCATTTTGCTGTGGAGTTCCAGGAGCAGAAAATTCCTGCTTTATTCCATGGTTTTTGCAGAACTCTTCCATTATCAAATTCTTGAACTCAGTGCCATTATCACTCCTTAAGATTTTCACAGAATCTTTGACCAATTTATCCAGATGTTTGACATGATCAATCAAGATAGATGCAGTTTCACTTTTTGTGTGCAAAAAATACACCCATGTGTATCTGGTGAACTCATCCACTATGACCAACGCATATTTCTTCTTTGCAATATACATGACATTCACTGGACCAAATAGATCAACATGTAGTAGATGATAAGGCTCAAGAATTGATGATTCAGTTTTGCTCTTAAATGAAGATTTTCTTTGTTTGGCTTTCTGACAGGAATCACAAAGGCCATCAGGAGCAAATACTGACTTTGGCAGTCCTCTCACAAGATCTTTCTTGACCAGTTCATTTATATTGTTGAAATTTAAATTAGAGAGTTTCTTGTGCCAATTCCAGCTTTCTTCAATTGATGCTCTACTCATCAGACAAATTGCAGAACCATCAGTACTTGTTGAAAGCTTAGCTTCATAAATGTTACCACGCCTGTATCCTTTCAGAACAACTTTACCTTTAGATTTACTCACAATTTCACAGTGTTCTTCAAAGAAATCAACATGATAACCTCTGTCATAGATCTGACTTATACTCAGCAGATTGTGTTTAAGTCCTGAGACCAGAGCTACTTCTTTAATTATGACATTCCCAAGATTGATATTGTCATATCCAAATGTTTTTCCAATGTTGCCATCTCCATAAGAAACACTTGGGCCAGCTTTCTCCACAAAGTCTGATAGCAGGGCCTTATTTCCAGTCATATGTCCTGAACATCCGCTGTCCAGAACTAGAATATTTTTCCTGTTGCCCTGCAATCACAAAGACCACTAATTATTAGTTTTAAGGACCCAGACTTGCTTGGATCCTTTGGTCTTATTAAGTTTGTTAACATTTACAGCGGATTTAGCATCAGAGTTTATGTTAACATTTTTCTTATCAGAACTTACACTATCAGACTTTGAATCAGAATTTACACTAGAAGGAACAATGGAAACTTTCTTCAAAGAAGGTTTTATTTGATAATAATCATAGTACGAACTATGATATTCCTTACAAGTATAAATGGAATGCCATAAACTACCACAATGAAAATAAGGATTTTGTGGTTTGTATCTAACAGACTGACTCTTAACTCCTGATTTTGAAGGTAAGGAGTTAATATTCTTATTCTTCCTGCAAAAAGAAGCCAGATGGTTAGAACTTCCACAGTTATGACATATTTTCCTCGAAGCATCAGGAACAGGTTTATAATCATTGCTTTTATTCACACCTTCCTTTCCATTCCTATTTTTCCTAGGTGATTTTACCTTGTTTGCATTCTTAACATCTTTCAGCTTATGCTTAAGCTGCTTCTTTGTCATTAAGCCTATGTTTACTTCAGCTGTCTTTTCCTGTTTTAGTTTTTCAGAAGTTACTTCCTCTTTAACTTATGATTTCTCATTTTCAGACTTTACAGTTACAAACTTAACAGGTTTTAACTTTGGCTTTTGCTTAACAACAGGCTTAATTTCTTCAGTTCCTTTATCATTCTTATCCTCTCCATAACCTAAGCCCTCTTTCTAGTTTCCACTACTTAGCAAATTTTGAGTTGTTTTGCCAGAGTTAGTCCAAGTCCTGATAATCTCTCTTTCCTTTTCTAACTCAGTTTTTAGAGATTCATTCATTTTTAGCACTTCATCCCTAACATAAAAAGCATCATCTCTATCCTTCTGAGTTTAATGGAACATGACTAACTCTTTTTCTAAGAAATCATTTCTTTTCTTAAAAGCAAGATTTTCAGAAGTTAATCTTTCACATGTTAAAGTTTGATCTCTATAACTAACAAACATGGTTTTAAGATATTTTCTCAACTCATTAATATCATCAGTATGAAAAGCATAAGTAGTCTGAGGTACCTTTGTTTCAGCAGCTTCAGAACTGCTCTCAGCGCTTTCTTTATCAGCATTTGCCATAAATGCATAGTTCTCCTCACTTTCAGAGTCTGAGGTGTTTGTCCAGCTTTTCTGCTTTGTGACAAGAGCCTCGCCTTTGTCACCCTTTACCTTCTTACAATCAGGAGATATGTGGCCTTTCCCACCACAGTTATAGCATTTAACATTGGTATAATCTCCTCTGTTAGACTTTCCTCCTCTGCCTTCGGTTCTTCTGAATTTCTTCTTATCAGAACTTATGCCTTTCCTGGAAAACTTCTTTCCCTTCCTGAACTTCCAGTATGCAATCTTTGTGATTCCTTTCACCATAAGAGCACACAGCTTCATCATCTCCTCATCAGCATCAGTCTCAGGCAAGCTTTCAGAATCTGAGTCATCATCACTTTTAGAACTTGATGACTCAGTATCAGACTTTATGAAAAGAGCTTTACCCTTGTCTTTCCTTGAGGAGGCTGCTTTGGGGGATTCTTCTTCAGCCTTAAGAACAACTGTCCTTGACTTTCCTCCTTTCCTCTTGCTTCTTTGTTCCATCTCAAGTTCATGAGTCTTGAGCATTCCATAGATTTCATCAAGAGTTGTTTCATCAAGATTGTAGTTGTCTCTTATTGTCGTTGCCTTCAAATCCCAGCATTCAGGAAGAGCTAACAGGAATTTAAGGTTTGAATCTTCAAGATCATACTCTTTATCAACCAATGACAAATCATTCAAAAGTTTGATAAATCTATCATATAAATCATTCAATGACTCATTAGTCTTTGAGTCAAAATGTTCATACTCTTGAGTGAGTATTGTCTTCCTGTTCTTCTTAATTATGTCAGTTCCCTGACACCTTGTTTCCAGAGCATCCCATATCTCCTTAGCAGTCTTGCAGTTGATTACCCTGTTTGACATTACATTATCAATAGCACTATGCAGTAAGTGTCGTACCTTAGCATCCTTAGCAATTGATGCTATATCTTCAGCAGTATAATCACTCTTCTCTTTTGGTACGGTCTTTGCTGCTTCACCTACAACTGCAACAGTGAGCTTGGTTGGTTTGTGAGGCCCTTCCTTGATTCTATCAAGGTATTCTGGATCTGTTGCTTCCAGGAACATGGTCATCCTTACCTTCCATATGGGATATTCAGATGGTCTCAATATGGGAACTCTGATAGTCTCATACCGACTTTGAATTTGTGTCTTTGGAGGTTCTTCAGTTTTTGTAGGCTTAGTTGGAGTTTCTGTGTCAGACATGATTGTGTTTGGATCTTTAATTGTATGTGTGTTAACAGATTGGCTCTGATACCACTTGTTAGGTCACACACACTGTAGAGGGGGTGAATACAGTGTATAATACAATCAAATCGAACTTTAATATCTTAAGTAACAGAAAACAAACTTTATTGAAACAATAAACTCTGTTACAGTATGGAACTGTTACCTCTCAGTGATGAACAAATATCACGAGAGCTGCTAGGGTTACAATGAATAATCTTCTTGAATATAATAACACTTATAGTGTAAACCCTATGTCTGTGTTTATATACTACACAGTTACAAGATAATCGCTAATTGATATGGAATATAATTACGCTTCCTAAAATATATCAATCAGATATCTTTTCTTCCAAGTATTCCATTCTTCACGGAACTCCTTCTTCATGCATATCTCTTCTTATGTTTATCTCGATCTTCTTTCCTTTAATCAGCTACTATCCTTATCCGAACGTCCTTCAGCACTTAAGTTCTGATATCTAACTTCTGATGATTATCTCCTGATAATATAAGTACTGATATCCTTAAGTCCTGACTTCCAGTATAAGTACTGATTAATGGTTAAGTACTGATTTGTCCTGTTAAGTAAGATCTGAAATCTAAACATAAATTATATTAGCCATGACATTATCAAATATATCTAACAGAGATGTAGAGTAAAAATGTGGAAGGGACGACCCAAGTGCATTGCTGGTATTAAGTAAATATGCATTAGAAAAGCAAAATATTTTCTTGGTGACTTTTCACACTCTATGATTACTGGAGAAATACTCTGATAATAGCATAAATTCTGATAAGCAGTCGTGACTCACTTACACTGAGAAGCCACTGTAAAATAGAATTTAAAAAAATGCATAAAATTAGCACAAAACAGTTGAGGTGGACTCAAGCATGAACTCATTCATCAGTAGGTTTCAGGATAATGACAGCTCTTTAGCAAAATTTTAGTTATGCCTTATTTCTAAGATGTACTGAAGTGAATCAGACTTTACTCTTTGTCTGCTATTTAGCTTGATGCACACACTAATCACTCCATTTGAATGATGAAAATTACTGTGGTGGTCTATGTTATTTTAGATAAACAGTCATTGTGTCATTTTGCACTAATTCTGATGTAACACCCCCAGATCCGGGGTCGGGAATCCGGGTTGTCACGGTCTTTCTTTCCACAATATCACTTTACTTAATTAATAATAAATACCCTCATGCTGTGACCCCACACTAACACACACCACAACTCGTTATAGTCTCAGAGATGAAATTGAAATAAGTACAAGTCTTTGAATCCACAATTTAAAATTATTACAACCCAAAATGATTACTTGATAATTTACAGTTAATTGCCATTATCTGCCACAAGTTATAATTATACATAATTGGATTCTCAAAAGTAGATGGTCTGATCTACAATAGATCTACCTCTGCAGCTATAGCAGCTACAACATCAACGGGAAGACACAGGACGCTTCCCACGCGCTTGCGCTGGGTCTGCTGGAGTCTGGCCATCTTTCCTAACTGTTGTTGTGTGATGAAGAAATAAAGCAAGGGTGAGCAGCAAGCCCACCAAAATAATATGTATAATGATTTACAATATATGAGCCTACTCATAATACTCATGAAAGTCTTGGTCAAAAGAAATGAACCAAGTTGATATCTTAATGCGATGAAGTCGCAAAATATTCTGTATATATATATATATATATATACATATATACTTTTCGAAATATTGGAAGTCCTCTTCCATGCATAATACACACAGAATTCCAGTGTATAACTGTATAAAAATATCGTTGCAAGGTGATCTCATATATCTAACCTTGTCTCAACGTTTTTCTGAAAATCTTTGTCATGCATAAGATAATCATTTACTAGATATAAGTTTAAAAGATGAAGTTACAAAATACTCCAATATACTTATATCTTTTCCAAATACTACTTGAACTACCACCATTCAAGTTATAATTAGTTTCCAAAGTTCATCACATAGACGAGACTACAAGATAATACTTGAATAGATTCAACCTTTAAAATATCATCAAAATAAAATGAAGTTATGAGATACTTCATTTGATGCAAACATTATTTTGAAAACTTGACCCTGCCAACACTCAACAATCGCCCAACCGTAGCCTTTCTATCGAAGTGCTTTGGGTAGTGTTGCAGAAATATCCAATTGGATGATGAACTCATTACGGGAGTTTACCGCGCCAGGAAGACCACTTACGATGATCAGTCGTAGTAGTACAACCCCACCATTTTCTACATGTAGAGGAGAACCTGTCGGATTTACTTGTCAACCGAACACTGAACTCCTAAGGAATGGACCGCCTTAGCGGAACTTCCAGGCCATTTGGGCCAATATAATAAGGCTGGGCCGGCGCTACTCGACCACTTACGCCACTCCTAGTTCAGATGAAATCCATGACTCTGAAACGTAAAGCTCGTTTCCCCCTTTCCCCAAGTAGAAACTTGTTGATACGGCTCCACCAAGAAGTCGTACCTAGTTGGAAAGGAAAACTCACCGATATTTCCCAGGCGATGCCTGTTAATGGATTAACTTGTTCCAAGAATTTTACTTCCCGAATATTGGGTAAGTAATCAAAAACTCTTTTACCAAGACAGCAACCTTGTTGCGAATATAAAACACACCACCGAGCCGGATCCCCCAGGTTTTGAGCGAGTATTTAAATCCCCTTTTTAAAAGGAAGATCTTAAATATAAAATAGTTTTGGGATCCGCTCTAACTTTTGAAAATCATTTTAAAGACTCGAAAACACTTTAAAGAGTGTTTGGAGTAAAACTGATTTAATGAAGTAAATCAGTCCCCAGAATATTTAGAAAATGTCTGAATATTATTATTTAAATAATATTCCCATAAAAATAATCTTTATAAAATAATTGAAGTAGAAGTATTAAAACTTATACTTGAAATGAATAGCAAATAATCAAAGATATACTTATACGAAAGTAATATCTGTATTTGAATAATCAAAAATAAGTTTGATTATCGACACCTTATTCTTTAATAAATTAAAGAATATATCTCAGCAAATAATCGGAGTCATAGATCCTCAAATGAATATTCAAATAATATTCAATAAATAAAATACGCTGAGTCATAATACCTCGAATGAATATTATAAATAATATTCATTAAATAAAATAAAGGAGTCATACATCCTCAAATGAATATTCAAATAATATTCAATAAATAAATAAAAGGAGTCATAAGTCCTCGAATGAATATTCAAAATAATATTCATTTAAATAAATAAAAGGAGTCATAAGTCCTCGAATGAATATTCAAAATAATATTCATTAATAAAATAAAGTTTAAAGTTATCGAATAAACCTTATTCGATTAATAGTTTGGAAAACTATAACCATATATATATATATAAATATATATATATATATATCCATATCCATATATACAAGATTACTCGGGATCCTCGACTCCCGGTTTTAGAAAATATTTTCACCTTTTATCCCCTATACTAAGGGTATACGCAACTACTTGCTTATTTCTAGCATAGGTATTATGCAACTATAAGCATTGAAATCAACAGATAGATATCTCAAGAATATAAAACAGGCATGCATATATACCATATCACATGCTACAATATATCGCAACATTTGCTAAATAACAATCATGCAATATCACAAGATAATGCATATACATACATTTACATCACAACAACAGTATAACGGATAGAATACTTGCCTGAGCGACTTGGGGGTGAGAAAGGCTCGGGGCGAGTCTGGTAACCTATAAACAACAAGTAAGTTGGAATTAAACCAAAATCACTTGTAAATCTATACTTTAACTAACTTAGACTCTAACGCTTGTTTTACGCTCACCGATTCGCTTAAGTCACTCGGGTACCCTCGGCTCCACCATTTTTAATAATTTAACCTTTACGAGTTTTAACGCGATTCCTTCGCGAATGACTTACCAACTGCCTAACACACTTACCATAAATGTTTCACACATTAATTAATCCTTTTTGGTCTTTAACCTACATTCCAAAGTAAGGCGAGGGAAAAAAGTTTTGTTCGTGAAACGCCGTTACTTGAAACGGTCGTTTCTCCTAAACCGTAAATCGGAATCGGACGAACTACATATCAAAACGAAGCTCGTAACATGAGCTATCTAAACATGGCAGTGGTCACAATTTAGCAGGGGGTTCTCGGGTCCTAATGCTATGCACAAAAACAGTCCAAAGAAAATCGGACGTTACGACGGCTATGTTTACGCGTTTTCCCAATTTTAAACCATTCAATACCAATCCACAAATCAACCCCAAATCAATCATACAACCAATATCCCTCCAAACCACATCATAACAGCCCCAACAAATCCACATTAACCATTTATACTTATTCCTCACATGAACTAAAAGCTTTACTTAGGTTTTTTAACTAATTACCAAGATTTACAACTCCAACAATGCAACAAAACCAACTAATCTCTACAAACTCAACCAAACTTCAACCAATCAAGCATCATGCTTCACATATGCTATATCAAACACATTCAATCCTAATTACTCAAAACTAAAGCTAGGGTTTGTAGTTTATACCTTCCTTGGAGAGTGGAGAATCAAGAGGATGGCTTGGAATCACCTTTAAAGCCCTTATCCAAGCTTAATCTAAACAAAACTTCAAGAACACAAATTTTAGTTCTTGAAAACACTATTCACCATCTTCTTTGATGATTTATAGTAAAAGATTGGCTTGGAATTAGAAGCTTAAACTTATAGGAAGTATGTAACTTAACTAGGAGAAGCTAGGATAATTACCTTGGAAAATAACAAGTGGAGGAGCTTGGACTTTCAAAAATTAAGAAAAGAACCCGAGAGGTTTATGAAGAAGAAGAGAGAATTTTGTGTTTTGCCTTGTCTTGATCTTTTGGTTGGTTGATTTGGTTTTGTTTTTGATTTAGTAAAGTACCTTCTTGCCCTTGGATTTGTGTGGTTACAAAGCCACCACACCTCCTCCTCCCCATGTCATGCTTATCTCATCCACATGATGTCATCCTTCCTTCCTTGTCTTCTTTCTATTGGTTGGATGACATCGTTCCCATTAATCCCTTTGATTAACTTCCTAATCGTTTGCCTAATGACCGCTGATCTGCTATACGGTTCGCTTAACTTTCGTTCTCGTTTATCGTTTGAAGGATCATACCCGGGATCTTATTACTTAGGTTCCCTTAACCTTTCTCAATACATTGTATTCCTTTTATGATCCTCTCTTATAATCCTTTAATTTAAATCCTTTTTATCCTGTTACCTTATACTCAATTCTCTC
Organism: Apium graveolens; assembly: GCF_009905375.1. Classification (NCBI taxonomy): domain Eukaryota; kingdom Viridiplantae; phylum Streptophyta; class Magnoliopsida; order Apiales; family Apiaceae; genus Apium; species Apium graveolens. The sequence continues at coordinate 112,400,036 of NC_133647.1, forward strand.
CGTATATTGTGGATTTCCGGGAAAAATCAAAGTGTTCGTAATTGGATTCTGACGATCTTTACATACACTTATATACCTCATAGAGTACTAATAATATCCCATAAGATCAATAACAGAACCCCTACATAGCGTGGCATGAAAAGTTTTCTCGTTCAGCAAAAACACTATTCATAAGGGTTTCAAAAATTTCCAAAAATTGGGGTTATTACAGTCTCCCCTCCTTAAAAGGATTCCGTCCCGGAATCAGATAGAAAACAAATGGGAATACTTGCTTAGCATTACACTTTCTAACTCTCGAGTCAATTTTCCCACATTGTGGTTCTACCACCAAACTCTGCCTAGTTTGATAATCCTTCTCCTAAGCACTTGTTCCTTTTTCACTCTATAACCCTTCCTGGTTGCTCCATATAGGTTACGTCGGGTTGCATATCTATGCGCTCATATGCCTCTATTTATCTGGCATCTGAATTACACTTCCTTAACATTGATACGTGAAACACGTTACGACCTGCTACATGTTCGGGGTTAGGGCTAGCTCATATGCTAACTTCCCAAACATCTTAATATATCCGAGGGTCCAACAAATTGTAGACTTAGCTTTCCTTTCTTTCCAAACCTCATCAATCCTTTCTAAGGGATACCTATAATATTACTGGGTCCCCTATTTCATACTCTTTATCCTTTCGTGTGAAATCAACATACTTATCATGTCCATCTTGGGCTACTACCAGCCGTCCTCTGATTAGATCTATCATATCCTTGGTCCTTTGGACTACTGCGGGTCCGAGCATCTTGCGCTCTACAACTTCATCCTAACATAAGGGAGATCGACATTGTCTTCCCTCAATGATCTCATAAGGCGACATCTCGATAATGACATATGATCTATTGTCATAAGATAACTCAATCCGAATTAAGTGATCATTCCAAATTCTTTCAAGTCTATTGCACAGACTCTCATTATAGCTTTTATCATTAGAGCTTCTGCTTCTCAATACCCATTCTTTTCCAGTTCGTAATCGCTACTACCTTCCGTTCCTAATATTATACTGGTTATACTTTTGCTCGTTAGCGTTCTATAACCTTTTAATAACCACGTCAACCTTAGTATCACGAATGTGTTCCCATTCCGCATACTACCACCACTTTATTACTCCTTTTTCAGTTGTTTCTATTTTCCAAAATTTGATCAATCAAATAGAAGTAAAGGAATTTGTTGAGAGATCACTATGATCATGAACACTTGTTATATCGCATAGTTAGTACAGAAGGTGGCCAGCCTTTAGTACTTGACAAGCAATTAAACAATAGCTGGTATCCTACTAGGCTTCTATCACAGAGATAGATAGTCATTCGGCAATACCTCCCCTTTCTGGAAGGGTTGTTCTTCTCAGCTTACATGAAATGAAAAGAAGAGAAAAGAACGAATTGAAGAGAATTGTATATATGAAAAAAAAAATATACTGCCACAAAATATCTGGCTTGGAATCTACCTCTGAACTATAGAGGTTTGTCATAGGAGAACAAAACATATATGTATTTATATCAACATCAAGTATTATAGCATCCTATGCCTAAATATTTTTGCTATTCCGTCCATCATTCTATGGACCCATGCTCTTCCTCGAGCTTATACACAATCACCTTTGAAACTCCCTCGACATCGAAAATCGAATCTGGGATCTCATTCTATACATCATCGTTACTAGAATTCTATGCTTGCACCGCAACCTTCCTCGTATAATAATACGACTCTCTATTGATAAGAAAGAATAATAATTCACTAGGTAGATACTCTACTTAATTAGTCTATCAATGATAACTTATACACTACCACGACCCGATTAGTGGTACTCAATCTCAACACCCATTCCAATACAACTCTCACGGTTGTAATCAGCTCATTACTCGCAGAATCATTGCTGCCTTACTATGGTCCACCACTGACCTACTATAGTCATTCATTTTCCATGAAGTCTTAATAGCTAACCATACGGAGTCCATACATCTCGTATCTAATTCTCCTAAGGAGTTAACATAACCACCAATCACAATTCATGAAGAACACTCCAAACTCTGACGTACTTTCATGACATGAAGCAGATAAAATTGCAGAAGAGTTTCAATCAAAGCAACGATAGCAGGTTAATACCATTTTTAATCATATGCCTTAAATAGAAGACTTAACTCAAAGGTTCGTCTAGTCCTTTTGGAAACATGGTCCTGGCTTATTCTCAAGATAGTACCTCCTAAGATAGATAGCCCGTTCATGGCGATTACACGAATTAAACCTTTGCCAACTACTATTACGGTTGGGTATTGCACAGTCATCAGAAGGAATGTCAATCTTCCAAACCATAATACAACCTTCACAGTTTTAACCATCATCACTGTATTCCTTTGGCACAAGTGCCTATAATTATCCTCTTACCTTTAAAGTGTCGGCCACCTCTTTGGCCTTTCCTCATAGTACAATTTCCTTACAGTCAATGTCATTTTAACCACCTCCAAATAAATTTTCTACCTTATTTCAATCACAGCTTATGTGAAGATGTCTTCCTTAAAATCTGATGAGTAAAAAAAAAATCACCATTTTTCCATAAGTTATTGCCTCAATCTTTAGAGGTTAATCACTGTCACGACTGACTCTCAATCATACTTAGAACATCTTTTATCTTAAGTCCTAATTGCCTAGAACAATTTCAACCTTTACTGGTTTGATCCATACTTTCTCATGGTTTAACACGTGCCCCACTTGGCATCATTATAATTACGTCATATTTCCTTTATCCCCATTTCCATTCTTGAGAATTTTGAATATTACCTTTTTCCTTATAAAACCTCTAAGGTTATCCTTCAATCGTTCCTCCTGTATTCCCTAGATACAGGGCATATCACAATACCATTTACTAATAGTAGAACCATTGTTTATTTACTTCTGAAGAATTTCTCCACTGATCCTTAAAGGTTATTATTACCTTAATCCTTTCCAATTCATACTGTCAAAACTCATACTATCCCTATTAAGGGTGAAATGCCAACCTTTATGCATTCCCCTAGGATTCGTTTTAAGTTACCGATGTTCTATCCTTAATTCCACCTTTAAAAAGGTACAAGCATCCTTCCATGGATAAATAAAGTCATATATCCCTGATATGGGTATCTTATTCAATCATTCCCACCTCGATAGTAAATGCCTAATTTCACAATAACATCTGTATACAAAATGAGGTTAATCAAAATGGCCTCCAAAGGATAACAACGGTTATCCGCTTTTCTTGCCTAATCTGGTAACGATAACATGGATGTTCTGGAAGATATTGGTCGTGTTCAACGTGAACTTCTTCTTAATAATTCCTTATTTACTTTTGTTGTTTATCTCAACAGTCACCTCAATGTTGGGATATCTTTCATATCTGGCGTCTCCCTTTCTGGGTATCATGCCACCGGTCTTACACTTCACCTTCTTGAAGGTCACTTCCTTCATCCAGTTTTTCCTAATTTCTTACTTCCTCGAATCCTCCCAACTTAAAGGGGGTACAATATATGTATCTCTTATGCCTTCAACCATCAATTTTAACTCATGGTGGATCACCATCATCCTGACGATTACATACTTTTCTATTTCTATTGCTATGAGTCTTTAGGGTTTCCTCATACCCGACTCCCTTATCATACCTCAAACTCTTTTGCCTTTATATCCCTTTCCACTTCAGTTCCTTTTTATTTCCCTTTCTCTTATCATTATTTCACGAACCATCACAACATAAGCATCGATTCCAAACATCCCGTCATTCTGGATTCGTGTCCTCAGAACGAATCTTGACAACTTTTACAACTTAGATTCATAATTTATCATACTCATCCACTTTTGTTCTAGCTCCAAAGCTTTTACACTATCTCCTTATCTTTGGGAATTACTTTCCCGAAAACAATTGACTGAACTTAAATCAGTTTATTCTAACCTCTAGCTCTGTGCCTTTCTTGGTCTTTCACCAGCGGGTGGTCTCTCTCTTAGGAGGGTAAGTGACAAAAACAGTCTTTTGTGGTTCGTCAATCATTCAGAATCTCAAATGATTCCTCTATTTCCTTTAGCCAGGCTCTTGCCTCGACTAGGTCAACCTGTTCCTTGGAACTCTGAGAGCTTAGAGACTTAAAGGTCCTAAAAGAATTTCCTATCGCATTGTTTCCTCAAGGTGGTGGTTGGGGATAATAGTCTAAGTTCTGTCTAGACAGGTCCATGAATTGCCGTATAGGAGTACCGTCTCGGGTCTCCTTTCCTTACTCGACTTTCTGTTTCCTTAGTATGAAATGTTTCATCCTACTCCCCATAATTGGGGTCATCTTTTAATTTAAAATCCTCATTTTCCACTCCATTATGTCATGGGTTCCTTCTATCTTGATGGCGACCTCCCTGACTATCACGTTCAGGGTTTGCTCTAAATCTTATTCCTCAAACTATGGCTCTCATCTAAGTTCTCATCCTTACGCTTTTGAACTTTCGGAACCCAAATTCTATAGGAATACCTCATTATTCCCTTATCATCTTTCTCGATATTAATCTTTTATCTAATTGTTGGCTCCCTGCCTTCATTCATAACTTTTTCTGGCACAATATGATCTTTTCCAATAATTCGGGCTGTATTGCTATCTCAAACAGCTTTTCGGTACCGGCTCCGGTTACCTTCACTACTATTTCCATTTTCTCAAAATCTCTTATAAACTCTCCAAAAGACATTATCATCTTGAGTCTCTCCTTTTTACTAAGGGCATCAGCCACCATATTGGCTTACCCCGAATGATAAAGAATCTGCCAATCATAATTCTTGATTAGCTCTAACCGCCTCCTCTGGCGTATGTTGAGCTCTTTCTACGTGAAAATGTACTAGAGCACTTATGGCTTAGGTAATTCTCGCACTTCTCTCCATACAAGTAGTGCCTCCAATCTTTAGGGTAAAACTATTGCAACGAGCCTAAGCTCATGGGCGGGGATATCGAATTTCATATTACCTTAATTGTCTTGACGCAGACGCGATTATCTTGCTGCGCTAAGAAGCACCCTAATTCCTTATGCGAAGCGTCACTTACAAATCACAAAATCTCCTTTTTCCATCCGGCAACGCCAACATAGGGGCCGTCACCAACCTTTGCTTCAGTTCTTAAAAGCTGTTCTCGCATTTCTCTGTCTATTCGAACTTCTCAGTCTTATGAGTAAGCCGCGTTAAAGGGGGCTACTATCTTTACAAATTTGAACGAACCTCCGGTAGTGATCGACCAATCCTACCTCTGGTAGTTGACCTAACCATGGTCATCAATTCATCAGTGGCCCTTTATCCATTCTTGTCAGGATCCTCCATGGGATCCTCCTCAGCAACTATCCCTTCTAGGACAACATCCTTAATATCAACATCATCCGGTCCTGCATTAGGACACTCTATCGGATCCACAATCCGATCTCCAATTAGTAATAAAATATCATCGCGCTGTTGCTCCTCAACCTCAGGGTTCGGAGTCCCGCTACTCTATACGATAACGAACTACGCTTCTATCACTACATTTATAAGGGTTCCCATAAGGGTTTTAACTGTCAGTACTACGTTAGGTAGTCCGACTATGAACTTGGCAAGAGTTCTTATTATCTTAGTGAACTTATTATCTTTACGTCCCATCATCTCTGAGGTTTATAACGCTTAGCTCTGATACCATTTCTGTAACACCCCCAGATCCGGGGTCGGGAATCCGGGTTGTCACGGTCTTTCTTTCCACAATATCACTTTACTTAATTAATAATAAATACCCTCATGCTGTGACCCCACACTAACACACACCACAACTCGTTATAGTCTCAGAGATGAAATTGAAATAAGTACAAGTCTTTGAATCCACAATTTAAAATTATTACAACCCAAAATGATTACTTGATAATTTACAGTTAATTGCCATTATCTGCCACAAGTTATAATTATACATAATTGGATTCTCAAAAGTAGATGGTCTGATCTACAATAGATCTACCTCTGCAGCTATAGCAGCTACAACATCAACGGGAAGACACAGGACGCTTCCCACGCGCTTGCGCTGGGTCTGCTGGAGTCTGGCCATCTTTCCTAACTGTTGTTGTGTGATGAAGAAATAAAGCAAGGGTGAGCAGCAAGCCCACCAAAATAATATGTATAATGATTTACAATATATGAGCCTACTCATAATACTCATGAAAGTCTTGGTCAAAAGAAATGAACCAAGTTGATATCTTAATGCGATGAAGTCGCAAAATATTCTGTATATATATATATATATATACATATATACTTTTCGAAATATTGGAAGTCCTCTTCCATGCATAATACACACAGAATTCCAGTGTATAACTGTATAAAAATATCGTTGCAAGGTGATCTCATATATCTAACCTTGTCTCAACGTTTTTCTGAAAATCTTTGTCATGCATAAGATAATCATTTACTAGATATAAGTTTAAAAGATGAAGTTACAAAATACTCCAATATACTTATATCTTTTCCAAATACTACTTGAACTACCACCATTCAAGTTATAATTAGTTTCCAAAGTTCATCACATAGACGAGACTACAAGATAATACTTGAATAGATTCAACCTTTAAAATATCATCAAAATAAAATGAAGTTATGAGATACTTCATTTGATGCAAACATTATTTTGAAAACTTGACCCTGCCAACACTCAACAATCGCCCAACCGTAGCCTTTCTATCGAAGTGCTTTGGGTAGTGTTGCAGAAATATCCAATTGGATGATGAACTCATTACGGGAGTTTACCGCGCCAGGAAGACCACTTACGATGATCAGTCGTAGTAGTACAACCCCACCATTTTCTACATGTAGAGGAGAACCTGTCGGATTTACTTGTCAACCGAACACTGAACTCCTAAGGAATGGACCGCCTTAGCGGAACTTCCAGGCCATTTGGGCCAATATAATAAGGCTGGGCCGGCGCTACTCGACCACTTACGCCACTCCTAGTTCAGATGAAATCCATGACTCTGAAACGTAAAGCTCGTTTCCCCCTTTCCCCAAGTAGAAACTTGTTGATACGGCTCCACCAAGAAGTCGTACCTAGTTGGAAAGGAAAACTCACCGATATTTCCCAGGCGATGCCTGTTAATGGATTAACTTGTTCCAAGAATTTTACTTCCCGAATATTGGGTAAGTAATCAAAAACTCTTTTACCAAGACAGCAACCTTGTTGCGAATATAAAACACACCACCGAGCCGGATCCCCCAGGTTTTGAGCGAGTATTTAAATCCCCTTTTTAAAAGGAAGATCTTAAATATAAAATAGTTTTGGGATCCGCTCTAACTTTTGAAAATCATTTTAAAGACTCGAAAACACTTTAAAGAGTGTTTGGAGTAAAACTGATTTAATGAAGTAAATCAGTCCCCAGAATATTTAGAAAATGTCTGAATATTATTATTTAAATAATATTCCCATAAAAATAATCTTTATAAAATAATTGAAGTAGAAGTATTAAAACTTATACTTGAAATGAATAGCAAATAATCAAAGATATACTTATACGAAAGTAATATCTGTATTTGAATAATCAAAAATAAGTTTGATTATCGAAACCTTATTCTTTAATAAATTAAAGAATATATCTCAGCAAATAATCGGAGTCATAGATCCTCAAATGAATATTCAAATAATATTCAATAAATAAAATACGCTGAGTCATAATACCTCGAATGAATATTATAAATAATATTCATTAAATAAAATAAAGGAGTCATACATCCTCAAATGAATATTCAAATAATATTCAATAAATAAATAAAAGGAGTCATAAGTCCTCGAATGAATATTCAAAATAATATTCATTTAAATAAATAAAAGGAGTCATAAGTCCTCGAATGAATATTCAAAATAATATTCATTAATAAAATAAAGTTTAAAGTTATCGAATAAACCTTATTCGATTAATAGTTTGGAAAACTATAACCATATATATATATATAAATATATATATATATATCCATATCCATATATACAAGATTACTCGGGATCCTCGACTCCCGGTTTTAGAAAATATTTTCACCTTTTATCCCCTATACTAAGGGTATACGCAACTACTTGCTTATTTCTAGCATAGGTATTATGCAACTATAAGCATTGAAATCAACAGATAGATATCTCAAGAATATAAAACAGGCATGCATATATACCATATCACATGCTACAATATATCGCAACATTTGCTAAATAACAATCATGCAATATCACAAGATAATGCATATACATACATTTACATCACAACAACAGTATAACGGATAGAATACTTGCCTGAGCGACTTGGGGGTGAGAAAGGCTCGGGGCGAGTCTGGTAACCTATAAACAACAAGTAAGTTGGAATTAAACCAAAATCACTTGTAAATCTATACTTTAACTAACTTAGACTCTAACGCTTGTTTTACGCTCACCGATTCGCTTAAGTCACTCGGGTACCCTCGGCTCCACCATTTTTAATAATTTAACCTTTACGAGTTTTAACGCGATTCCTTCGCGAATGACTTACCAACTGCCTAACACACTTACCATAAATGTTTCACACATTAATTAATCCTTTTTGGTCTTTAACCTACATTCCAAAGTAAGGCGAGGGAAAAAAGTTTTGTTCGTGAAACGCCGTTACTTGAAACGGTCGTTTCTCCTAAACCGTAAATCGGAATCGGACGAACTACATATCAAAACGAAGCTCGTAACATGAGCTATCTAAACATGGCAGTGGTCACAATTTAGCAGGGGGTTCTCGGGTCCTAATGCTATGCACAAAAACAGTCCAAAGAAAATCGGACGTTACGACGGCTATGTTTACGCGTTTTCCCAATTTTAAACCATTCAATACCAATCCACAAATCAACCCCAAATCAATCATACAACCAATATCCCTCCAAACCACATCATAACAGCCCCAACAAATCCACATTAACCATTTATACTTATTCCTCACATGAACTAAAAGCTTTACTTAGGTTTTTTAACTAATTACCAAGATTTACAACTCCAACAATGCAACAAAACCAACTAATCTCTACAAACTCAACCAAACTTCAACCAATCAAGCATCATGCTTCACATATGCTATATCAAACACATTCAATCCTAATTACTCAAAACTAAAGCTAGGGTTTGTAGTTTATACCTTCCTTGGAGAGTGGAGAATCAAGAGGATGGCTTGGAATCACCTTTAAAGCCCTTATCCAAGCTTAATCTAAACAAAACTTCAAGAACACAAATTTTAGTTCTTGAAAACACTATTCACCATCTTCTTTGATGATTTATAGTAAAAGATTGGCTTGGAATTAGAAGCTTAAACTTATAGGAAGTATGTAACTTAACTAGGAGAAGCTAGGATAATTACCTTGGAAAATAACAAGTGGAGGAGCTTGGACTTTCAAAAATTAAGAAAAGAACCCGAGAGGTTTATGAAGAAGAAGAGAGAATTTTGTGTTTTGCCTTGTCTTGATCTTTTGGTTGGTTGATTTGGTTTTGTTTTTGATTTAGTAAAGTACCTTCTTGCCCTTGGATTTGTGTGGTTACAAAGCCACCACACCTCCTCCTCCCCATGTCATGCTTATCTCATCCACATGATGTCATCCTTCCTTCCTTGTCTTCTTTCTATTGGTTGGATGACATCGTTCCCATTAATCCCTTTGATTAACTTCCTAATCGTTTGCCTAATGACCGCTGATCTGCTATACGGTTCGCTTAACTTTCGTTCTCGTTTATCGTTTGAAGGATCATACCCGGGATCTTATTACTTAGGTTCCCTTAACCTTTCTCAATACATTGTATTCCTTTTATGATCCTCTCTTATAATCCTTTAATTTAAATCCTTTTTATCCTGTTACCTTATACTCAATTCTCTCCGTATATTGTGGATTTCCGGGAAAAATCAAAGTGTTCGTAATTGGATTCTGACGATCTTTACATACACTTATATACCTCATAGAGTACTAATAATATCCCATAAGATCAATAACAGAACCCCTACATAGCGTGGCATGAAAAGTTTTCTCGTTCAGCAAAAACACTATTCATAAGGGTTTCAAAAATTTCCAAAAATTGGGGTTATTACATCTGAGGACAAGTTCTGGTTGCATATTCTGAAGATTAAGTTCTGAAGAGTATAACTCAGAACTTGTATGAGGATTTACTCCGATAGGCATTCCTTTTTCGAGTTAAGAAATTATGTTCTGATGACTGTTAAGTTCTGATATAAGTCTAAGTTCTGATATTACAGTCTAAATTCTTTACTTGACTTATCTGTGGATAAAATTTGATAACAGTCTCGGTTCAAACTAGAATATGTTAAAGTGGAAGATTAATAGTCACTATGGTTTGGGTTAATGGTATTCATACTTGAACAGTCCACTTTTACTTGTTTCTTGTGCGCATTAAACCATATTTTCTCTTTCCAATGAATGTTATTCTTTTTCCAAGTCTGGGGAGACGAGGTAGAATTAATTCTACCTATCAGCATTAAATTCCTTTGTGTCTCCTGGCATTCACTTGCCTATATAAACAACCACTTCACATCAGCCTTCCCATCAAATTCTTTCTCACAAACTTACCTTCATACTTTTTCTTTCAAAAACATAATGGTCAGATACAACATGTTTTTGAATTACCAAACATTTAATATGGAGCTGAGCTGTGCTGAATGGCAGCAGGAATGGCACGTCATGGCCATTCCTGAGGAGATATGGGACTCTGTCCCACAGGAGGTACTGACCCACCTCCTGTTCTTCTATATGGATTACCATCGCCATCTGGAGCGATTGGAGGAGGAAAGGCTGGAAGCTCTCCGCCAGCAAGAGCGAATCATCCGACTCGCCATTCTGTTTGTCGAGAGTAGGAAGAAGAAATGATTTATTTTCTTCTTCCTATTTTTCTTCATCATCAGCCTTGCCCTGCTTCTTGAGCTAGGACAAAGGCTGTTGACGTTAGGTTTAGTAGCTTAGGGAAATCTTGTATAAGTACTGATGTAATTTCAATTTCATGAATGTATTCTCTTGATATATTAATGAAATTTGTTTTTGTTTCAAGATTTTGTCTCTAAGTTATTTTGTAATGCATTGATAAATCCTGATAATTATTCATATTCTGATGACCATATAAATTCTGTTTTAATTTAAGTTCTGGTTTTTCTTTATCAGCACTTACTCATCTGATTTATCTTGGTCATTTTCACTTGATTTATTTTCAGAATATTAATGATGCAGTGAAAAATAATTAAATCAGTGGGAACGGTTTCAATTTTGAATTAAAACTGTTTCACCTTGATTAATGGAATATCTGGGTAAGTGGAACGGTTTTTCCTTGAAAACAGGCAAGTGGGCAAGTAATGATTACTGTTTTCTCGCGCCCAGTAACTATCCGTTATTACTGCATGTCTGACAGGTGTCCAACGGTAACATTTTTTTCAGAGTATAAGTACGACAAAGAGAGGATTTCTTTAATCTTTTATTTCCTTCATACTTTTTCTCTCTACTTGCTTTTACTCTCTCTTTCTCTCTTCTTCTCACGTTGGTTTTTTATACAGACATTTTATCAAACACCTAACAGGCACTTTTAAATCTCAATTTTTCACATGGCACCTAAGGATTTAATCATTGATGGAGCTAAGTTTGTTCCAAACAACTATGCTGCAATTCTTGATCATGCTGAAGCTCCATTTGAATTGCATTTTGTGCAAGATCTTCTTGCACACAGTGAGATTGGGTATGCATTAACCCAGCCTTCAGTCTTTTCGAGCCAACAAGTTCTGACGTTTTGGCGGACTGGGCATTTTGATGATGGTGGTAGACATGGCACTCCTAGTATTGTTTTCGAAGTGGGTGATTCTTCTTATACAATCACTCCTGGTACAATATGCAAGGCTCTACATCTCCCAGAAGGTTGTACCTTTTCAATTCCAGAAGAATCAGCTCTTCAGGAGTTAATGGCAAATTTGGGGTATGAAAAGAGTTTGGCAAAACTTGGGTAGTTGAAACGGGCCCATATCAGAAGAGAATGGATCTTCTTCTTCGACTGCATCACTAAAGCTTTTGGGAACAAATGTTCGAATTCTGATGCTATCCCAATTCTGAGTCAGCACATCGGGTATGCTATTATAAATCAAACTCATTTTGATTTTACAACTGGTATAATTGGTTTTATTGGGGATAGGATGACAGAGGATAGGAATGTTGTCTATTTTGCTAGATTCTGTCAACTTATTTATACTTTTTGTACTGATGAACCTCAATTAGTCAGTTCCTCAACCACACCTTTTAAAGTTGCAAAACGCTACTTTAATGACCTGGTAAATGCTGACACTAAGAAATCAGTGGTTAGACCATTACAGATTCCTCAGTCTGTAAAACTGATCCTAGTAAATGCTGATCCTGATACTTATAGATCTGTTTACTCTGATGTCCAACCAACAACAAACACTCAAAAACCATCATCCTCAGCACCTACCACTCATTCTACTCAACCTACCCTCAGGAAATATCTCAAATCCTATCTCTCCACTTCACAGACTGTTCAACCATCATCCTCAGCACCTACCACTCATTCTACTCAACCTACCCTCAGGAAATATCTCAAATCCTATCTCTCCACTTCACAGACTGTTCAACCCTCATCCTCAGAACCTACTGTGAAGCCTTCATCCTCCAAGCCAAAGAGGACAAAGACTGTTCCTCAAACACCTCAAAAGAGAAGGAGGATTGCCTTGAGAGATGAATCTGATACTGAGGACCAGGTTCCTTCTTCAGAACCTGTTGTAAGTGAAGCTGAGAAAGAGACTTCTCAGAAGGATTCTGGAATTGGGGGATCTAGGCTTCTCAAAAGGCTTAGAAGAATGACAGTTCCTGAAACTCCCAAGGAATCCATATCAACAAAGAGATACAAGAAACAGAGGGCAAAAAGGCCAGTTTCAGATGATGAAGAGGAAGCAGCTAAGGAAGGGGATCAGGAATCTCTGATCTCACAAGACAAGGAATTTGCTACAGTCATTTCTTCTCCATCAACTCCATCTAAGGAAGCTGTTTCTGAAAAGGCTAACACACCATCTGTGTCTCCTGTTGATCCACAAGTGCTGATATTGATGTTCAAAACTTGGTTGTGCCTGAAGTAATTCTCTTAGAAGCTCCAACAATAACTAATCCTTCAACAACACCTGTTACTGATGCTGTTCAAACTCCAGAGTTATCTACAACACCTTCTCTGCATCAAGATGCTGATGATCAGACTTTAGGTGAGCATCAGGATATGGCTGTTGATCAGAACTTAGAACCAGATCAGCAATTAGAGGATGTTGAAGCCTCCATTGCTACTCACACTGTTGTCTTATCAGAAGATACTGATTCTTTAAGTTCTGATGCTGCAAATGCTGGAGATACTGGTGAAGCTGCTCCAACTGCAGATGCTGATGCAGCAGGTCCTTCAGGACATGCTCCTCAACAAACTATTCTTAAGTCTGAACTTGTTAAGAAGTTTGTTACCAGAGAAGCACCAGTGCCTTGGAGTGAAACTCCTGCAGGACAGGAGTGGACTAAGGAATGGAACTCAGTTTCCTGTGTTCCAAATGAAAAGCATCTTGCTGAGCACTTGACTAAAGCTGATGAAATGTTACATTCTGATGATTTCAAAACCCAGCTTAGAGTCACTGCATTGAGTACTAAACATCTACAAGGTCTTCATTCAACTACTCATGCAGAGCTACACAAGATTCAGGAAAAATTCATCAAACAGGAACAAGTTCAAAAGATTGATAAGAAAAAGTTCTTCCAACCTACCTTTGACAGGATTGCTTATATTGAGAAGACTCAAGAGAAACAACAAGCTCAGATAAATGATATTCTGAAAAATCAAGCTTCTCAGCAATCACAACTTAATGAAATCCAAGCCTCAGTGGAATTGCTTGTCTCTATTCTACTACCTGCTGATGCCAAAAAGGGGGAGAAAGTAATTAAGTCCAAATGCAAGACTGACAAGACACTGACAGGGAAGGATGATGAAAAAGATGATCAAGGAAACCCTGGAATGGGTAGAGGTCATAGTCAAGGTAGAAGATTCACATCAAGAAAAGCTGAAATCACAAGTCACAGGACAAATTCTGATACAGGGAAAAGAATAAGTTCTGCTACTGGTAAAAGGATAAGTTCTGATGAACTTTTAGATCTTGATAAAGAAATGTCAAGACAGTTATTTCTTCAGGAAAATCCAGGAATGGACTTGGAAAGTTTAATGGAAGAAGAAGCCAGACTTAAATCAGAGAAAGTCACATCTAAATCTGAAGCTTCTGGTAAAAAGCCACTTCCAAAACTCAAAGGCATTGTGATCAAAGAAAGGACACATACTGAAGCAACATTGGTTAAATCACAACCACGGATAGATTTAAGATCCAAGGGTAAAGAAAAGGTTGGTGAACCTATCAAGGTTTATGTGCCTCTTGAGGATGAAGAAATTACTGATGAAAAGGATGATCTTGCTCTGACTTCAAGAAAAGTTCTTAAAATAACCTCTGACATGGCTCAAGTTGTTCAGAGTCAAGAAACTGTAAGTTCTGATATTCAGAAGAAGCAAGTAACCTCTGACATAGCTCAAGTTATGTAACACCCCCAGATCCGGGGTCGGGGATCCGGGTCGTCACGAGTTCCATTTCCCTTAATAACACCCAATCTTAATAATTACTCAACTACTCTGTACTGTGACCCCACAATAAACACACAGACCACACGTTATAGTCTCAGAGATGAACATCCAAAAATAACCACAAGTCATTTTATTCCACAATTATCTGCCAATACACCTTAAAAGGTTTTCTGAATAAATTTACATTTCTTTGCCATTATTACAATTCATAAATATAAATAAATCTGGTACATCAAAAGTTGAAAGCCTAGCCTATTGGTAGTTCCTACCTCAGCTACGGCGGCATCAATGCTTCTAGAAAACTGCGGAACGTCTCCTAATCGCTTGCGAATCGGGAGCTTGGTTCTGTTCATCTTTTCTATCTGTTGTTGTGTGATGAAAGAAGAAAGCAAGGGTGAGCAGCAAGCCCACCAAAATAATATGTATAATGATTAATAGTATATGAGCCTTCTCATAGTACTCATGAAAGTCTTGGTCAAAAGAAATGAACCAAGTTGATATCTTAATGCGATGAAGTCGCAAAATATTCAGTATATATACATATATACTTTTCAAAATCTTGGAAGTCCTCTTCCATACATAATATACACAGAGTTCCAGTTTATAACTGTATAAAAATATTGTTGCAAGGTGATCTCATATATCTAACCTTGTCTCAACATTTTTCTGAAAATCTTTGTCATGCATAGAATAATCATTTACTAGATATAAGTTTAAAAGATGAAGTTACACGATACTCCAATATACTTATATCTTTTCCAAATACTACTTGAACTACCACCGTTCAAGTTATAATTAGTTTCAAAAGTTCATCACGTAGATGAGACTACAAGACCAGATTTGAATAGATTAAATCTTTAAAATATCATCAAAATAAAATGAAGTTACGAGATACTTCATTTGATGCAAACATCATTTTGAAAACTTGACCCTGCCAACACTCAACAATCGCCCAGCCGTAGCCTTTCTATCGAAGTGCTCTGGGTAGTGTTACAGAAATATCCAATTGGATGATGAACTCATTACGGGAGTTTGCCGCGCCAGGAAGACCACTTACGATGATCAGTCGTAGTAGTACAACCCCACCATTTTCTACATGTAGAGGAGAACCTGTCGGATTTACTTGTCAACCGAACACTGAACTCCTAAGGAATGGACCGCCTTAGCGGAACTTCCAGGCCATTTGGGCCAATATAATAAGGCTGGGCCGGCGCCACTCGACCACTTACGCCACTCCTAGTTCAGATGAAATCCATGACTCTGAAACGTAAAGCTCGTTCCCCCTTTCCCCAAGTAGAAACTTGTTGATACGGCTCCACCAAGAAGTCGTATCTAGTTGGAAAGGAGAACTCACCGATATTTCCCAGGCGATGCCTGTTAATGGATTAACTTGTTCCAAGAATTTTACTTCCCAAGTGTTGGGTAAGTAATCGATTCATTTAACAAAACAGCAACCTTGTTGCGAATATAAAATACACCACAGAGCCGGATCCCTTAGGTTTTTGAGCGAGTATTCAAGTCCCCTTAAAATGGAAGATCTTGAATTTGAAAACAAGTTTTGGGATCCGCTCTACCTTTTAAATTCATTTTGAAGACTCGAAAACATTTTTAAGAATGTTTGGGGTAAAGCTGATTTAATGAAGTAAATCAGTCCCCATTATATTTAGAAAATGTCTGAATATTATTATTTAAATAATATTCCCATAAAGAATAATCTTTATAAAAATAATCGAAGTAGAAGTATTAAAACTTATACTTGAAATGGATATCAAATAACCAAAGATATACTTATATGAAAGTACTATCTTTATTTGAATAATCGAAAATAAGTTTGACTATTGACACCTTATTCTTTAATAAAATAAGGAATATATTTCAGTAATAAGCGGAGTCATAATACCTCGAATGAATATTATAAATAATATTCATTAAATAAAATAAAGGAGTCATACATCCTCAAATGAATATTCAAATAATATTCAATAATAAAATAAAGGAGTCATAAGTCCTCGGATGAATATTCATAATAATATTCATTAAATAAAATAAAGTTATCGAATAAACCTTATTCGATTAATAGTTTTGAAATCTATAACCATATATTTATATAAATATATATGTATATATATACATATATACAAAATCTACTCGGGATCCTCGACTCCCGGTTTAGAAAATATTTCCACCTTTTGGGTCCCTATACTAAGGGTATATGCAAGTTACCGCTATCCTCTAGCATAGGTATTATCAACTGAATCAACAATTATATATGGAAAGAATATAAAACAGGCATGCATATATACCATAGCAGCATGCTTCAATATATTGCAATATTTGCTAATATAAACATCATGCATCTATCGCAAGATAATGCATATACATATATACATCACAACAACAGTATAACGGGTAGAAAACTTGCCTGAGCGACTGGGGGTTACGAATGGCTCGGGACGAGTCTGGTAACCTATAAACAACAAGTAAGTTGGAATTAAACCAAAGTCACTTGTAAATCTATACTTTAACTAACTTAGACTCTAACGCTTGTTTTGCGCTTACTGATTCTCTTAAGTCACTCGAGTACCCTCGGCTCCACCATTTTTAATAATTTAACCTTTACGAGTTTTAAGGCGATTCCTTCGCGAGTGTTTTACCAACTGCCTAACACACTTACCATAAATGTTTCATACATTAATTAACCCTTTTTGGTCTTTAACCTATGTTTCAAAGTAAGGCGAGGGGAAAAGTTTCGTTCGCGAAACGCCGTTACTTGAAACGGTCGTTGCTCCTAAACCGTGCATCGGAATCGAACGAACTACATATCAAAACGAAGCTCGTAACATGAGCTATCTAAACATGGCAGTGGTCATAATCTAGCAGGGGGTTCTTGGGTCCTAATGTTCTGCACAAAAACAGTCCAAAGAAAATCGGACGTTACGACGGCTATGTTTACGCGATTACCAATGTTTAAACTACTCCAATTAACCACCAACCAACTCATAACCATCAATACAACAAAACTTCACCTAAACCATACCACATCAGTCCATAATCTCCAAGGTTTTCAACTCAAACAACCACAATCAAGACCTATGAACTATAATCAAGCTTCAATTACCAAAACACTTCCAAATCAAACCAAACTACTAATAATCACAATCCATGCTTCTCATTTCACAACACCAACCATTAAACTTACTAAAAAAATAAAGTAAAGGCTAGGGTTTGAAGTTTATACCTTCCTTGGGAGGTGTTAAGTTGCTAGGAAGCCTTAGGGAGCCTCCTACAAGCTTGATCTTTCCAAAGAAATCAAGAACACAAAGTTAGGCTTTGAAGTTTCTAAAAGTCCGATTTAAAGAACTGTAAAAATGAGGGTCTTACCATGATTATTTGGACGAGACTTGTGAACAAGAGTTGTAGGCCATCTCAATACCTTTCCAATGAGCTATAGAACACAATATTTGAGTGAGAAATGAAGGAGATACAGCAGTTTTAGTGTTCTGGTTCTGTTTTGGCCGAGAGCATGAAGAACAATGCCTTGGTTTCTTTTTGATTTTGATGAAAAATGATTTGCTTGGCTTGGTTGGTTTGATTTTTGTGTTTGTTTTAGTAAATTACCTAGTTGCCCTTGATTTTGTGTGGTTAAAAAGCCACCACATCTCCTTCCTTCCCATGTCATGCTTGTGTCATCCTCATGATGTCATCCTCCCCTCCTTGTCCTCTTCTCATTGGTTGGGTGACATCATCCTCTCTAATCCCTTTGATTAACTTCCTAATTGTTTGCCTAATGACCGCTGATATGTTATACTGTTCGCTTAACTTTCGTTTTCGTTTATCGTTTGAGGGATCATACCCGGGATCTTATTACTTAGGTTCCCTTAACCTTTCTCAATACATTATATTCCTTTTTATGATCCTCTATTATAATTCTTTAATTTAAATCCTTTTATCCTGTTACCTTATACTCAATTCTTTCCGTATCTATTGGATTTCCGGGAAAAATCAAAGTGTTCGGATTTGGATTCTGACGATCTTTACATACACTTATATCCCATATAAAGTACTAATAAAATCTCAGAATATCCATATCAGAACCCCTATATAGTGTGGCATGAAAAGTTTTCTCATTCAGCAAAAACACTATTCATAAGGGTTTCAAAAATTTCCAAAAATTGGGGTTATTATAGTCTCCCCTCCTTAAAAGGATTCCGTCCCGGAATCAGATAGAAATGAATAGGGATACTTTCTTAGTATTGCACTTTCTAACTCTCAAGTCAATTTTCCCACATTGTGGTTCTACCATCAAACTCTGACTAGTTTGATAACCCTTCTCCTAAGCACTTGTCCCTTTTCGATCTATAACCCTTTCTGGTTGCTCCCTATAGGTTATGTCTGGTCGCATGCCTATGCGCTCATATGCCCCTATTTATCTGGCATCCGAATTACATTTTCTTAACATTGATACGTGGAACACATTATGAACTTGCTACATATTCGGGGTAGGGCTAGCTCATATGCTATCTTCCCAATATGTCTTAATATATCCAAGGGTCCAACAATTCGTGGACTTAGCTTCCCTTTCTTTCCGAACCTCATCCTTCCTTTCCAAGGGAATACCTATAACAACACTAGGTCCCCCACTTCCTATTCCTTGTCCTTTCGTGTCAAATCAACATACTTCATGTTCCTATCTTGGGCTACTACCAGCCGTCCTCTGATTAGATCTATTATATCCTTGGTCCTTTGGACCACTACTGGTCTGAGCATCTTGCGCTCTACAACTTCATCCTAACATAAGGGAGATCGACATTATCTTCCCTCAAGGATCTCATAAGGTGACATCTCGATAATGACATATGATCTATTGTCGTGATATAACTAAATCCGCGTTAAGTGATCATTCCAAATTCTTTCAAGTCTATTGCACAGACTCTCATTATAGCGTTTAGCATTAGAGCTTTTGCTTCTCAATACCCATTCTTTTCTAGTTCGTAATCGTTACAACCTTCCGTTCCTAATATTATACTAGTTATACTTTTGCTCGTTAGCGTTCTATAACCTTTTAATAACCACTTCAACCTTAGTATCACGAATGTGTTTCCATTTCGAATACTACCACAACTTTATTACTCCTTTTTCTGCTGTTTCTATTTCCCAAAGTTTGATCAATCATATAGAAGTAAAGGAATTTGTTGAGAGATCACTATGATCATGAACACTTGTTATATTGCATAGTTAGTACAGAAGGTGGCCAGCCTTTAGTACTTGACAAGCAATTAAACAATAGATGGTATCCTACTAGGCTTCTATCACACAGATAGATAGTCATTCGGCAATACCTCCCCTTCTGGAAGGGTTGTTCTTCTCAGATTACATGAAATGAAAAGAAGAGAAAAGAACGAACTGAAGAGAATTGTATATATATAAAAAAAATATATACTGCCACAAAATATCTGGCTTGGAACCTACCTCTGAATTATAGAGGTTTGTCATAGGAGAACAAAACATAAACGTATTTATATCAGCATCAAGTATTATAGCATCGTATTTCCCATGCCTAAATATTTCTATTCTGTTCATCATTCTATGGACCCATGCTCTTCCTCGAGCTTATACACAATCACCTTTGAAACTCCCTCGACATCGAAAATCGAATCTGGGATCTCATTCTAGACCTCATCGTTACTAGAACCCATTTCTATACCGCAACCTTCTTCGTATAATAATACGACTCTCTATTGATAAGAAAGAATAAATATTCACTAGGTAGATACTCTACTTAATTAGTCTATCAATGATAACTTATACACTACCACGACCCGATTAGTGGTACTCAATCTCAACATCCATTCCAATACAACTCTCACGGTTGTAATCAGCTCGTTACTCGCAGAATCATTGCTGCCTTACTATGGTCCACCACTGACCCACTGTCATCATTCACTTTCCATGAAATCTTAATAGCTAACCATACGGAGTCCATACATGTCGTATCAAATCCTTCTAAGGAGGTAACATAATCACCATTTCTGATTCATGAAGAACACTCCTGATCCTGACATACATACATGACATGAAGCAGATAAAATTTTAGAAGAGTTTCAATCAAAGCAACGATAGCAGGTTAATACCATTCTAAATCATATGCCTTAAATAGAAGACTTACTCAAAGGTTCGTTTAGTCCTTTTGAAACATGGTCCAGGCTCATTCTCAAGATAGTACCTTCTAAGATAGATAGTCCGCTCATGGCGATTACACGAATTAAACCTTTACCAACTACTATTACGGCTGGGTATTGCACAGTCATCAGAAGGAATATCAATCTTCCAAACCATAATACAACCTTCAGCTTTTAACCATCATCACTGTATCCTTTGGCACAAGCGCCTACAATTATCCTTTTACCATTAAAGTGTCGGCCACCTCTTTGGCCTTTCCTGATAGTAATAGTTCCTTACAGTCAATGTCATTTTAACCACCTCCAAATAAATTTTCTACCTTATTTCAATCACAGCTTATGTGAAAATGCTTTTCTTTAATATCTGATGAGTAAATAAAAAAAAATATCACCATTTTTCCATAAGTTATTGCCTCAATCTTTAGAGGCTAATCACTGTCAAGACTGACTCTTAATCATACTTAGAACATCTTTTATCTTAAGTCCTAATTGCCCTGAACAATTTCGACCATTACTGGTTCGATCCATACTTTCTCGTGGTTTAACACGTGCCCCACTTGGCAACATTATAATTACGTCATATTTTCTTTATCAACATTTCTATTCTTGAGAATTTTGAATATTACCTTTCTCCTTGTAAAACCTCTAAGGTTATCCTTCAATCGTTCCTCCTGTATTCCCTAGATACAGGGCATATCAAGATACCATTTATTAATACCAGAATCATTGTCTATATACTTCTGAAAAATTTCTCCACTGATTCTTAAAGGTTGTTGTTACCTTAACCCTTTCCCAATCATTCTGTCAAAACTCATACTGTCCCTATTAAGGGTGAAATGCCAACCTTTATGCATTCCCCTAGGATTCATTTTAAGTTACCGATGTTCTATCCTTAATTCCACCTTTAAAAGGTACCTGCATCCTTCCATGGATAAATCAAGTCATATATCCCTGATAAGGGTGTCTTATTCAGTCATTCCCACCTCGATAGTATATGCCTAATTTCACAATGACATATGTATTCAAAATGGGGTCAATCAATATGGCCTCCAAAAGATAACAACGGTTGTCCGCTTGACTCGCCTAATTTGGTAACGATAACAAGGATGTTCTGGAGAATATTGGTCGTGTTCAACGTGAACTTCTTCTTAATAATTCCTTATTTACTTTTGTTATTTATCTCAACAGTCACGTCAATGTTGGGATATCTTTCATACCTGGCGTCTCCCTTTCTGGGTATCAAGCCACCGGTCTTACACTTCACATTCTTGAAGGTCACTTCCTTCATCCAATTTTCCTAATTTCTTACTTTCTTGTCTTCTCAGTCTATCCGCTTCTCATTATTTATCCTTCGAACTATCTCAAGGTTTTCCTCGAATTCTCTCAACTTAAAGGGGATAAAATATACATAACTCTTATGCCTTCAACCATCAATTTTAACTCATGGTGAATCACCCTCATCCTGACGATTACATACTCTTCTATTTCTATTTCTACGAGTTTTTAGGGTTTCCTCATACCCAACTCCCTTATCATTCCTCAAACTCTCTTGCCTTTATATTCCTTTCTCTTATCGTTATTTCATGAACCAACACAACATAAGCATTGATTTCAAACATCCCGTCATTCTGGATTCGTGTCTTCAGAATGAATCTTGATAACTTTTACAACTTAGATTCATAATTCATCATACTCGTCTGTCTTTGTTCTGGCTCTAAAGCTTTTACACTATTCCATAACCTTGGGAATTACTTTCCCGAAAACAATTGGCTGAACTTTAATCAGTTTATTATAATCTCTTGCTCCGTGCCTTCCTTGGCCTTTCACCAGCAGGTGGTCTCTCTCTTAGGAGGGTGAGTGATAAAAACAGTCTTTTGTGATTCGTCAATCATTTAGAATCTCAAATGATTCCTATATTTCCTTTAGCCAGGCTCTTGCCTCGACTAGGTCAACCTGTTCCTTGGAACTCTGAGAGCTTAACGATTTAAAGGTCATGAAAGAATTTCCTGCCGCATTGTCCCCTCAGGGTGGTGGTTGGGGATAATAGTCTAAGTTCTCTTTAGACAGGTCCATGAATTGCCGTATAGGAGTACCGTCTCGGGTCTCCTTTCCTTACTCGACTTTCCGTTTCCTTAGTATGGAATGTTTCATCCTTCTCCCATACTTGGGGTTATCTTGTACGTTAAAATCCTCATTTTCCACTTCATTATGGTATGGGTTCCTTCTATCTTGATGGCGTCCTCCCTGACTATCACATTCAGGGTTTGCTCTAACTCTTATTCCTCAAACTAGCTTTCATCTAAGATTTCATCTTTAAGCTCTTAAACATTTGGAACCCAAATTCTATAGGAATACCTCATTATTCCCTTATCATCTCTCTCGGTATTAATCTCATATCTATTTGTTGGCTCTCTGCCTTCATTCATCACTTTTTCTGGCACAATATGTTCCTTTCCAATAATTCGGGCTGTATTGCAATCTCAAACAACTTTTCGGTACCGGCTCCGGTTACCTTCATATCTATTTCCATTTTTTTTTCCAAAATCTCTTATCAACCCTCCCAAAGTCATTATCATCTTGAGTCTCTCCTTTTTACTAAGGGCATCAGCCACCACATTGGCTTTCCCCGAATGATAAAGAATCTCCCAATCATAATTCTTGATTAGCTCCAATCGCCTCCTCTGGCGTATGTTGAGCTCTTTCTACGTAAAAAGGTACTAGAGCTCATATGGTTTGTGTAAATCTTGCACTTCTCTCCATACAAGTAGTGCCTCCAATCTTTAGGGAAAAACTATTGCCACGAGCCCAAGCTCATGGGTGGGGATATCGAATTTTATATTCCCTTAATTATCTTGACGCGTACGCGATTACCTTGCTGTGCTATATAAGAAGCACCCTAATTCCTTATGCGAAGCGTCACTACATTTCACAAAATCTCATTTTCCATCCGGCAACGCCAACATAGGGAACGTCACCAACCTTTGCTTCGGTTCTTAAAAGTTGTTCTCGCATTTCTCCGTCCATTCGAACTTCTCAGTCTTACGAGTAAGCCGCGTTAAAGGGGCTACTATCTTTACAAACTTGAATGAACCTCTGGTAGTGACCGACCAATCCTACCTCTGGTAGTCGACCCAACCAGGGTCATCAATTCATCAGTGGTCCTTTATCCAATCTCGTCAGGATCCTCCATGGGATCCTCCTCAGCAACTATCCCTTCTAGGACAACATCCTCAACCGCTACATCCTCAATATCAACATCATCCGGTCCTGCGTTAGGACGCTCTATTGGATCCACAATCTGATCTCCAATTAGTAATAAAACATCATCGCGTTGATGTTCCTCAACTTCAGGGTTCGGAGTCCCGCTACCATATACGATAACGAACTACGCTTCTATCGCTACATTTATAAGGGTTCCCATAAGGGTTTTAACTGTCAGTACTACGTTAGGTAGTCCGACTATGAACTTGGCAAGAGTTCTTATTATCTTAGTGAACTTATTATCTTAACGTCCCATCATCTCTGAGGTTTATAACGCTTAGCTCTGATACCATTTCTGTAACACCCCCAGATCCGGGGTCGGGGATCCGGGTCGTCACGAGTTCCATTTCCCTTAATAACACCCAATCTTAATAATTACTCAACTACTCTGTACTGTGACCCCACAATAAACACACAGACCACACGTTATAGTCTCAGAGATGAACATCCAAAAATAACCACAAGTCATTTTATTCCACAATTATCTGCCAATACACCTTAAAAGGTTTTCTGAATAAATTTACATTTCTTTGCCATTATTACAATTCATAAATATAAATAAATCTGGTACATCAAAAGTTGAAAGCCTAGCCTATTGGTAGTTCCTACCTCAGCTACGGCGGCATCAATGCTTCTAGAAAACTGCGGAACGTCTCCTAATCGCTTGCGAATCGGGAGCTTGGTTCTGTTCATCTTTTCTATCTGTTGTTGTGTGATGAAAGAAGAAAGCAAGGGTGAGCAGCAAGCCCACCAAAATAATATGTATAATGATTAATAGTATATGAGCCTTCTCATAGTACTCATGAAAGTCTTGGTCAAAAGAAATGAACCAAGTTGATATCTTAATGCGATGAAGTCGCAAAATATTCAGTATATATACATATATACTTTTCAAAATCTTGGAAGTCCTCTTCCATACATAATATACACAGAGTTCCAGTTTATAACTGTATAAAAATATTGTTGCAAGGTGATCTCATATATCTAACCTTGTCTCAACGTTTTTCTGAAAATCTTTGTCATGCATAAGATAATCATTTACTAGATATAAGTTTAAAAGATGAAGTTACACGATACTCCAATATACTTATATCTTTTCCAAATACTACTTGAACTACCACCGTTCAAGTTATAATTAGTTTCAAAAGTTCATCACGTAGATGAGACTACAAGACCAGATTTGAATAGATTAAATCTTTAAAATATCATCAAAATAAAATGAAGTTACGAGATACTTCATTTGATGCAAACATCATTTTGAAAACTTGACCCTGCCAACACTCAACAATCGCCCAGCCGTAGCCTTTCTATCGAAGTGCTCTGGGTAGTGTTACAGAAATATCCAATTGGATGATGAACTCATTACGGGAGTTTACCGCGCCAGGAAGACCACTTACGATGATCAGTCGTAGTAGTACAACCCCACCATTTTCTACATGTAGAGGAGAACCTGTCGGATTTACTTGTCAACCGAACACTGAACTCCTAAGGAATGGACCGCCTTAGCGGAACTTCCAGGCCATTTGGGCCAATATAATAAGGCTGGGCCGGCGCCACTCGACCACTTACGCCACTCCTAGTTCAGATGAAATCCATGACTCTGAAACGTAAAGCTCGTTCCCCCTTTCCCTAAGTAGAAACTTGTTGATACGGCTCCACCAAGAAGTCGTATCTAGTTGGAAAGGAGAACTCACCGATATTTCCCAGGCGATGCCTGTTAATGGATTAACTTGTTCCAAGAATTTTACTTCCCGAGTGTTGGGTAAGTAATCGATTCATTTAACAAAACAGCAACCTTGTTGCGAATATAAAATACACCACAGAGCCGGATCCCTTAGGTTTTTGAGCGAGTATTCAAGTCCCCTTAAAATGGAAGATCTTGAATTTGAAAACAAGTTTTGGGATCCGCTCTACCTTTTAAATTCATTTTGAACACTCGAAAACATTTTTAAGAATGTTTGGGGTAAAGCTGATTTAATGAAGTAAATCAGTCCCCATTATATTTAGAAAATGTCTGAATATTATTATTTAAATAATATTCCCATAAAGAATAATCTTTATAAAAATAATCGAAGTAGAAGTATTAAAACTTATACTTGAAATGGATATCAAATAACCAAAGATATACTTATATGAAAGTACTATCTTTATTTGAATAATCGAAAATAAGTTTGACTATTGACACCTTATTCTTTAATAAAATAAGGAATATATTTCAGTAATAAGCGGAGTCATAATACCTCGAATGAATATTATAAATAATATTCATTAAATAAAATAAAGGAGTCATACATCCTCAAATGAATATTCAAATAATATTCAATAATAAAATAAAGGAGTCATAAGTCCTCGGATGAATATTCATAATAATATTCATTAAATAAAATAAAGTTATCGAATAAACCTTATTCGATTAATAGTTTTGAAAACTATAACCATATATTTATATAAATATATATGTATATATATACATATATACAAAATCTACTCGGGATCCTCGACTCCCGGTTTAGAAAATATTTCCACCTTTTGGGTCCCTATACTAAGGGTATATGCAAGTTACCGCTATCCTCTAGCATAGGTATTATCAACTGAATCAACAATTATATATGGAAAGAATATAAAACAGGCATGCATATATATACCATAGCAGCATGCTTCAATATATTGCAATATTTGCTAATATAAACATCATGCATCTATCGCAAGATAATGCATATACATATATACATCACAACAACAGTATAACGGGTAGAAAACTTGCCTGAGCGACTGGGGGTTACGAATGGCTCGGGACGAGTCTGGTAACCTATAAACAACAAGTAAGTTGGAATTAAACCAAAGTCACTTGTAAATCTATACTTTAACTAACTTAGACTCTAATGCTTGTTTTGCGCTTACTGATTCTCTTAAGTCACTCGAGTACCCTCGGCTCCACCATTTTTAATAATTTAACCTTTACGAGTTTTAAGGCGATTCCTTCGCGAGTGTTTTACCAACTGCCTAACACACTTACGATAAATTTTTCATACATTAATTAACCCTTTTTGGTCTTTAACCTATGTTTCAAAGTAAGGCGAGGGGAAAAGTTTCGTTCGCGAAACACCGTTACTTGAAACGGTCGTTTCTCCTAAACCGTGCATCGGAATCGAACGAACTACATATCAAAACGAAGCTCGTAACATGAGCTATCTAAACATGGTAGTGGTCATAATCTAGCAGGGGGTTCTCGGGTCCTAATGTTCTGCACAAAAACAGTCCAAAGAAAATCGGACGTTACGACGGCTATGTTTACACGATTACCAATGTTTAAACTACTCCAATTAACCACCAACCAACTCATAACCATCAATACAACAAAACTTCACCTAAACCATACCACATCAGTCCATAATCTCCAAGGTTTTTAACTCAAACAACCACAATCAAGACCTATGAACTATAATCAAGCTTCAATTACCAAAACACTTCCAAATCAAACCAAACTACTAATAATCACAATCCATGCTTCTCATTTCACAACACCAACCATTAAACTTACTAAAAAAATAAAGTAAAGGCTAGGGTTTGAAGTTTATACCTTCCTTGGGAGGTGTTAAGTTGCTAGGAAGCCTTAGGGAGCCTCCTACAAGCTTGATCTTTCCAAAGAAATCAAGAACACAAAGTTAGGCTTTGAAGTTTCTAAAAGTCCGATTTAAAGAACTGTAAAAATGAGGGTCTTACCATGATTATTTGGACGAGACTTGTGAACAAGAGTTGTAGGCCATCTCAATACCTTTCCAATGAGCTATAGAACACAATATTTGAGTGAGAAATGAAGGAGATACAGCAGTTTTAGTGTTCTGGTTCTGTTTTGGCCGAGAGCATGAAGAACAATGCCTTGGTTTCTTTTTGATTTTGATGAAAAATGATTTGCTTGGCTTGGTTGGTTTGATTTTTGTGTTTGTTTTAGTAAATTACCTAGTTGCCCTTGATTTTGTGTGGTTAAAAAGCCACCACATCTCCTTCCTTCCCATGTCATGCTTGTGTCATCCTCATGATGTCATCCTCCCCTCCTTGTCCTCTTCTCATTGGTTGGGTGACATCATCCTCTCTAATCCCTTTGATTAACTTCCTAATTGTTTGCCTAATGACCGCTGATCTGTTATACTGTTCGCTTAACTTTCGTTTTCGTTTATCGTTTGAGGGATCATACCCGGGATCTTATTACTTAGGTTCCCTTAACCTTTCTCAATACATTATATTCCTTTTTATGATCCTCTATTATAATTCTTTAATTTAAATCCTTTTATCCTGTTACCTTATACTCAATTCTTTCCGTATCTATTGGATTTCCGGGAAAAATCAAAGTGTTCGGATTTGGATTCTGACGATCTTTACATACACTTATATCCTATATAAAGTACTAATAAAATCTCAGAATATCCATATCAGAACCCCTACATAGTGTGGCATGAAAAGTTTTCTCATTCAGCAAAAACACTATTCATAAGGGTTTCAAAAATTTCCAAAAATTGGGGTTATTACAAGTTAACTTGATATCAGAAGATAGACCAAAGACACTCCTACCAGGATTCACTAAAGCAAAATAGACTCAACCTTTGAAGACTACTGTAACTGGTTTTGAAGCTAGAGTAGTTACTGGAAAGGAAGCAAGAGATAAAACTGGATTGGGAAGTGCTAATGAAAGAAGAATACATAACACTACTAATGATCCAACTTCCTTGAGTGAACCAGGTATTGGAGCAACTCCTGAGAGATTGAATCAACTAGAATCTGTACAAATGGTTTACCATACCTACTTGAAAGAATACATCTTGTTGTATTTCATGACAGATGGTAGGGTTTATCATATAAGACAAAATGCCATTCCATTGAAGTATTTTGAAGAATTGGAGCATGTACTATTCTTACTTCAAGTGGATGATAGATTGACAGGGACTGCTGCAAACTATTTGAAGGATCAGATTCAGAGACAGAAAAGGCTTTATTCTGTTAAGTCTGACAGCACATACGTTCCAAAGTACAGAGATCACAAGGGTGATATAGTTGAAATGAAGCCCAATACTGCTCAAATTATAACTACCTTTCTAGGGTACAGGGCTGTGGAATTCAATCTTGAGTCTGATAAAGCTTATTTGATCAGACTGGATCAGGATATAAGAAAAGCAAAGATCAATGATCTCAGAGCTGCAATCTTTCAAATTGGTGAAGATACTGCAGAGCTTAAAGATGCCAAAAAGAGAATGATTGATGAACTTAGATATGCTGAGAGATGTTTGTTGAAGAACTATCTCAGAACAACTCCTGACATCAGAGAGATCAGATAATGAAGCCAAGTCAAAGATCTACAACTGCTTAAATTCTGATATTTGTACAGACTGAAGTTGTTATCAGAAGTTAAATATTGGTAAATCTTTAAGGACTGTAAGTTGTAGTTATCTAGTCTAATTCTCATGCATTTGTACTTAATGTTTTTGACATCATCAAATATCTGTTAAACTTGTATATTATGCTAATTTACAAGTTGGGGGAGATTGTTAGATATATTTGATAATGTCATGGCTAATATGATTTATGTTTAGATTTCAGATTTTACTTAACAGGACAAATCAGTACTTAACCATTAATCAGTATTTATACTGGAAGTCAGGACTTAAGGATATCAGTACTTATATTATCAGGAGATAATCATCAGAAGTTAGATATCAGAACTTAAGTGCTGAAGGACGTTCAGATAAGGACAGTAGCTGATTAAAGGAAAGAAGATCGAGATAAACATAAGAAGAGATATGCATGAAGTAGGAGTTCCGTGAAGAATGGAATACTTGGAAGAAAAGATATCTGATTGATATATTTTAGGAAGCAGAATTATATTCCATATCAATTAGCGATTATCTTGTAATTGTGTAGTATATAAACACATATATAGGGTTTACACTATAAGTGTTATCATATCCAAGAAGATTATTCATTGTAACCCTAGCAGCTCTCGTGATATTTGTTCATCACTGAGAGGTAACAGTTCCATACTGTAACAGAGTTTATTGTTTCAATAAAGTTTGTTTTCTGTTACTTAAGATATTAAAGTTCGATTTGATTGTATTATACACTGTATTCACCCCCTCTACAGTGTGTGTGACCTAACAACTGGTGTGTTTGTTGACTGATGATCACATCTCATTGATCATAGGTATAGTGATACTAAAGTAAAAAACATAGGCAAATGTATATGTACATGGTGCTGGACAGACCCAATGTGAGATTCTATGTTATGTCATAAGTAAATCTCACTGTGATAATGATGTAATGGTCCTTAAACTTGAAATCATTATATTTTTATGCGATAATTAATGTACTTTGATTACATTAAAAGTTACCTTTGACCGGGTAATGATAAAAGTGTATTTCGAGTATATTATGAATCATATGAGAAATATGAATGATCTAGAAAGGATTTAACCCTCCTAATTTTAGGAGTGATATTATTGGCCTCTTGTGTGAGCTAGAGTATGAAATGCGTGGGCACACTCAAATGTTGATTTGATATGATAGTCTACTCATTGATCAAGGAAACTTGGATTAAACTATGATGAGAATGACACATTACATGCCTCTTGTTTAATCTATAATATTTGGTTAAAGAGATTATATTACATTGTACATTATTCACGAAAGGTTTAATTGATCACCGATTCAATTAATATTACTTGGGTAACAATGATTTATTACTAGATACCGCTCATTATTTACGATTTTAAATTAGATTTAAAATTCGTTGCCAACGTAATAATAACATATTGGGTCACACACAAAGAATGCTCGAAGGATTATAAAATTTAAATTGGATTTAAATTATATTAAAGTAATTTAAATTATTTATAATATTAATTAAGTATGAATTAATTAATTAGATAAATAATGATATTCGAATTTACTAATATTAATTATGAAATTCAGTTGTTATATAATTAAGTGTGACTTAATTATTATACAGATATGAATTTTGAATTAATAATAAATCCTAATTAGTTAAGAGTTATAATTCATTTTCTACTCTCTATATATTATCTCTTGTGGCTGATTTCTAATTTAAGACTTTTACTAAAACCCTAGCCACCAAGAGAGAAGATGAAGAGAGCAAGAAGAAACGAGTTTGTGCTACTACACATCCAATCCTTGAGGTCAAACATTTGTATGGATACCGATAGAACGTAGATTGCGAGAGCGGGATGCGTGGTGATTGAACAATCTTTGGATCTCCATTATTCAACCAGTTTGTAAAGCTTCTTAAGGTAAACAATCTGATCTACGAATTAAATATCTGTTTTTCGTATGGATCCTGCGGTGGGTTTCGAAAATTCTGGTTTTTCACGTTTTTTAATTACTGTTTTCGTTGCGTTTATATGCTCGAAACCCTTCAATGGCATCAAAGCTACTTACGAAAAATGTTTAATTCGTTTATGTGTTTATTGATTTTACGATGATAGCATGT
The DNA here is from genome assembly GCF_009905375.1 of Apium graveolens. Taxonomy (NCBI): domain Eukaryota; kingdom Viridiplantae; phylum Streptophyta; class Magnoliopsida; order Apiales; family Apiaceae; genus Apium; species Apium graveolens. Next base: position 112,431,653 of record NC_133647.1, read on the forward strand.
ATACAATATTTCATGACTGTTATGTATGCAATTTTGTATAATTTGCATGTTGTTATGCTTATATATACGTATGTATGTATATTTTTTGAATATATGATATTCATGAGAGTTGTATAATCATATGATGATTATATAATCTGTATATATACTGATATATACATGTTTTATGTTTGTTCTTATTATATGAATCGTATTTGATACGGTTCTGAATCGGATGCAGCGGATTTGCTAAAATCTAGGTCTGGTGTCTGATTTTGGCGAACGAATACGCTATTTCTTGCATGGGCTACAATACAGCGTCCACCGATCATACACTCTCTTTTGGATGGGCTTCCTGTTGGTTCCATGTATAAGTTCAGTACTGAATGTGGTGATGCTGACAAGGCATCCTTTGCCCGCTTTATGCAGATCACTATGAATTTGTGAGTCGCGGATGCCATATTATACCAGAAGTCTCTTAGAATCTTACGCGGTTTGGGAAATGTCGAGGCCCACTTTGCAACTCTAGATAGACTTGCGGGTACTAGACATTTTGGCGCCATGATTGATAATTTCATTCTCCATACTCTTTACAAGCAAAAGACAAGCATCACTACACTTCGAGCTCTGGTTTGTATATTTTACCACCCCGCGTGTAAGAGTGCAATAGGCCTGGTCATTACTGATCTTCGCCACATCTATGTTATTTCTGGTTGTCTAGAGGTTATAGCTGAATCTTTTTTGGGAGTGGGTTGTCATATCCATGTTATCAACCAAAACATGGAATACTTTTCCTGTGCTACAAAGAAGATGCTAAATGAGGGTGAATATGTGACTTTGTTGAGGGTGGCTAATGCAGAGTTCTCTAGCTAAAAGAATTGAATAAAATTCTACACGTCTGCCTATATTATCTATCTAAAATAAGTTGGATATATCTAAATTAAAGTTTGTGCTAGCAATTATTGGTTAAATATATGCGAACAATCTATCAAGGTTGCTACTTGCGTCTATTTTGATCAGATATTTTAATTATAATGGGGCATAAATTTTAAAATTTATAAATGTGTTTACATGATCAATTTGTTCGTTTTGTTGTTATGCTTTTAATTTAAGTGTTGTTTCGTGTTTGCCACAAAGTTAAGTGGTACATAAATATGAGAGGCAAATTGGAAGAAACGTAATGATATTTACTGAATAAGTGTTGGCAAACTAATCTTTGGTCATCGAACTTTGTGATGAAAAGTGTGTTTATTAAGATCTTGTTGACAAAGTACTTTTGGACATTAAGCTACGTTATCAAATCAATTAGACGCATAACAAACTGGAAATCCTAAATTGAAACAGCCTCATAGCTAATGGTTTGTGTAGGCGGTCAATTAGACTAAAGCCACACTGATTTTGTTCTTTATTTCTAGGTGAAATGCGGCACCCTAAAATCCGGGGTCAGGGATCTAGGAGGACACGCCATCTTGAATCATTTATAACATTTTTCTCGTACCACAATATATAAATACTCACACCTTTACGACCCCACATTTATCAGCACACACACTTATAGGTTATTATCTTGGAAACGAACCATTTATTACTAGAGTATATCAATCCACAAGGTGATAATTATTACAATCCCAAAAGTGATTAAGTCTTATCGCGGAAGTAACCTTTAAGTAAGGTTGGTCCGTCGGCCAAATATCCGTTTCTTATTTATTATCTTACATAGGTCATACTTGTAAATAAGCCGGACTAAAAACAACTAAAAACCAATCCAGCTTATTCGGTCTACCTGAGGTACAGCACCATATATCCTACGGAACAACTAGCCATTTCCTACCCGTTTCCTTGTTGTGAGTCTCATGATAGGCATCTTGATTCACTGTTGTGTTGTGTCAATTTAAGAAAACAAGTGTGAGTTATAATGCCCAGTATTATAATGTACGGTATGAAATGACTGTATGATAAACTCAAGTATAAGTCCATATACGATAGATATGTTTATTCAAAAATAGTTTTTCCTCAGTGATAAACACCTTTTTTTGAAGACAATTCTTTAGTGGATTTATTATCCTGCGAATACCTTAATGGTAAACCCAGCACTGAGGCTTGGGTGAATTTAGGACATTCACTGGAGCCACCGCATACGATGATCAGTCGTACTACAGAAATAGTAACCTTTTCTACTAGTAGAAGGATGACACCTTCATATCCCGGTTATCACCCTTGCCGCATTCGGGCTACGTGTCCATTTTTGGGTATACACATACTTCACAAGTTCCGAAGTACACAGAGTACCTTCGCCTGCGGTACCTTTGGTAGTCTCCCTAGTACACATAGTACTAGAGTCTACCCCTCCATGTCCTTAAAAGAATCCTATCATATCTCGAGAACTCGAACCACATCGAAGTTCCCCAAGCGTTTTGCTTGTTGATAGAAACAACTTATCTTATCAGTGTATATATATATGTACTTCCGAGAATTTTCGGAGGAAATACTAAGGATGTGAGTTGATCGTTGTCAACATATAATTAAATGAGGGGGAGTTTATTTTGAAACTATATTCAAAATATTTAAAATATGTCGAGATAATATTATTCGACGGTCTTAAATTATTCGAATGATTTTTTTGAAATTCAGAAGTATTTTAAATCAGGTTTTATGATTTTTAAATCGTATTAAATTATTTAATAATTAAATTATTTAATAAATAATTAATAACTAAATAATAATTATTAAATAATTAAACCTCGAATAATTATATTTTAAAAGAATATTTAAAATAATATTCCTCAACTAATTTATGTTTAGATAATTTAAGTAATCTTTAATAATATAATTAATCGAGTTTGAAATGAATAAACGTTGGAGAATACTTCTCCTATATTAAATGAATAACCGAAATAATATTCGTTGTTCAAGTAATTAAATATAGTTGAGGGAATACGATCTTTGAAAATCGTTTTAAATAAATTCAAGATATTTAATATTTCGCAAGTGGACATCGAGTCCCTTGGAATAAAATAAGTGCGGACTTTAATCGTCCAAAACATCTCCGGAATTTCTCTCGGGTTTTCGTTTTAAAACTCTGACCGACTCTCGGTCTTATAACCATACATCACGCTCATGGTGGCGTTAAAATATTCTACGACATCTATATATATCGTAACATAATTGCTATTTATGCGAAAACTCAAATGCTTAGCATCATAACAACCATGGCATTTATGCAAAAGATAGTAAAACAATCCTTTCACAACACAAACAATATATGGAGTTGGGTTCATAAACTTGCCTGGGTACTTTAAGGTCGAGGATGCTTTAGGGTCCGCTCGGAAATCTATAATCATAAATATATATCGTTTCGTTAGATCCCGTTCTTATTTATGGTGACTCGTATATACGCGCTAATTATTAATCTTTCCCGTAACTCATTTTATTTTTATTACCCCTTTAAGTACTCATTTATGTCACGGTCGCTTTTTTTCGAAATCCTTTATATCCGTTTTCATTCCCATCATCGGCTCCGCTTATGATTTATAATGGTTTTCTAATCGCGCGGTCTCAGTTCCGATATTTTTATAAAATTAAAAAATCTTTATTTTCACTTACAATTTTTACAGAAGTTAATGAACTCTATTTATTACTCTCTGTAAAAATTTCATGATTTATTAATATTTTTAAGTCGAGCATTTCTATTCCCTCGTAATTCGTAGCAGTTTTTGTCTCGTAAATCACTTTCACTAAAATGGTCATAACATTTGATCCGTAAATCTGAATCAAGCGATTCAAGCGCCTAAACGATCCTTATAACATTTTATATCATAATTAAGTGTTACTTTTTAAGAAACTATATTTTATACATTCGGGAACGTCTGCAGAAACTTTATGTCGAGTTTTATTCGTTTTAGCGAGATTACGATTACGATCCGAGTTTCTTTTACGTCTTAAATAATTATACCACCACCAAAAATCATAAAATAATCATCCCAACACTAACTCCTCTCAAGAACATCATGTTCTTGAGGCAACAATTATCAACCTTAGAACTAATTAACTAAACATCAAGATTACAACAAATCAACCACTAAAACTAAGTTTATATCTAGGATTTCAAAGGCTCTTGAAACTTAAACCTTTAATAAATATGGGTCATAGATTTATACCTTTTTTGAAAGCTTGATATGTTTTCTTGATGATGGTGGAGTCTTGGGAATACTTGGTTGGGTTTTTGGAACCTAAATCAACCATTAAAATCAAGAAACCAAAGAAAAGTTACTATTCATACTATTCATTATCACTTTTCTTGAATTTATTTCACCCATAAAACTTTAAGAAAATGAGCTCAAAAATTTATCTTACCTTATCTTAGGATATATGAAGCTTGGGAATTAATGGTGGATTTTTTCCATGGCTAGAAGTGAGGGTTTTGAATTTTATTTCTTGTTTTTCTTGTTTTGGCCGAATGGAATGAAAAATGGGGGGGGGGGAGAGAGGGAGAGAGAGAGAGAGAGAGAGAGATTTTCTTGCTTTCTTGAATGCTTCTCTTGGAAGATTTTGAAGATAAGATTTAGTATATAATCTAGTACTAGAAAATCTATGCATATCTTAGCTAGCTTCCTAGGTATACAAGCTAATCTATCTAGTTTAGATTCTAGGTTTACTATTCTAGCCTTTAGGTCATCATGCTATCTAGTTTAGGTTACTATTTGATAACCTAAACATGGTTAGTTTATTACCATAGTTAGTTAGTTTAGTTAGCTTGGTTCGACATGTTTATTTATTCGTTTACGCGTTCGCTCGGTCGCTTATTCGTTTTCGTAATAAATTCTCGCAAACGGTTCGCGGTGTAAATCCTTTCGTATACGTTCTTTATGTTTTGAAGTATCATTCTTGGATTTGAATTCATAGGATTTTAAATTTGTAATTATATTGTGATTCCCATAATCCTTGATGGTTCGTAGATACGGTCATTTTTCAAAGTTCGTTTTCTTCGAAAACTAATAGCGTTTATATACACTCATTTGGTACGTATAATCACGTTATCGACTCCGAAACTCAATTTCTCATGCACAACATAGTGTAGGCTTAAAAGTTTTTCCCGTTTGTCAGGGTTACTATTCATTAATTGTTTTACAAAGTCTCAAAAATTTGAGTTATTACAGTCTTCCCCTCTAAAAAGGATTCCGTCCCGGAATCAATTAGAAAACAGGTGGGGATATCTATTCCTCATTGCTTCTTCTAGTTCCCAAGTTGACTCTACAACATTCTGATTTCTCCATAAGATTCTAACCAGCTTCACAGTCTTGTTCCTCAGCACTTGTTCTTTCTAGTCCATTACCCTTATTGGTTGCTCAACGTAGGTCAGGTCTGGTTGTAAATCTTCCTGCTCATACTCTATCACATGTCGCGCATCGGCATGGTATTTTCTTAACATTGACACGTGGAACACGTTGTGCACTTGTTGCACAAGGTGAGCTCGTAAGCTAGAGGTCCTATTCTCCTCAAAATCTCAAAGGGTCCTATGAATCTGGGACTCAGTTTCCCTTTCTTTCCAAATCTCATCACTCCTTTCTATGGGGATACCTTCAACAACACTGAATCTTCTACTTCATATTCTCTATCTTTCTTGGTCTGGTCGGCGTACTTCTTTTGTCTGTCTTGAGCTGCTACCAGTCTCTTCCTAATGAGTCCCACCATCTCTCTGGTTTGTTGGACTAACTCGAGTCCTATTATTTTATGTTTTCCAACCTCATCGCAACATAAGGGAGATCGGCATCTTCTTCCGTAAAGAGCTTCATACGGAGGCATTCCTATGCTAGCGTGATAGCTATTGTTGTAGGAAAATTCAATCAGGGTAAGTGGTCATTTCAATTCCCTTTAAAGTCGATGGAACACACTCGCAGTATGTCCTCTAGGGTCTGAATAGTCCTTTCACTTTGTCCATCTGTTTGGGGGTGGTAAGCTGTACTCATATTTAGTATGGTGCCTACACACTCCTGGAAGCTTCTCCAAAATCGGGAGTTAAACCTTGGGTCTCTATCTGACACTATAGCAACAGGAATGCCATGTCTCACTATAATTTCCTTCAAGTAAATATCCACTAGCTTGTCTACGGTGTACCTTTCGTTGATTGGTAGGAAGTGCGCGGACTTGGTTAGTCTATCTATAATAACCCATATGGCATCGTGATTGGTTTTTGTTCTTGGTAGGCCTGTCACAAAATCCATGGCTATATGCTCCCATTTCCATTCCGGAATTTCCAGGGGTCGTAATAGTCCACTCGGTCGCTGATGTTCAGCCTTTACTCTCTTGCATGTCAAGCACTTGCTGACCCACTCTGCTACTTCTCTTTTCATGTTAGGCCACCAATAATATTCCTTAAGGTCATGGTACATTTTTGTACTTCCTGGGTGGATCGAATATCTGGAGCTGTGCCCGTCATGCAACAGCTCATCCTTTAGTTCTTGCACATTTGGAATCCAAATACGGGATGCATACCTCATGATCCCTTTCTCATCTTTCTCATATCCGACCTCCTCACCGGTCAATATTTCTCTTTCTTCATTCATCTTCTTTCCCTAACACACTCGTATCTTTTCAGTTAGTTCCGACATTAGCTTAATTTCAAATAATCCTTCTGATCCTTTACCGGTTATTCTCACATCAATTTCTATCTTTTCAAATTCGTTAACTAACTCATCGGATGTCATTATCATTGTGAGTCTCTCTTTCCTACTGAGGGCGTCTGCCACCACATTGGCTTTACCTGGGTGATACAAAATTTCACAATCATAGTCCTTAATCAGTTCTAACCATCTCCTCTGTCTCATGTTCAATTGTAATATTCCATATTTTCAATTATTATTATTATTATTTGAAAGTTGTTTATGTGATTTTTAAGTGAATTTTAGTGAATTGTCTGCTAATTGGAGTTGATGTTTGGATGTTTATATGTGATATTCTTTGAGTATTCTAATTTTTATATATCCAGATTAAAATATAGATAATTACGATATTTTTCTGGTAATTTTTGGCCTGTTATATGATTTTATAATGATTTATCGATTAAATAATTATTTTCCGAGTATTTATAAAACTATTTTATAAGCCGGGAATCGTCCAACTTCAACTGTTTCTGTGTTTTTACAACCTGAAACTCTTCCGAAAACTCCTTCCAAACCTAATCTGGATATTCTGAACATTTTTCGTGTTTTAACTTTTTTCATCCGGATTACGATTTGACCATACGCGTCCCGGCGCAAAATTTTGGATACGATAAACGTTTTGATAAATCAACAAAACCCGTAGTATCGAAAGGCGGGAAATTACTACATTATTTTCGTATAAAGTGTTTTATAAGAAGCCCGGTTTTCATAATTATCCAAATCTGATATTAGATTGTATCATTTTATAGTTACTTAGCGGCTAAGTAATATATTTTCGGATCCGATATGATCCAAAGGGATACTCGTTATTTGTTTAAATTACATATAAATGAATCGATCCCTAATTTGGACGCGTGTTTACTTGCGTTACTCGTTTTATGCGAGTCTGATTATATTTTAGGTGTATTCGGGGTTTTCTGTTAATTTAGGTATCGTTTCTGTTTTTTTAAAAATAAACGGACCGTGACCCCATCGGAACGTCAAACCCCAAAAAATTTGTGTTTTTATTTTTATAAAATTATACGTATTTCAAATACCCAGTATTTCTGTATTTTTGAATTATTCACAATTTTGGGGAATTTTGGATACGAATTTTATATTTTACTGTTTTTAAAATTATTCCCCGTGATTATTATTTTTGGGCTTAATTATTTTAATTATGGGAATAAAAACACCCTTAATTTATTTTGGGTATTTATTGTCCAAAAAATATAAATAGATAAAATTTCAGTTTATTATTTATTTTTGTCAAAATTTTTCAGAAAATAGAGAGAATTTTGGGGGTGAAATCTCTTGTCCAAGCTTTGATTCATGATTTTGATCGATTTAGGGAACCAAATCGGACGTTTTAGTATTCAAAACAATCCTTGTTTCAAGCCCTATCCATTGATACCAAAATCAAGATCTGAGAGTAAGTTTTGTGAAAAATCGATTTTGGTGTTCGTGAGTTGAATTTAGCTTTTTGATTTCTGTTGATTGTTGGATGATTTTGAGGTTATAATAAGCTTTATCATGATTGTTATGATCGAGATATGTTATTAAGTCGTGTGCTTTAGTCCAGAAAGTATACCACCGAGTTCTTCATTTTTAGTTTTTAGATTCGACTTTTCTGGAATTATGATTATAGGACTGCTGATTTTGATTATTTGTAATGATTGTGCTGATCTTAAGCTTCATTTTGCATTAAGAGTTATTGAATTTGGTGTTAAAACGAAGATAAATGGTGTTGGTCGGAAAAAGCTTGATGGCGATCGGATGTTAATCGGAATCGGAGTTGCAGGAATGTTTTTGAACTGTTAAAGCTTCGATAATGTTTCTGTAGTGATTTGGAAGGGATTGGGTTCAAGAAACGAAGCAAATAGACAAGTTTTCGGGGTGATTTGAAGTCACCGGAGTCCGACAAGGGGTCGCCAGAAACTAGGTTTAACCCTAGAATCCGGCGAGTTCATCCCGACCCGGATCCAATTCATCCTGACCCGTTTTCCTGATTGAATAACCCGGTTTAGATTCTGTTTTCCCTATTCCAAAACTAAAAACATGTTTCTGTAGTTTTTATTTTATTTTAAATCAAAATTCAGTTTTTTTATTCTAAAAATTCATTTTAATTTCAAAATTAATTTAGTTAATTATTTTAATAATTAACTAAATTGTTTTAAATTCCTAAAATTATTTTATTTTATTATTTTTAAAAATCCATATTTGTTTTAATTATTTATAATTTATTTTACTTAATTATTTATAAATTTAATTAATTGGTTAATTCATTTAATCAATTAATTTTATTTATAAATAGTTAAATATTAAATACAATTATTTATGATTAATTCAAGTAATTCCTAAAAATTGTCTTTAAGTTTTTAAAAATTATATTTTGGTATTTAAAAATCAATTAATATTATTATTAATTGATTTATTCTTAATTATTCATATTTTATTTGTAATAAATAAACCGTTCGTCCGTTTAATACGACACGAACGCATACAGACTCAGAAAAATATTCCGCTTTCAATAAAAATACTTTTGAGACCCAAATTATTTTCTTTCGAAAGGTCGCTCATTTTGCGAAATATTCTAAGTCGATTTTTGATCGATAAATCATATTTTTGACCTGATTTTAGTTTTAAACGTACCGAGTCGAACCTTTTGATGAACTGAGTCATATGTGATATGAATTATGTGATACGTGGATTATGTGCTTACGTGTTATATGAATTACGTGCGTACGTGGGTCAATGGTCTTGTGTTTGGCTGTCTTATTTATATGCGAGCTATCGTATGGGTAGACGATATGATTTTGACGCGCAGTTTGTCGAGTTATTATCGTTTAGACGATTAAAGTGTATCTTTTAATTATAGATGTGAGTTTTTCAAGACGATCAGGACCAGATGGAATGGATGGAGAGTAGAGTTGAATAGTATGGAATCTTGGATTGCAGCACTGTAAGAGCAGCAGATCAGAGATATAGCAAAGTTAAAGACGGTGATGCCATGAGATGCCAGACTAAGATAATTGTGTTATTTCAAGTGTGACTAACTGCTAAAAACCCAAAGGCAAGTATCCCTATCATCACTTATTGTTCAAGTGATATTTATTTTAAATCTTCTTATGCAAGTATTGCTTTCCCTATTCTCAGTTCAGAATAGATAAATGTTTTACATATCGTTGAATTAAATGATTATGTTTATGCAAGTACTATTCTGTTATTCTATGTTCAGAATAGCTAAGTGATTTTTACTTATCAAATGAATGGATTTTTAAATGTTTTGGGTTTTGAGAAAAATGAGTTGGTTTTGCGAGTATTCCTGCCCAAGTAAATGGGGGAATAAAATTATTTCAGGTGACGATTATTATGACCCCTTTCAATAAAAGGTTTTAAGATTGGATCATAAATGCGTAAGTGACCGGGACGAACGGTCCAACGAAGGGCTATTTCTAAGTGTCATATGAAATATTATGATATAATTTTTGCCACAGGCAGGTATATTGCCTTTTCATTTGAGTACTCGTGTTTTTGGGGACATGTTTCTACGAATCATGAACCCGTGCTATCACACGGGCTGATCAGCATATGATAGTACGTCCGTCGGAGAATGATCCCAATCTAAATTATCATATCGTTCTTGATATTCATAGAATAAATGATTTATCAACTGTTTCTATTTTGAATAAAAGGTGAGATGCAGTTTTGATTCAGTTTCTGCTTGATGTGGATATTTAGGTTGTTGTTAAATATCAAAGGTGGTGTTAATATAGATGATTAAAGTTAATTTAAGTATGGGATGTTGTGAGCATCAAAGTTCATATTGATATCTAATTTAATATGACAACAACATGAGTATTAATATCAAGAGTTCAGTTTTGAATAAAGCTCATGATTCATTCCATAATCATTGTTTCATGTTATTATTGTTTATGATATTTCCGTAAACACTGTTTTACGAGTTTTATTCTTGTCAAGATCCAAAGTATTGCTGAAGCATTTTGCTCGAAAATATCAAAAAGAGTTTCGAGTACAGTGAAAAACAATTATCCGATTCTTTAATATATTTTCTGATTTAGCAATTATGATTTCAAATGTTCTGCTCTAACGCAGATGTCAGTTTTATATCAAAACGACCATATATATATATTACAATGATCTTCCTAAGCATTTCTTTCGCTCATACTTGCCTGTTTTCAAATTTAACCTCCAGTGAGGATTAACTTGCGCTGTTTAGCCGCGTAATTCGAGGAAGCAAAGAAAAAGCTTTTGGAAGGTGCTTGGTCCAGGATTTGCGGACTAGTGTAAGTTTTATTGTATAAAGTTATTTATATTATATTATATTATAGTTGTGTATTTTATAGTTGGGCCTAATATACTTCTTTTCGAAGTTATACTGGCGGGTTAAGTTTTGAGATTGAGAATTGTTGAAAAGAGTTTTAAAAGAAAGTGAAAAATTTATTTATGGAATTTGGATATCTTGTTTCTAGAACTGTAACCTTAAAAGATCTTGGACTAGTTGGGGTAATTTATGATAAATATCTTCCCCTGGCATTTATTTATTGATTAAAGAGGTTGATTTTGATTGAGGTTTCATAGTGACGACCAAATCCTCTGACCCCGGATTTGGGGGCGTTACAGGATGGTATCAGAGCTCAGGCTATTATAAACTAGAAACGAGAGTGTGTAGGAGTGTGTATAGCTATGTGAGGATGTTTGAGCTCTTATCGAGTTCCTGTTGGACTATTGGATATAGTACCAACAAGTAAGTTAAGATAGGCGCATTCGTTCAAGATGGTTGTGCTGAGCTGGATAGAACTCCAGGAAACTGCAAACTTCTATTGTGGAATCTTCCGAGACTATGATTCGGCGACGATGGAGATTATCGATATCCTTAGAACATGAAGAAGTGTCTAGAATCAGACGACGAATCAACCGAAGAGTTCAAAAAGGAGATATGTATTAAGACTTTGGCAATACCTCTCTTTCTATAACTTCTTTTGTCATATCTAAAAAAGAGGTATCCGTTAGAGAATATATTCCCTAACACTCGTTTAATCATTTTGTGCCACAATCTTGTTTTCTGGATTTCATTTTTCTCCAAAAATATCAGCTTTAAAATCTTTTCTGTTTTATTCATTTGATTTTGGATTCCTTTGATATTCTTTTATTCTGACTGAGATGAACAACCCTATCTATAGGGGACACAAGGTATACCTGTCTGTGTGATAGGAGTTGGATGGGATGCCATCACTTGTGTGTATTGTGACTACAAGAAGGTTAACAACCTTTAGTACTGTCCTAGTTTGGGCACGCAATACCAAGTTCATTTGATCATATTGATCTCTCAGTTATTCTTTTATTTCAACAATACTTTTTCACAAATTCATATTTTGATCCTGTTATGATATGAAGTTCTTTTCTCTTTAAAATTCCATGATTTTATCATCTGAAATATTTGAAGGTATGCCAATCGAGTTGGGCTGAGTTATCTTGATCAAGTCAAAGCAGGGTTATGTGATGGAATTAACAATAGCGACAGTGAATTACAATGGGATTATAATATCAGTGGTGTGTAACGAAGTCAGTCTGTTTCTTTATTTCTCTCTCTATCTCTCTTTCTTTTTCTTTCTCTATATCTGTCTCTCTATTCTTCTTTCTCGCAATCAGTAAAAGCGATTCTATGGAGAAGTTGGTCAAATGGTATGTGGAAGGAACAGTGGTGCGGAGTGAAGCTCCCGTGATAACTGTGAGGTATAAGGAATTGCAGTGTTATTGGAAATTTTGAGAAAAGTTACATATGCAAGATTGAGAAGTTGGTTAGAAGACCCTTAGTGCTTTCTTCTGCTGATTCCGAGGACGGACTCCTTATAAAGGGGTAGATTGTAATATTCCATATTTTAAAATATTATTATTATTATTTGAAAGTTGTTTATGTGATTTTTTAAGTGAATTTTAGTGAATTATCTGCTAATTGGAGTTGATGTTTGGATGTTTATATGTGATATTCTTTGAGTATTTTAATTTTTATATGTCCAGATTAAAATATAGATAATTATGATATTATTCTGGTAATTTTTGGCCTGTTATATGATTTTATAATAATTTATGGATTTAATAATTATTTTCCGAGTATTTATAAAACTATTTTATAAAGCCGGAAATCGTCCAACTTCAACTGTTTCTGCGTTTTTACAACCCGAAACTCTTCCGAAAATCCTTCCTAACCTAATCTGGATATTCTGAGCATTTTTCGTGTTTTAACGTTTTCGATCCGGATTACGGTTTGAACGTACGCGTCCCGACGCAAAATTTTTGATACGATAAACGTTTTAATAAATCAACAAAACTCGTAGTATCGAAAGGCGGGAAATTACTACATTATTTTCGTATAAAGTATTTTATAAGAAGCCTGGTTTTGATAATTATCCAAATCTAATATAAGATTGTATCGTTTTATAGTTACTTAGCGGCTAAGTAATGTATTTTCGGATCCGTTATGATCCAAAGGGATACTCGTTATTTGTTTAAATTGCATATAAATGAATCGATCCCTAATTTGGACGCGTGTTTACTTGCATTACTCGTTTTATGTGAGTATGATTGTATTTTAGGTGTATTCGGGGTTTTCTGTTAATTCAGGTATCGTTTCTGTTTTTTTAAAAATAAACGGACCGTGACCCCACCGGAACGTCAAACCCCACAAAATTTGTGTTTTTATTTTTATAAAATTATACGAATTTCAAATACCCAGTATTTTTGCATTTTTGAATTATTCATAGTTTTGGGGAATTTTGGATACGAATTTAATATTTTATTTTTTTTAAAATTATTCCCCGTAATTATTATTTTTGGGCATAATTATTTTAATTATGGGAATAAAAACAACCTTAATTTATTTTGGGTATTTATTTTCCAAAAAATATAAATAGATAAAATTTCAGTTTATTATTAATTTTGATCAAAATTTTTCAGAAAATAGAGAGAATTTTGGTGGTGAAATCTCTTTTCCAACCTTTGATTCATGATTTTGATCGATTTAGGGAACCAAATCAGACGTTCTAGTAATCAAAACAATCCTTGTTTCAAGCCCTATCAATTGATACCGAAATCAAGATCTGAGAGTAAGTTTTGTGAAAAATCGATTTTAGTGTTCTTGAGTTGAATTTAGCTTTTTGATTTCTGTTGATTGTTGGATGATTTTGAGGTTATAATAAGCTTTATCATGATTGTTATGATCGAGTTATGTTATTAAGTCGTGTGTTTTAGTCCAGAAAGATACCACCGAGTTCTTCATTTTTTAGTTTTTAGATTCGACTTTTCTGGAATTATGATTATAAGACTGTTAATTTTGATTATTTGTAATGATTGTGTTGATCTTAAGCTTCATTTTGCATTAAGAATCATTGAATTTGGTGTTAAAACGAAGATAAATGGTGTTGGCCGGAAAAAGCTTGATGGCGATCGGATTTTAATCGGAATTGGAATTGCTGGAATGTTTTTGAACTGTTAAAGCTTCGGTAATGTTTTTGTAGTGATTTGGAAGGGATTGACTTCAAGAAACGAAGCAAATAGACAAGTTTTCGGGGTGGTTTGAAGTCACCGGAGTTCGGCAAGGGGTCGCCGAAAACTGGGTTTATCCCCAGAATCCGGCGAGTTCATCCTGACCCGGATCCAATTCATCCTGACCCGTTTTCCTGATTGAATAACCCGGTTTAGATTCTGTTTCCCCCTATTCCAAAACTAAAAACATGTTTCTACAGTTTATATTTTATTTTAAATCAAAATTCAGTTTTTTTTATTCTAAAAATTCATTTTAATTTCAAAATTAATTTAGTTAATTATTTTAATAATTAACTGAATTGTTTTAAATTCCCAAAATTATTTTATTTTATTATTTTTAAAAATCAATATTTGTTTTAATTATTTATAATTTATTTTAATTAATTATTTATTGATTTAATTAATTGGTTAATTCATTTAATCAATTAATTTTATTTATAACTAGTTAAATAAAATACAATTATTTATGATTAACTCAAATAATTCCTAAAAATTGTTTTTAAATTTTTTAAAATTATATTTTGGTATTTAAAAATCAATTAATATTATTATTGATTGATTTATTCCTAATTATTCATATTTTATTCATAATAAATAAACCGTTCCTCCGTTTAATACGAAACGAACGCGTACAGACTCGGAAAAATATTCCGCTTTCAATAAAAATACTTTTGAGACCCAAATTCTTTTGTTTTGAAAGGTCTCTTATTTTGCGAATCATTCTAAGTCGATTTTTGATCGATAAATCATATTTTTGACCCGATTTTAGTTTTAAACGTACCGAGTCGAACCTTTTGACGAACTGAGTCATATGTGATATGAATTATGTGATACGTGGATTATGTGCTTACGTGTTATATGAATTACGTGCGTACGTGGGTCAATGGTCTTGTGTTTGACTGTTTTCTTTATATGCGAGCTATCGTATGGGTAGACGATAGGATTTTGACGCGCAGTTTGTCGAGTTATTATCGTTTAGACGATTAAAGTGTATCTTTTAATTATAGATGCAAGTCTTTCAAGACGATCAGGACCAGATGGAATGGATGGAGAGTAGAGTTGAATAGTATGGAATCTTGGATTGTAGCACTGTAAGAGCTGCAGATCAGAGATTTAGCAAAGTTAAAGATGTTGATGCCTTGAGATGCCAGACTAAGATAATTGTGTTATTTCGAGTGTGACTAACTGCTAAAAACCCAAAGGCAAGTATCCCTATCATCACTTATTGTTCAAGTGATATTTATTTTAAATCTTCTTATGCAAGTATTGATTTCCCTATTCTCAGTTCGGAATAGATAAATGTTTTACATATCGCTAAATTAAATGATTATGTTTATGCAAGTACTCTTCTGCTATTCTATGTTCAGAATAGCTAAGTGATTTTTACTTATCAAAAGAATGGATTTTTAAATGTTTTGGGTTTTGATAAAAATGAGTTGGTTTTGCGAGTATTCCTGCCCAAGTAAATGGGGGAATAAAATTATTTCGGGTGTCGATTATTATGACCCCTTTCAATAAAAGGTTTTAAGATTGGATCATAAATGCGTAAGTGACCGGGATGGACGGTCCAGCGAAGGGCTATTTCTAAGTGTCATATGAAATATTATGATACAATTTTTGTCATAGGCAGGTATATTGCCTTTTTATTTGAGTACTCGTATTTTTGGGGACATGTTTCTACGAATCATGAACCAGTGCTATCACACGGGCTGATCAGCATATGATAGTACGTCCGTCGGAGAATGATCCCAATCTAAATTATCATATCGTTCTTGATATTCATAGAATAAATGATTTATCAACTGTTTCTATTTTGAATAAAGTGAGATGCGGTTTTGATTCAGTTTCTGCTTGATGTGGATATTTAGGTTGTTGTTAAATATCAAAGGTGGTGTTAATATAGATGATTAAAGTTGATTTCAGTATGGGATATTGTGAGCATCAAAGTTCATATTGATATCTAATTTGATATGACAACAACATGAGTATTAATATCAAGAGTTCGGTTTTGAATAAAGCTCATGATTCATTCCATAATCATTGTTTCATGTTATTGTTGTTTACGATATTTCCCGTAAACACTGTTTTACGAGTTTTATTCTCATCAAGATCCAAAGTATTGCTGAAGCATTTCGCTCGAAAATATCAAAAAGAGTTTCGAGTACAGTGAAAAATAATTATCCGACTCTTTAATATATTTTCTGATTCAGTAATTACGATTTCAAATGTTCTGCTCTAACACAGATGTCGGTTTTATATTAAAACGACCATATATATATTACAATGATTTTGCTGAGCATTTCTTTCGCTCATACTTGCCTGTTTTCAAATTTAACCTCCAGTGAGGATTAACTTGCGCTGTTTAGCCTTGTAATTCGAGGAAGCAAAGAAAAAGCTTTTGGAAAGTGGTTGGTCCAGGGTTTGCGGACTAGTGTAAGTTTTATTGTATAAAGTTATTTATATTATATTATATTATAGTTGTGTATTTTATAGTTGGGCCTAATATACTTCTTTTCGAAGTTATACTAGCGGGTTAAGTTTTGAGATTGAGAATTGTTTAAAAGAGTTTTAAAAGAAAGTGAAAATTTTATTTGTGGAATTTATATATCTTATTTCTAGAACTGTAACCTTAAAAGATCTTGGACTATTTGGGGTCATTTATGATAAATATCTTCCGTTGGCATTTATTTATTGATTAAACAGGTTGATTTGGATTGAGGTTTCATAGTGATGACCAAATCCTCTGACCCCGGATTTGGGGGCGTTACATCAATTCTTTTTTGAGTAAAGATATACTTGAGACTCTTATGGTCTGTGTAAATCTCGCATTTCTCACCGTACAAGTAGTGCCTCCAAATTTTCAGGGCAAACACTATGGCTGCTAATTCTAGATCGTGGGTTGGGTATCTGATTTCATATTCCTTCAACTGCCGAGAGGCATACGCAATAACCGTTCCGTGTTGCATAAGCACACATCCTAGTCCCTTTTGCGAGGCATCGCTGTATATCACAAACTCTCCCTTTTCATCGGGAAAAGCGAGCACTGGTGCTGACACCAGTCTCCTTTTTAGTTCCTGAAAGCTTTCCTCACATTTTTCTATCCACATGAACTTTTCCATTTTCCGGGTAAGTGTAGTTAATGGGCCGGCTATCTTGGCAAAAGTCTTGCACGAATCTCCGGTAATATCCTGCTAAACCCACAAAACTCCTAACCTCGGTTGGGGTAGTCGGTCTTTCCCAATTGGATACCTCCTCTATCTTGGTGGGGTTGAATAAAAATCCTTTGCTACTCACCACGTGTCCCAAGAACTGAACTTCCTTTAACCCAAATTCGCATTTCGAGAACTTGGCAAATAATTTATCTTTCCTCAAGATTTTTAAGACTATCCTCAAATGTTCTGCATGTTCTTGTTCTGTCTTTGAGTAGATTAGAATATCATCTATGAAAATTATCACACATATATCTAGGTACTTTTTTAGCACTCTGTTCATCATATCCATAAAGGTTGCAGGTGCATTGGTTAGCCCAAACGACATGACTAAGAACTCATAATGTCCATACCTAGTGTGAAAGGAAGTCTTTGGTATATCCTCAGGTTTGATTTTCAACTGGTGATATCCTGTTCTTAAATCTATTTTGGAAAAGTGTACAACACCCATGAGTTGGTCGAATAGGTCATCAATCCTAGGGAGAGGGTATCTATTCTTGATAGTCAGCTTATTCAACTCCCGGTAGTGTATGCATAATCTCATACTACCATCCTTTTTCTTTACAAACAGTACTGGTGCTCCCCACGGCGATACACTGGGTCTTATCATCCCGTTATCTAATAACTCCTGTAGTTGAGAAGCTAGTTCCTTCATCTCAACTGGGGCTAACCTATAAGGGGCCTTGGACACTGGTATCATCCCTAGTACTAGTTCTATAGCAAATTTTATTTCTCTGTCGGGTGGCAATCCTGGTAAGTTCTCTGAAAACATATCCTCAAATTCATTCACTACGAGTATGTCATGTCTGTTGGGAACTTCCTTCTTAGTATCCATCACATAAGCCAAGTAGGCCTCGTTACCTTTCTTTAACAATCTCTTTGCCTGAAGCATGGTCAGAAATTTTTGGGTCTGTCGTTGACCTTTGAACACTATTTCCTTTCAATTTTGCACTCTTATCTTTACCCTCTTTCGCTCACAATCTATCTGCGCTCCATTACTGGATAACCAATCCATTTCTAAGATTATATCAAATTCTCCTAATGTAAATGGGAATAAGTCAACCTCGAAGACTTTCCCTTCTAATCTCAACTTGCTTTTAGGGTGTACTTGATTAATAGGAATCATTTCTTGGTTTGCTATTTCCACTTGTAATACCTCACGTATGGGTATAACGTTAAATTTTAACTTCTTAGCAAAATTTTGAGATATAAAAGACTTGGTCGCTCCAGAATCAAATAGGACATTTGCATGTTCAGAATTTAACAGAAGGGTACCTGCTATCACGTCAGTGTTTCGGACAGCGTCCTGAACGGTCATGTTGAAAGTCCTAGCAGCTGGGGCCGGTTGGATGCAACTCTGCTCATCCCTGAGGTTGGGGGACTTAATGTCGGGAAATCCTTCCTCATGTGCCCTACCTTCCCATATTAGAAACATGCCACGTTGGGTCGGGTGTAGTTGTTGGCAAGGTGTTCGGTTTGGTCACACCTGTAGCATTTCAGAGGGGCTCTCACTTGGTTGCACACTACAAGGTGTCTTTTTCACATGTTTGACATTCCGGTATTGGGTGCGGGGTTAGCTATGAAATGTTGCCCTAGATTGTCCGCCGCCCTGGCCAACGCTATCACTTGGGGCTTTTCTAAATCCGGGGCCTCTCGCAGGTTGGGACACCACTCCCCTGAGAAACCTGCTTGAAAGGCTCCTGTTCCCGGTTTCTCCTCCTCCACCTTGACTCCCTATCTTCCTTTTCCTATTTTCCTTTTCCTTCAAACTTTGTTCACTACCTGCTTCAACAATCGAGGTTTTCTGTACTAAGGTGGCATAATCTGTCAGTTCTAGTACTGCTACTCGGTTCTGGATCCACTATTTCAGACCAAGCTGAAATCTTCGTGCTTTCTTCTCCTCGGTATTCATAAACTCAGGCACAAATCGTGATAACTCAGTAAACTTGGCCTCATACTCTTTCACACTCATCTTATCTTGTTTCAGCTCTAGAAACTTAATCTCCATCTGAGTCTCCCTGAACCTAGGGAAATACTTTTCTAAAAACAATTGAGTAAATCTATCCCATGGAATCACATCATCAGTCTTGAGGTTTTATTTGGACTCCCGCCAGTAGTTAGCTTCCCCCTTCAGCATGTAAGAGACGAAAATAGTCTTGTGTCGTTCTTCCACACCTAGTATTTTGAAGGACTTTCCTATTTCCTTGAGCCAGGTCCGTGCCTCACCGAGGTCGGAAAATCCTAGAAACTCTGAGGGTTTGAAGGATTTGAATGCCCTGAAGGCAGTGGCCGCAGTCTGTTGGGCAATATGCGGTTGTGGTGGAGGCTGTTGGTTCAGATTGGCCCTTAAAAGTTCCATAAATTCATTCATGGGGTTCCCTCCTTAATGAGTATCCTCAGCTTCTTCTTCTACATACTCTTCCTCATCATACTCATTATAGTCTAGGTCTTCTTCACTTTCCTCATTCACTATGTGGTCAGGTCCATTTCGTTGTTGGTTGACAGATTCTGCGGGCCGTGCCCTGGTCCCTTTCTACCAGGTGGCATTGTTCTGATAATGAAAATATGTCAATACACTTGCAAGATTTTTACATTTGGATTAATTTATTCATAGGTAAGCATGTCATTTATTATCTAGCATGTCTTTATCAAGTGCAATAAATATGGACAACAATTTCTTAATAACTGCTAGATATATACCATAGGGTCTCCCAGATTATATTTTGGGGAAAAAACAACCATCTGAGTTCATACATGATCCTGAATATAATACATCAACTACTTGGTCCTGAATACTGAAATACAAATACATACACCGGGTACCCTGAAGGGCTAGGAATGCTATCTACTACTAGCTATCCTAACAAAATTGGTGACAAGTCACCCAGCCCTTTACAAGGTCCATAAGTAGTCACTGTCCTCTTAGTCACTGTCACTGCGCGTGAGGTCTCGAACTCTCCTCATCGCTCCTGCCAACATCATCTCTGCATCAACTACCGGGATGTATCCTCCCATCGCTGTCATCCTCATCTATACTCGGGTACGGAGCTCAATCCCATCAATCTCCCTGCGAGCTATGGTCGGGGAAGCCTCTCTAAAGTCCCCTGGATATCCTAGCCTGATGGCTCTCTTAGCGGTCAGCGCCTTTCGTAACTCCACAATGCGGGCAGATGCCACAGTGATCTCAGTGTTAAGCTGAGACACTATCCAGTCATGCATTGCTACATATATGGTCGCTAAGGGTGGTAGAGGTGAGTCTGAGTCACTAGAGGATATGTCATGAACCTCATAGGTCTGTGCATCCATCTCGTCATCCTCGTCCTCATCAGTGTAGGGCAAAGGGCTTAGCATCCCTAAGTGAGTTGTAGGAGGTTGAACGGTCGGGAGTGGGTACATCTCTATGTCTGTCCAGTCTACGCCATCACCCTGAGGCATCTCAACATCATCAGCTATGGGGGCGGGGAAGTCAGTCTCCTCCTCCGGGGGATCCTCAGTAGGGTCATCATCTGAGTCATCAAAAGGTGGGTCCTCCGGCTGGGGAGTAGGGTCACGCTCAGGGGCCATAACATCATCAATAGGGTCACCTTCCCCCATAGGCTCCACTGGTACCTGACACAATAGGCAAGGTGTTACTAACTTAGAGTCGGAATTCCCTTGAGGGTAAAACTGTCAAGACTACCTATGTAGCCCTACGACGAACTCGACTTGAGTTCTAATTGATTATTATTATTCTTATGTCTACGTAATTTATATCCTATCGTTTCCAAAATTTGATAAACTAAGGCCCTGATACCATTTCCGTGGCCCCCTAAAATCCGGGGTCAGGGATCTAGGAGGCCACGCCATCTTGAATCCTATATAACACTTATCTCGTACCACAATATATAAATACTCACACCTTTATGACCCCACACTTATCAACACACACACACTTATAGGTTATTGTCTTGAAAACGAACCATTCATTACTAGAGTATATCAATCTACAAGGTGATAATTATTACAATCCCAAAAGTGATTAAGTCTTACTGCGGAAGTAACCTGTAAGTAAGGTTGGTCCGTCGGCCAAATATCCGTTTCTTATTTATTATCTTACATAGGTCATACTTGTAAATAAACCGGACTAAAAACAACTGAAAACCAATCCAGCTTATTCGGTCTACCTGAGGTACAACACCAAACATCCTACGGACCAGCTGGCCGTTTCCTACCCGTTTCCTGGATGTGAGTCTCGCGATAGGCATCTTGATTCACTGTTGTGTTGTGTCAATTTAAGAAAATAAGTGTGAGCTATAATGCCCTGCATAATAATGTACAGTATGAAATGACTGTATGATAAACTCAAGAAAAATCCATATACGATAGATATGTTTATTCAAAAATAGCGTTTCCTCGGTGATACACCCCTTCTTTCGAAAACAATTCTTTAGTGGATTTATTATCCTACGAATACCTTAATGGTAAACCCAGCACCGAGGCTTGGGTTACGGTATTGCATCACAATTCAAATTGGAAGAATTTAGGACATTCACTGGAGCCACCGCATACGATGGTCAGTCATACTATAGAAATAGTAACCTTTTCTACTAGTAGAAGGACGACACCTTCGTATCCCGGTTATCACCCTTGCCGCATTCGGGCTACGTGTCCCATGGGTATACACATACTTCAAAAGTTCATGAGTACATAGAGTACCTTCGCCTGCGGTACCTTTGGTAATCTCCCTAGTACACATAGTACTAGAGTCTACCCCTCCAAGTCCTTAAAAGAATCCTATCATATCTCGAGAACTCGAACCACATCGAAGTTCCCCAACCATTTTGCTTGTTGATAGAAACAGCTTATCTTATCAGTGCATATATATATATATATATATATATATATATATATATATATATATATATATATATATATACTTCCGAGAATTTTCGGAGGAAGCACTAATGATATGAGTTGACCGTTGTCAACAGATAATTAAATGAGGGGGAGTTTCTTTTGAAACTATATTCAAAATATTTAAAATATGTCGAGATAATATTATTCGACAGTCTGAAATTATTCGAATGATTTTCTGAAATTCAAAAGTATTTTAAATCAGGTTTTATGATTTTTAAATCATTTTAAATCATTTAATAAATAAATAATAATTAAATAATAATTATTAAATAATTAAACCTCGAATAATTATATATTAAAAGAATATTTGAAATAATATTCCTCAACTAATTTTTGTTTAGATAATTAAAATAATCTTTAATAATATAATTAATTGAGTTTGAAATGAATAATCGTTGGAGAATACTTCTTCTATATTAAATGAATACCCGAAATAATATTCGTTATTCAAGTAATTAAATAGAGTTGAGGGAATACGATCTTTGAAAATCATTTTAAATAAATTCAAGGTATTTAATACTTCACAAGTGGACATCGAGTCCCTTGGAATAAAATAAGTGCGACTTAATCGTCCAAAACATCTCCGGAATGTCTCCCGGATTTTTGTTTTAAAACTCTGACCGACTCTCGGTCTTATAATCATATATCATGCTCATGGTGGCGTTAAAATATTGTACGACATCTATATATATCGTAACACGATCGCTATTTATGCGAAAACTCAAATTCTTAGCATCATAACAAGCATGACATTTATGGAAAAGATAGTAAAACAATCCTTTTCACAACACAAAAGTATATGGAGTTGGGTTCGTAAACTTGCCAAGGTACTTTGAGGTGGAGGATGCTCTAGGGTCCACTCGGAAATCTATAATCATAAACATATATCATTTCGTTAGATCCCGTTCTTATTTATGGCGACTCGTACATACGCGCTACTTATTAATCTTTTCCGTAACTCATTTTATTTTCAGTACCCCTTTAAGTACTCATTTATGTCACGATCACTTTTTTTTCGAAATCCTTTATATCCGTTTTCATTTCCATTGTCGGCTCCGCTTATAATTTCTAATGGTTTTCTAATCGCACGGTCTCGGTTACAATATTTTTATAAAATTGAAAAATCCTTATTTTCACTTAAAATTTTTATAGAAGTTTATGAACTCTATTTATTACTCTCTGTAAAAATTTCATGATTTATGAATATTTTTAAGTCAAGCATTTTTATTCCCAAAGTTCGTAATTCGTAGAAGTTTTTGTCGCGTAAATCACTTTTACTGAAACGGTCATAACTTTTGATCAGTAAATCGGAATCAAGCGATTCAAGTGCCTAAACAATCCTTATAAAATTGTCTATCATAATAAAGTGTTAATTTTCAAGAAACTATATTTTATACATTCGGGAACTTCTGCAGAAACTTTATGTTAAGTTTTGTTCATTTTTGCGAGGTTACGAATACGATCCGAGTTTTCGTTTACATCTTAAATTATTATACCACCAACAACAATCATCAAATCATCATCCCAATACTAATTCATCTCAAGAGCATCATGTTCTTGAGGCAACAATCATCAACCTTAGAACTAATTAGCTAAACATCAAGATTACAACAAATCAACCACTAAAACTAAGTTTATATCTAGGATTTCAAAGGTTCTTGAAACTTAAACCTTTAATAAAGATGGGTCATAAATTTATAACTTTCTTGAAATCTTGAGATGTGTTCTTGATGATGGTGGAGTCTTGGGATTACTTGGTTGGGTTTTTTGGAACCTAAATCAACCATTAAAATCAAGAAACCAAAGAAAAGTTATTATTCATACTATTCATTATCACTTTTCTTGAATTTATTTCACCCATTAAACCTTAATTAAATGAGCTCAAAAATTTATCTTACCTTAGTTTAGGATGTATGAAGCTTGGGAATTAATGGTGGATTTTTTCCATGGCTAGAAATGAGGGTTTTGAATTTGATTTCTTATTTTCCTTTGTTTTAGCCGAATAGAATGAAGAATGGGGAGAGAGAGAGAGATTTTATTGCTTTCTTGAATGCTTCTCTTGGAAGATTTAGAATATATGATTTAGTATATAACCTAGTACTAGAAAATATATGCATATTTTAGCTATTTTCCTAGGTATACAAGCTAATCTATCTAGTTTAGATTCTAGGTTTACTATTCTAGCCTTTAGGTCATCATGCTATCTAGTTTAGGTTACTATTTGATAACCTAAAGATGGTTAGTTTCTTACCATAGTTAGTTAGTTTAGTTAGCTTGGTTCGATACGTTTATTTATTCGTTTACGCGTTCGCTCGATCGCTTATTCATTTTCGTAATAAATTCTCGCAAACGGTTCGCGTTGTAAATCATTTCGTATACGTTCTTTATGTTTTGAAGTATCATTCTTGGATTTGAATTCGTAGGATTTTCAATTTGTAATTATATTGTGATTCCCATAATCCTTGATGGTTCGTAGATACGGTCATTTTTTAAAGTTCATTTTCTTCGAAAATTAATAGCGTTTACATACACTCATTTGGTACGTATAATCACGTTATCGACTCCGAAACTCAATTTCTCATGCACAACATAGTGTGGGCTAAAAAGTTTTTCCCGTCTGTCAGGGTTACTATTCATTAAGCGTTTTACAAAGTCTCAAAAATTTGAGTTACTACATGAAATTCCGATTCTTCCAAAATTAGTAACAACGATGACAAAACCATTATTGAAAACTGAGTTGGTCGATGCAAAAGGCCGAACCGTGGTTGTAGAACTGTTATTGTTAAATAAAATTTCACAAGAACTAAACGGACCTTTTCTTTGGACGAGGTTTTGGTAGTAGGCATTGTCGAAGGTTCCTTGCAGTTATAAGATCAATTTTCAGGGTCCGCTAAATATGGTTGAGTTGTAATGAGTATCCTTGGTAATATGATTTATTTTATATTTAAAATAATTTTCATTGTGAACAGGAAAACTTAGCCTAAACGTGTGCAGGAAAATAAAAATCATAATACGAGCATTTTCAACTTGTTCAAAACACGGTTATACCTTGATAATGATTAGGCACCAAATAATGGTTCATGTTAATGAGTACAAAGCCATGTATCGAGCTTCAACGAGATAAAATGATAAGGCATACATACTTTCACGATGAACTGACATAAATTATAGATTTTATTGAATAATGTATGATTATGAGACTGTTCTTCACGTATTTGTGAATCTAATCCTACTTGGTTAACCACAAGAATTAAAAAGGCATAACTGGTGCTGCTATTCAAATCTCTTCACAAGCATAAAATCAAGCTAAATTCAAAATATCATTTAATTTAAACGAACTAACATCCATATTTTTTCATTCTAGATATAATAAAGCATATAACTGAAATTACCAAGTACTGTTATAAATAGTACTAAAAAGTTTATTTCGTGCTAGGTCCTCTCTGAGCCAAGAATTAGTACAGCCTTTATTAATATTTTCCGTCATGGGAAAATATTCTAGTATGGACGCAACACTACAACATGTATTGAGTTATGTAAGGAAATGGTATTACAACTATCAAGAGAAGAGAGAAAATACAGCTATGTTTGATAACAACTCTGGTAAATAAATATGGTAACCTGCCCTTTAAAAAGACCACCTTTCACTCCAACTCAGTTCCTATGTAATGGCTTCAAATCTATCTTTAACCACTCGAAATTATTCAATTTGCTCTCATCACTTTTCTCTAGCACCCCAACACATACTAAGGTCTTATTCTCATATCTCTTAATATAATTACTATAATTCCCTGCAGAAATATAATAAGTACCAGCAACCGGAGATTATTATGAAACCCGTTAAAAGTTGGAAGTGACCTTTTGCTCCATGACTCAAACTACCATCACATGTTACAACACTGTCTGAACCGAAACTGACATGGATGATGCGAGAACCCTTTTCTTCAGAGCAATTAGTTTTTGTCTTTCACTGCCATATTTGATTGCTTTCAGCATGTTTTTTTTCAGCAAGCTTATTTTCCACTTTTATCACTTGGTTGGTGTTGATAATTGAGCACTAATTATTTTTCCGCCGTTAAAATGCAAGCATAAAGGTGTAGGAAATAAAATGTAATATAGAAATAAATAAATATCTTATTTCAAAAAAATAAAAATAAAGCTGAATATATAAATTTCATAATCCACAAGATCAATTATCATGTGATCAGACAATAGGTTTTCTTCAAGCTATATAAATTTCATAATCTACAAGATACGATCAAATTATATGTGGACATTAAATAGGTCTACTTTAAGCCAAATAAATTCCATAATATATATATTCTACTATCAAATTATTAAAGCATAAACTGACTTCAGTAATAACCATTTTTAAGTTTTGACACCTTTAAAATAAACAATATTCTTGAACTGACCTGAAAAACATTACAAAACATGTGCCCCTGACAGCGCACAATTGCATACACAAAAATACACATGGCAACCCAAATAGACAAAGACAACCTAAACATTAATTTGGATCGATACTCACCGCCCGTGTCACCTCCAACCCTGTCGCCCATATCGTCCTCCTTAGTCTCCAAATCCTCTAAGCGACGGGGTAAAAATCTGAGCACCGACTGGGTTTAGGCAAAGGCAAGCAAGCAAGCATGGGTAATGGGTAATCCCTGCCAGGGAAGACAAATGACAAAATCCACAAAATGCTCAGATACCAAGCACATACCCTAATTTCCGCAATTACCTTCAGTTTTAAAATTTGAAACAGGAAGACAAATCACATACCTTACAATTAAAATCGTAGTATGAATTCAGGGGCCCTTGCAAACATAATCGAGCTGCAATTGTGGCTCTTGAATCCCAATCTCCTTCTTAACAAACCACACTAGGCAATAGAGAACCACGTGCTTATGCATAGACCGGTAGCGTTCTGACAAGGTTAAAATTAACCGGGAGCAATTGTGTTTTCTCACAACAAATAAAATTACTCACGATTTTGTAGGGGCAAATACGTCTTTTAACCTATTAAAATGTCTCAACAATTAGAAGGTAATAAAAAGTCCCCGGCTGCCCCATGTTGGGCTATTAATAATATAATATATAGTAGATGATAAAAAATTCATGACGTAAATAAACTTGATTATAAGAAAATTATGTAATCATTACTCACATTAATCACGATAGCATAAACCTAAACCTAATTCACTTTAGCATTCCTCATGCTCTTCGACTATTACAGTTTCAATTTATACTAATTACTATTCTACTTCTTGTCCCCAAGAGGCCAAGAAGAATGGGAAAATAACGCATAATAGCCGAAATGTAATAACCCCAATTTTTGGGAAATTTTGAAACCCTTATGAATAGTGTTTTTGCTGAATGAGAAAACTTTTCATGCCACACTATGTAGGGGTTCTGATATGGATATTCTGAGATTTTATTAGTACTTTATATGGGATATAAGTGTATGTAAAGATCGTCAGAATCCAAATCCGAACACTTTGATTTTCCCGAAAATACAATAGATACGGAGAGAATTGAGTATAAGGTAACAGGATAAAAAGGATTTAAATTAAAGGATTATAATAGAGGATCATAAAAAGGAATATAATGTATTGAGAAAGGTTAAGGGAACCTAAGTAATAAGATCCCGGGTATGATCCTTCAAACGATAAACGAGAACGAAAGTTAAGCGAACCGTATAACAGATCAGCGGTCATTAGGCAAACAATTAGGAAGTTAATCAAAGGGATTAGAGAGAGTGATGTCACCCAACCAATGAGAAGAGGACAAGGAGGGAAGGATGACATCACCACATGACATAGGCATGACATGGGAAGGAAGGAGGTGTGGTTGAATGAGAACCACACAAATTCAAGGGCAACAAGGTAATTGACTAAATCAAACACAAAATCAAATCAACCAAGCCAAGCAAATCATTTTATCAAAACACAAAAAAATCAATTCTCTCATTCCAAGCAAGCTTGCTCTCGGCTTTTACTATTTCAGAAGGGGAAGAAATTCAAAACTCAAGATCCAAGCCTCCTAAATTGGTAAGATAATTCCCTAATCATCTTTATGCTTAGTTAGGGCTATATCATGAGTTTAAGCCATTAATTCGTTCTCAATCTTCTTCATTTAATCAAAGAAGAAGACTATGAATAGTGTTTTCAAGTTTTTAACTTGAAATTTTTCTTGATTTCCTTGAAGATCCAAGCATTCCTAAGACTTCTCAAAGCTTCTTAAGGCTTCCTAGCTCCTCCCACCACTTCAAGGAAGGTATATCATCTCCAAACCCTAGATTCCTATGTATTATAAGATGATTTTGATTAGTAGGGTGATATTGTAGCTTGATGTTTGTGATTTAGAGTTTGGGAGTGAAATGGTATTGAAATGGAATGGTAAATGTTGTTGTTTTGATTAAAAGAACTTAAGTATGGTTAAAGTTAAGCTTAGGCATAAGTATGAATGTTAAAATTGAATCGGTTGGGGTTGTTATGATGTGATAAGGATGGATGTTGGTTGTATGTTGGATTGAGGTTGAATTGGGTTGGTTTTGAATGGTTTAAAATTTGGGAAATCGCGTAAACATAGTCGTCGTAACGTCCGATTTTCTTTAGACTGTTTTTGTACATAACATTAGGACCCGAGAACCCCCTGCTAGATTATGACCATTGCCATGTCTAGATAGCTCAAGTTACGAGCTTCGTTTTGATATGTAGTTCGTTCGATTCCGATGCACGGTTTAGGAGAAACGACCGTTTCAAGTAACGGCGTTTTGCGAACGAAACTTTTCCCCTCGCCTTACTTTGAAACATAGGTTAAAGACCAAAAAGGACTAATTGAAGTATGAAACATTTATGGTAAGTGTGTTAGGCAGTTGGTAAGACACTCGCGATGGAATCTCCTTAAAACTCGTAAAGGTTAAATTATTAAAAATGGTGGAGCCGAGGGTACTCGAGTGACTTAAGTGAATCAGTAAACGTAAAATAAGCGTTAGAGTCTAAGTTAGTTAAAGTATAGATTTACCAGTGACTTTGGTTTAATTCCAACTTGTTGTTTATAGGTTACCAAACTCGTCCCGAGCCTTTTATCACCCCCAGTCGCTCAGGCAAGTTTTCTACCCGTTATAACTGTTGTTGTGATGAATATATGTATTTGCATTATCTTGTGATAGATGCATGTTGGTTAATTAGCAAATGTTGCAATATATTGAAGCATACTGCTATGGTATATATATATGCATGCCTGTTTCGTATGCTTTCCATATATATCTGTTGATTCAGTTGATAGTACCTATGCTAGAGGATAGCGGTAATTTGCATATACCCTTAGTACAGGGACCCAAAGGTGAAAATATTTTCTAAAACCGGGAGTCGAGGATCCCGAGTAGATTTTGTATATATGGATAAATATATATATATATATACTTATATATATATATGGTCATAGTTTTCAAAACTATTATTCGAATAAGGTTTATTCGATAACTTTAACTTTATTTTATTATTGAATATTATTTCGAATATTATTCGAAGGCGTATGACTCCTTTATATTAAATGAATATTATTTTGAATATTCATTCGAGGACTTATGACTCCTTTTATTTTATTATCTGAATATTATTTGAATATTCATTCGAGGGCTTATGACTCTTTTATATTATTTATTGAATATTATTTGAATATTCATTCGAGGGCTTATGACTCAGTTTATATTATTTAATGAATATTATTTGAATATTCATTTGAGGATCTATGACTCCGATTATTTGCTGAGATATATTCTTTATTTTATTAAAGAATAAGGTGTCAATAATCAAACTTATTTTCGATTATTCAAATAAAGATAGTACTTTCATATAAGTATATCTTTGGTTATTTAATACTCGTTTCAAGTATAAGTTTTAATACTTATACTTCAATTATTTTTATAAAGATTATTCTTTATGGGAATATTATTTAAATAATATTATTCAGTCATTTTCTAAATATTCTGGGGACTGATTTACTTCATTAAATCAGCTTTACTCCAAACACTCTATAAAGTATTTTCGAGTCTTCAAAATGATTTTTAAAAGTTAGAGCGGATCCCAAAACTCATTTTTATATTTAAGATCTTCCTTTTTAAGGGGATTTAAATACTCGCTCAAAACCTGAGGGATCCGGCTCTGTGGTGTATTTTATATTCTCAACACGGTTGCAGTTTTGGTAAATGAATTGATTACTTACCCAACGTTCGGGAAGTAAGTCCATCTATTGAGTCGGCATAAGCAACATGGGCTCAGTGGGCGTCCATGATAGTGTAAGTGGCTCGGTGGGAGTCCATCAAATGCATAAGTGGCTGAGTGGCAGTCCAGCATAAGGTCCTATTACGACCAGGGTGATGACCAGTGGGGAATTCGTCCATCTACTAGTAGAAAAGGTTACTTATGGGTATCTTTGCCTGATCAATAAGATATATGGTTTATGCCAAAATTCTTTTCCTTTCCAAACTTATTGGATATTGCAATTCTGTTCATACTTTGCATGACAGAGGTTTTCAGGAAATGTATAAAGGAAGATGTATATGTGGATATATATATATATATATATCAGAACTTAATGAAGTATGTCATAACTTCATTTCCTTTAATAATATTTTAAAGATTTAATCTATTCAAATCTTGTCTTGTAGTCTCATCTATGTGATGAACTGTTGAAAGCTCATTATACTTTGAACAATGGTAGTTCAAGTAGCTTTATAAATGATATAAGTGTAGTGAAGTATTTGGTAACTTCATCTTTTAAACTTATATCTAATTAATAATTGTCTTATGAATGACAAAGATTTTCAGAAAAACGTTGAGACAAGGTTAGATATATGAGATCACCTTGCAACGATATTTTTTTATACAGTTATACACTGGGACTTTGTGTATATTATGCATGGAAGAGGACTTCCAATATTTTGAAAAGTATATATATATATATATACTGAATATTTTATGACTTCATCGCATTAAGATATCAAACTTGGTTCATTTCTTTTGACCAACACTTTCATGAGTATTATGAGTAGGCTCATATATTGTTAATCAGTATACATATTATTTTGGTGGGCTTGCTGCTCACCCTTGCTTTCTTCTTTCATCACACAACATCAGATAGATAAGATGAACAGGACCAAGCTCCCAATTCGCAAGCGGATAGGAAACGTTCCGCAGCTTTCTGGAAGCGTTGAGGCCGCTGTAGCTGAGGTAGAAATTACCAATAGGCTAAGTTTTCAACTAATAATGTACCAGACTTATGTATATTATGAATTGTAATAATGGCAACGAAATGTAAATTATCCAGAAAACCTTTTAAGGTGTATTGACATATAATTGTGGAATAAAACGACTTGTGATTATTTTTGGATATTCATCTCTGAGACTATAACTTGTGGTGTGTGTGCTTATTGTGGGGTCACAGTACAGAGTAGTTGATTGTGTATTAAGATTGGGTGTTATTAAGAGAAATGGAACTCGTGACAACCCGGATCCCCGACCCCAGATTTGGGGGTGTTACAGAAGTGGTATCAGAGCTAAGCGTTATAAACCTCAGAGATGATGTGACGTTAAGATAATAAGTTCACTAAGATAATAAGAACTCTTGCCAAGTTCATAGTCGGGCTACCTAACGTAGCACTGACAGTTAAAACCCTTACGGGAACCTTATAAGTATCGTGATAGTAACATAGTTCGTTCTCGTATAGGGCAGCGGGGCACCGAACCTTGAGGTTCAGGAGCATCAGCATGAGGATGTTTTATTACAAGTTGGAGATCAAATTGTGAATCCGATGGAGTACCCTAATGAGGGACCGGATGAGGTTCAGATAGAGAATGTTGCGGTTGAGGATGTTATTCCGGAAAGGATTGTGGCTGAGGAGGATCTCATGGAGGATCCTGATGAGAATGAAGAGAGGACCGCTGAGGAACAGATGACTGTAGTCAGGGCGACTACCAGAGCAAGAATGGCCGCGAGGGTTGCACTAGAGGATGAAGAGTTACCAAGGGCACAAAGGTTAATGAGGGCAGAAGGAGTGGGGCCTTCCACGACCCCAATTATACCAGTATCAGACCCTCTTCCAGAGGCTCCTGTAGACATCCATGAGGTTCCACCAATTCCTGTTCCCTCCCCTGTACAGAGCCCAGCACATACTGAGGAAATGCCACCTTTATCCCCTGCACCATTGTCACCTGATACCGTGCTTGGTTATCCATTTGGATCTCCTGGGTCTGCACCACCTGCACCCCATGGACTGCTAGATGCTACCACTCAGGCTTCTCTTATCGCTGATTATCATATGACTTTGGGTGGCCTGTCAGAGGCCCGGAATGTTAGGAGTGATCTGTTGGATCGACTTACTGCACCAAGGATTGAGGGTGGGATACTTCCGGTAGGATTAGCGTATAGCATGGAAAGGATTGAGGCTACCACCCGTGTTACAGCTAGAGGCCATCTTGAGGGTCAGGTTGATCCAGCTCTACTTGCGACTATCTTAGACCTCATCACCTCTGTGATGGAGCAGGTTAGGGATGTCGTGCGTGCTCGCATCTCTTAATCCATGGTAGTGTGCAGAGCCAGAGCAATCAAACAAGGGTTTCATGTAGCACCGCTTTTAGAGGATTAGCCTAAGTTATGAATGATTAGTTTTAATGACGAGATGACTATCTATGGTAGTACTTTTGGGATATGAGCGATAAGTTCATATGATGTAATCCTCTTTAATATGTTCAGTTGTTGTACCCTCGAACAAATGGTTATGTATATATTCGTTAATTTCAGTTCAGATCAGTTTGTTTGTGATAAAATCACATTGTTAATTGCTCTATTAACACTTAAGAGAGTGTCATGAAGTTTATCAAACTTGAGAATTCATAATTTGCAATCGTGCAAGGACTAAACGAGGGGAAGACTTAAGAAAAGTAAGTAAGACAAAAATTTGGAGATTCTCAAAATTTTCCAAGTAATATGCCCCCACAAGGAATAAGATTAGGGGCAAACCTTGAATGTGATAATCAGGGAGGTCGCAATTAAGATATAAAGAATCCGGAATATAATAAAGTGGAAAATGAAGATTTTAAATTAAAAGATGACCCCAATTATGGGGAGTAGGAAGAAATATTTAGACTAAGACAGCAGAAGTCGAGCGAGATAAGGAGACCCGAGACGGTACTCCTATACGGAAATCCATGAACCTGTCTAAACAGAACTTATATTTTATTCCCAACCACCACCTTGAGGAAACAATGTGGTGTGAAATTCTTTCAGGACCTCTAAGTCGCTAAGCTCTCAGAGTTCCAAGGAACAAGCTGACCCAGTCGAGGCAAGAGCCTGGCTAAAGGAAATATAGGAATCATTTGAGATTCTAAATGATTGACGAATCACAAAAGACTGTTTTTATCACTTACCCTCCTAAGAGAGAGACCACCCGCTGGTGAAAGACCAAGGAAGGCACGGAGCAAGAGATTATAATAAACTGATTTAAGTTCAGTCAATTGTTTTCAGGAAAGTACTTCCCAAGGTTATAGAGATAGAGTAAAAGCTTTAGAGCCAGAACAAAGGCAGACGAGTATGATGAATTATGAATCTAAGTTGTAAAAGTTGTCAAGATTCGTTCTAAGGACACGAATCCAGAATGACGGGATGTTTGAAATCAATGCTTATGTTGTGTTGGTTCATGAAATAATGATAAGAGAAAGGGAAATAAAAAGGAACTGAAGTGGAAAGGGATATAAAGGCAATAGAGTTTGAGGTATGATAAGGGAGTCGGGTATGAGGAAACCCTAAAGATTTGTAGCAATAGAATTAGGAAAGTATGTAATCATTGGTATGAGGGTGATTCACCATGAGTTAAAGTTGATGGTTGAAGGCATACGAGTTATGTACATTTTATCCCCTTTAAGTTGGGAGGATTCAAGGAAACCTTTAGATAGTTCGAAGGATAAATAATAAGACGCGGATAGACTAAGAAGACAAGAAAGTAAGAAAGTAGGAAAATTGGATGAAGGAAGTGACCTTCAATAATGTGAAATAGTAAGACCGATGGCTCGATACTCAGAAAGGGAGACGCCAGGTATGAGAGATATCCCAACATTGAGGTGACTGTTGAGATAAACAACAAAAGTAAATAAGGAATTACTAAGAAGAAGTTCACGTTGAACATGACCAATATCTTCCAGAACATCCATGTTATCATTACCAAATCAGGAAAGAAAAGCGGATGACCATTGTTATCTTTTGGAGGCCATATGGATTGACCTCAATTTGAATAAGGATGCTATTATGAAGTTAGGTATAGACTATCGAGGTGGGAATGATGAATAAGATAATCTATCAAGGATATATGACTTGATTTATCCGTGGAAGGATGCAGGTACCTTTTAAAGGTGGAATTAAGGATAGAACATTGGTAACTTAAAATGAATCCTAGGGGACTGCATAAAGGTTGGCATGTCACCCTTAATAGGGACAGTATGAGTTTTGACAGTATGATTTGGAAAGGGTTAAGGTAACAACAACCTTTAAGAATCAGTGGAGAAATTTTTCAGAAGCATATAGACAATGGTTCTAGTATTAGTAAATGGTATTGTGATATGCCCTGTATCTAGGGAATACAGGAGGAACGATTGAATGATAACCT
Organism: Apium graveolens; assembly: GCF_009905375.1. NCBI lineage: Eukaryota > Viridiplantae > Streptophyta > Magnoliopsida > Apiales > Apiaceae > Apium > Apium graveolens. The sequence continues at coordinate 112,466,605 of NC_133647.1, forward strand.
TAGAGGTTTTATAAGGAAAAAGGTAATATTCAAAATTCTCAAGAATATAAATGTGGATAAAGGAAATATGACGTAATTATAATAATGCCAAGTGGGGCACGTGTTGAACCACGAGAAAGTATGAATCGAACCAGTAAAGGTCGAAATTGTTCAGGGCAATTAGGGCCCAGGATAAAAGATGTTCTAAGTATGATTGAGAATCAGTCTTGACAGTGATTAGCCTCTAAAGACTGAGGCAATAACTTATGGAAAACATCTTCACTCAAGCAGTGATCGGAAATAGGGTAGAAAATTTGTGAAAGTGGTTAAAATGAAATTGACTATAAGGAAATTTTACTATCAGGAAAGGCCAAAGAGGTGGCCGACGCTTTAAATGTAAGAGAATAATTATAGGTGCTCGTGCAAGAGGAATACAGTGATGATGGTTAAAGCTGTGAAGGTTGTATTATGGTTTGGAAGATTGACATTCCTTCTGATGACTGTGCAATACCCAACCGTAATAGTAGTTGGTAAAGGTTTAATTCGTGTAATCGCCATGAGCGGGCTATCTATCTCAGAAGATCCTATCTTGAGAATAATCCAGGACCATATTTCAAAAAGGACTAAACGAACCTTTGAGTTAAGTCTTCTATTGAAGGTATATGATTAAGAATGGTATTAACCTGCTATCGTTGCCTTGATTGAAACTCTTCTGCAATTTTATCTGCTTCATGTCATGTATGTATGTCAGGATCAGGAGTGTTCTTCATGAATCATGAATAGTGATTATGTTACCTCCTTAGAAGAATTAGATACGAGATGTATGGACTCCGTATGGTTAGCTATTAAGTCTTCATGGAAAATGAATGACTACAGTAGGTCAGTGGTGGACCATAGTAAGGCAGCAATGATTCTGCGAGTAATGAGCTGATTACAACCGGGAGAGTTGTATTGGAATGGATGTTGAGATTGAGTGCCACTAAGCGGGTCGTGGTAGTGTATAAGTTATCATTGATAGACTAATTAAGTAGAGTATCTACCTATTGAATATTTATTCTTTCTTATCAATAGGGAGTCGTATTATTATACGAGGAAGGTTACGGTGCAAGCATAGAATTCAAGTAACGATGATGTCTAGAATGAGATCCCAGGTTCGATTTTCGATATCGAAGGAGTTTCAAAGGTGATTGTGTATAAGCTCGAGGAAGAGCATGGGTCCATAGAATGATGGACGGAATAGCAAAAAAATATTTAGGCATGTGAAATAGGATGCTATAATACTTGATGTTGATATAAATACATATATGTTTTGTTCTCCTATGACAAACCTCTATAGTTCAGAGGTAGGTTCCAAGCCAGATATTTTATGGCAATATTTTTTCATATATACAATTCTCTTCAGTTCGTTCTTTTCTCTTCTTTTCATTTCATGTGAACTGAGAAGAACAACCCTTCCAGAAGGGGAGGTATTGCCGAATGACTATCTATCTGTGTGATAGAAGCCAAGTAGGATACCAGCTATTGTTTAATTGCTTGTCAAGTACTAAAGGCTGACCACCTTCTGTACTAACTATGCGATATAACAAGTGTTCATGATCATAGTGATCTCTCAACAAATTCCTTTACTTCTATATGATTGATCAAATTTTGGAAAATAGAAACAACTGAAAAAGGAGTAATAAAGTGGTGGTAGTATGCGGAATGGAAACACATTCGTGATACTAAGGTTGACGTGGTTATTAAAAGGTTATAGAACGCTAGTGAGCAAAAGTATAACCCGTATAATATTAGGAACGGAAGGTAGTAGCGATTACGAACTGGAAAAGAATGGGTATTGAGAAGCAAAAGTTCTAATGATAAAAACTATAATGAGAGTCTGTGCAATAGACTTGAAAGAATTTGGAATGATCACTTAACGCGGATTAAGTTATCTTACGACAATAGATCATATGTCATTATCGAGATGTCGCCTTATGAGATCCTTGAGGGAAGACATTGTCGATCTCCCTTATGTTAGGATGAAGTTGTAGAGCGCAAGATGCTCGGACCCACAGTAGTCCAAGGGACCAGGGATATATTAGATCTAATCAGAGGACGGATGGTAGTAACCCCAGATGGACATAAGAGGTATGCTGATTTGACTCAAAAAGGGCAAATAGTATGAAATAGAGGGCCTGGTAATGTTATAGGTATTCCCTTGGAAACCCTTGGAAAGGATTGATGAGGTTCGGAAAGAAAGGAAAGCTAAGTCTACAATTTGTTGGACCCTTGGGTATATAAAGACGTTTGGGAAGTTAGCATATGAGCTAGCCCTACCCCCGAACCTGTAGCAAGTTCATAATGTGTTCCACGTACCAATGTTAAGGAAGTGTAATTCAGATGCTAGACAAATAGGGGCATATGAGCGCATAGACATGCAACCAGACGTAACCTATATGGAGCAACCAGGAAGGGTATAGATTAAGAAGGAACGAGTGCTTAGGAGAAGGGTTATCAAACTAGTAAGAGTTTGATGGTAGAACCACAATGTGGGAAAATTGACTTGAGAGTTAGAAAGTGCAATACTAAGAAGGTATCCCTATTCATTTCTATCTGATTCCGGGACGGAATCCTTTTAAGGAGGGGAGACTGTAATAACCCCAATTTTTGGGAAATTTTGAAACCCTTATGAATAGTGTTTTTGCTGAATGAGAAAACTTTTCAGGCCACACTATGTAGGGGTTCTGATATGGATATTCTGAGATTTTATTAGTACTTTATATGGGATATAAGTGTATGTAAAGATCGTCAGAATCCAAATCCGAACACTTTGATTTTCCAGGAAATACACTAGATACGGAGAGAATTGAGTATAAGGTAACAGGATAAAAAGGATTTAAATTAAAGGATTATAATAGAGGATCATAAAAAGGAATATAATGTATTGAGAAAGGTTAAGGGAACCTAAGTAATAAGATCCCGGGTATGATCCTTCAAACGATAAACGAGAACGAAAGTTAAGCGAACCGTATAACAGATCAGCGGTCATTAGGCAAACAATTAGGAAGTTAATCAAAGGGATTAGAGAGAGTGATGTCACCCAACCAATGAGAAGAGGACAAGGAGGGAAGGATGACATCACCACATGACATAGGCATGACATGGGAAGGAAGGAGGTGTGGTTGAATGAGAACCACACAAATTCAAGGGCAACAAGGTAATTGACTAAATCAAACACAAAATCAAATCAACCAAGCCAAGCAAATCATTTCATCAAAACACAAAAAAAATCAATTCTCTCATTCCAAGCAAGCTTGCTCTCGGCTTTTACTATTTCAAAAGGGGAAGAAATTCAAAACTCAAGATCCAAGCCTCCTAAATTGGTAAGATAATTCCCTAATCATCTTTATGCTTAGTTAGGGCTATATCATGAGTTTAAGCCATTAATTCCTTCTCAATCTTCTTCATTTAATCAAAGAAGAAGACTATGAATAGTGTTTTCAAGTTTTTAACTTGAAAATTTTCTTGATTTCCTTGAAGATCCAAGCATTCCTAAGACTTCTCAAAGCTTCTTAAGGCTTCCTAGCTCCTCCCACCACTTCAAGGAAGGTATATCATCTCCAAACCCTAGATTCCTATGTATTATAAGATGATTTTGATTAGTAGGGTGATATTGTATCTTGATGTTTGTGATTTAGAGTTTGGGAGTGAAATGGTATTGAAATGGAATGGTAAATGTTGTTGTTTTGATTAAAAGAACTTAAGTATGGTTAAAGTTAAGCTTAGGCATAAGTATGAATGTTAAAATTGAATTGGTTGGGGTTGTTATGATGTGATAAGGATGGATGTTGGTTGTATGTTGGATTGAGGTTGAATTGGGTTGGTTTTGAATGGTTTAAAATTTGGGAAATCGCGTAAACATAGCCGTCGTAACGTCTGATTTTCTTTAGACTGTTTTTGTGCATAACATTAGGACCCGAGAACCCCCTTCTAGATTATGACCATTGCTATGTCTAGATAGCTCATGTTACGAGCTTCGTTTTGATATGTAGTTCGTTCGATTCCGATGCACGGTTTAGGAGAAACGACCATTTCAAGTAACGGCGTTTCGCGAACGAAACTTTTCCCCTCACCTTACTTTGAAACATAGGTTAAAGACCAAAAAGGACTAATTGAAGTATGAAACATTTATGGTAAGTGTGTTAGGCAGTTGGTAAGACACTCGCGAATGAATCGCCTTAAAACTCGTAAAAGTTAAATTATTAAAAATGGTGGAGCCGAGGGTACTCGAGTGACTTAAGTGAATCAGTAAGCGCAAAATAGGCGTTAGAGTCTAAGTTAGTTAAAGTATAGATTTACAAGTGACTTTGGTTTAATTCCAACTTACTTGTTGTTTATAGGTTACCAAACTCGTCCCGAGCCTTTTATCACCCCAAGTCGCTCAGGCAAGTTTTCTACCCGTTATAACTGTTGTTGTGATGAATATATGTATTTGCATTATCTTGCGATAGATGCATGTTGGTTAATTAGCAAATGTTGCAATATATTGAAGCATGCTGCTATGGTATATATATATGCATGCCTGTTTCGTATTCTTTCCATATATATCTGTTGATTCAGTTGATAATACCTATGCTAGAGGATAGCGGTAATTTGCATATACCCTTAGTACAGGGACCCAAAGGTGAAAATATTTTCTAAAACCGGGAGTCGAGGATCCCGAGTAGATTTTGTATATATGGATAAATATATATATATATATATATACTTATATATATATATATGGTCATAGTTTTCAAAACTATTAATCGAATAAGGTTTATTCGATAACTTTAACTTTATTTTATTATTGAATATTATTTCGAATATTATTCGAAGGCGTATGACTCCTTTATATTAAATGAATATTATTTTGAATATTCATTCGAGGACTTATGACTCCTTTTATTTTATTATCTGAATATTATTTGAATATTAATTCGAGGGCTTATGACTCTTTTATATTATTTATGGAATATTATTTGAATATTCATTCGAGGGCTTATGCCTCAGTTTATATTATTTAATGAATATTATTTGAATATTCATTTAAGGATCTATGACTCTGATTATTTGCTGAGATATATTCTTTATTTTATTAAAGAATAAGGTGTCAATAATCAAACTTATTTTCGATTATTCAAATAAAGATAGTACTTTCATATAAGTATATCTTTGGTTATTTAATACTCGTTTCAAGTATAAGTTTTAATACTTCTACTTCAATTATTTTTATAAAGATTATTCTTTATGGGAATATTATTTAAATAATAATATTCAGTCATTTTCTAAATATTCTGGGGACTGATTTACTTCATTAAATCAGCTTTACTCCAAACACTCTATAAAGTGTTTTCGAGTCTTCAAAATGATTTTTAAAAGTTAGAGCGGATCCCAAAACTCATTTTTATATTTAAGATCTTCCTTTTTAAGGGGATTTAAATACTCGCTCAAAACCTGAGGGATCCGGCTCTGTGGTGTATTTTATATTCGCAACACGGTTGCAGTTTTGGTAAATGAATTGATTACTTACCCAACATTCGGGAAGTAAGTCCATCTATTGAGTCGGCATAATCAACATGGGCTCAGTGGGCGTCCATGATAGTGTAAGTGGCTCAATGGGAGTCCATCAAATGCATAAGTGGCTGAGTGGCAGTCCAGCATAAGGTCCTATTACGACCAGGGTGATGACCAGTGGGGAATTCGTCCATCTACTAGTAGAAAAGGTTACTTATGGGTATCTTTGCTTGATCAGCAAGATATCTGGTTTATGCCAAAATTCTTTTCCTTTCCAAACTTATTGGATATTGCAATTCTGTTCATACTTTACATGACAGAGGTTTTCAGGAAATGTATAAAGGAAGATGTATATGTGGATATATATATATATATATATCAGAACTTAATGAAGTATGTCATAACTTCATTTCCTTTAATAATATTTTAAAGATTTAATCTATTCAAATCTTGTCTTGTAGTCTCATCTATGTGATGAACTGTTGAAAGCTCATTATACTTTGAACAATGGTAGTTCAAGTAGCTTTATAAATGATATAAGTGTAGTGAAGTATTTGGTAACTTCATCTTTTAAACTTATATCTAATTAATAATTGTCTTATGAATGACAAAGATTTTCAGAAAAACGTTGAGACAAGGTTAGATATATGAGATCACCTTGCAACGATATTTTTTTATACAGTTATACACTGGGACTTTGTGTATATTATGCATGGAAGAGGACTTCCAATATTTTGAAAAGTATATATGTATATATACTGAATATTTTGCGACTTCATCACATTAAGATATCAAACTTGGTTCATTTTTTTTGACCAAGACTTTCATGAGTATTATGAGTAGGCTCATATATTGTTAATCATTATACATATTATTTTGGTGGGCTTGCTGCTCACCCTTGCTTTCTTCTTTCATCACACAACATCAGATAGATAAGATGAACAGGACCAAGCTCCCAATTCGCAAGCGGATAGGAAACGTTCCGCAGCTTCCTGGAAGCGTTGAGGCCGCTGTAGCTGAGGTAGAAATTACCAATAGGCTAAGTTTTCAACTAATAATGTACCAGACTTATGTATATTATGAATTGTAATAATGGCAAAGAAAGGTAAATTATCCAGAAAACCTTTTAAGGTGTATTGACATATAATTGTGGAATAAAACGACTTGTGATTATTTTTGGATATTCATCTCTGAGACTATAACTTGTGGTGTGTGCGCTTATTGTGGGGTCACAGTACAGAGTAGTTGATTGTGTATTAAGATTGGGTGTTATTAAGGGAAATGGAACTCGTGACAACCCGGATCCCCGACCCCAGATTTGGGGGTGTTACAGTAGCATCCGTTGAAAGACAAAGTGCATTATCCGTTGAAGTTCATAATGAAGCATCCGTTGATCACAGTCTGTCAACGGATAATCAATTCACTTCATCAGTTGATAGAGCTCCCAATTCCTTTTAAAGGATCAGCAACTCAGAGGGAGTTTCAACCAATCAACATTCTATCTCACATCATGACAATACTGAGGCAACCTTATCTAGAGCTAATCTACCACCTCAAAGGAAATGGACCAAGAATCACCCTTTTGAACTGATCATTGGTGATGCTACATCTAAAGTGCAAACTAGAAGTGCTACTCAAGATGAATGTCTGTATAGTAGCTTTCTATCACAGGAGGAACCTAAGAGAGTGGAAGAAGCTCTATTGGATCCAGATTGGATTTTAGCAATGCAAGAGGAGCTAAACCAATTTGAGAGGAACAAAGTATGGAAGCTGGTACCCAAGCCAAAAAACAAGAGTTCTATTGACACAAAATGGGTATTTAGAAATAAGATGGATGAAAATGGCATTGTCATAAGGAGTAAAGCCAGATTGGTTGCTAAAGGCTATTCTCAACAAGAGGGAATAAATTTTGATGAAACATTTGCTCCAGTTTCCAGACTTGAAGCCATCAGAATCTTTCTAGCCTATGCAGCCCATGCCAATTTCAAAGTCTATCAAATGGATGTCAAGAGTGCATTTCTAAATGGGGAATTGGAGGAAGAAGTTTATGTAAGCCAACCTCCAGGATTTGAAGATCCAAACTTTCCAGACTATGTGTATTATCTGTTGAAAGCACTCTATGGACTAAAGTAAGCACCTAGAGCCTGGTATGAGACTTTGTCAAAATTTCTTCTAGATAATCACTTCACAAGAGGTACTGTTCACAAAACTCTTTTCTTTAGAAATGTTAATGGCTCTACAATACTTGTTCAAATTTATGTAGATGATATTATATTTGGATCTACAGATGATAAGCTTTGTAAAAAGTTTGCTAAGTTAATGCAAAGTAAATATGAAATGAGCATGATGGGAGAGCTAACTTATTTTCTTGGTTTACAAGTTAAACAAGTTAGTGGTGGAGTTTTCATTAGTCAAACTAAATACATTTATGATCTTTTAAAGAAGTTTGACTTAATGGACTGTTCATCTGCAAAAACTCCCATGGCCACTGCCACCAAGCTTGAATTAAACAAGGCTGAAAAGTCTGTGGACATTTCAAGTTATAGAGGCATGGTTGGCTCACTTTTATATTTAACTGCTAGTAGACCTGATATAATGTTTTCTACATGTCTTTGTGCTAGATTTCAAGCTGACCCTAAAAAATCTCACTTAGTGGCTATTAAAAGAATCTTCAGATATCTCAAAGGGACTCCAAATCTAGGAATTTGGTACCCTAGAGAGTCTGGTTTTGATCTAATTGGCTACTCAGATGCAGATTATGCAGGCTGCAAAATAGACAGGAAAAGCATAACTGGCACCTGTCAATTTCTAGGGAACAAGCTTGTGTCATGGTTCAGCAAGAAGCAAAATTCTATTTCTACATCAACAGCTGAAGCTGAGTACATTGCTGCTGGTAGTTGCTGTGCACAGATACTATAGATAAGGAATCAACTATTTGACTATGGACTAACTGTTGACAAAATTCCTATATTCTGTGACAACACAAGTGCCATTGCCATTACTGAAAATCCAGTGCAACACTCAAGAACCAAGCACATTGACATCAAGTACCACTTCATTAGGGAACATGTGATGAAAGGTACAGTGGAACTTCATTTTGTTCCAAGTGAAAAGCAGATTACAGACATATTTACCAAGCCACTTGATGAATCAACATTCACAAGATTAGTAAGTGAGCTAGGTATGCTTAATTATTCATAAATTTATGTCCTCTATATAATCTGCCTTGTAGCCTGAAATGAATTTGCTGCAAGAACAAAGTTGGCTTGAAGAAAGACTTATATAATCAACGGATATTCCCTATCCGTTGAAAGCCAAAATTATTCTATCAACGGATGTTCATTATCCGTTGAAAGACAAATACATTTCTGGTAATTTTATCCCTCAACGGATAAAATAGTGTTGATCATCAATGGATAACTATTTACCTTATCCGTTGAAGTGTCACATCAGTTACTTTAAGTGAGTCACAGCCATTGATTCTTTTACTTAACCGTTGATACAGATATACACTGTTGTATGTATTTGTATTAAAGGCAGTTTTTCAGAATTTCTATAGTTTTCTTTATTCTTAAACGGCTGTAATTTGTTAGAAGTATCATTTAATCATTTTATTAACGTTTTAATTCAAGAAGGTATAAAAGCCCATTGAATTCTTATTTTCACTTTACACTTTCTTGCAATTTTTATTCTCCTTCTCTCCCAAAATTCTCAAGTTTTTCTCTGCAACCTCTACTCACAACAATGGCACCAGTAGTCAAAATTATGTCTCAATCTGGATTTGTTTATGAAAAGAATAATTTTGTAGCCTTGGTTGAAAAGAATGAAGCCCATTCTGATTATCACAAGATGATGGACTTCATCAAAAACTGCAAACTAAGCTATGCAATGCTGGAAGCCCCAACCATCTACTGTGAGGTGATTGAGGAGATTTGGACAACTGCAGAGTTTAACTCCACAGATATGACTATTGCCTTATCTCTCAAAGGTAAGGAGTATTGCATTAACTGTGATGATATACAGTCTTGCTTTAAGTTGCCTGAGAATAATGCCATGACACCACACACTGATAAAGATGTATCTGTTATGTTAGATTCCATAGGCTATGCTTTTGATTCTGCTAGTTTAGGTAGTATTAGAAGGAAGGGCCTTAGGAAAGAATGGAGTTTTCTTGGAGATGCCTTTATCAAGGTTTTCTCTGGGAAGATTAGCAATTTTGATGCCATAACTTCATCTCTTGTTAATATGCTCTATATGCTAGTTTCTGATAGGTACTTTAATTTTAGCAACTATGTCATGCTAGAATTAGGTTCCAGATTAGGTAATAAAGCTAATAGACCATATAATATCTACTATGCTATATTCTTTATGTTATTGGCGAACCATGTTGCTGAAGGATTGGTTATATCTAATGAGAACAATAAACTCAAATGTTGGGCACAAGAGAAAAGGGTCCTTGCAGACCTTTTGAGAATGAACCTCAACAGCCAGGTGCCATTGGTATATTTGCCAATCATGAATGCACCACAGGTAAGTGAGGTAAACACTTCTATAACTCCTACTGTTTCCAACCCCATTATTTCTTTGCCTTCCAGTGTGGCAATGGAATCTGTGTCTTTGTCCAAATAGGTTCCTACCAAAGCCACCAAAACTAAAATTTCAAAACACAAGTCAAAGAAAACCACCTCTGTTGTTTCTCAAAAGACAACAGTTGTAACAACTACCATAAACCCTGAAGGGAGTGAACAGGGTGTGAGTGGTGAGGGGAGGGGTGAACATCAAGAAACCCCCCAGGATAAGGTGGGAGAGGTGAGTGGTACCCCAGCCAGCCAAACCACAGTCTCTCAAAAGACTGTGGTGGTTCAAAAGGAGTCAAACACATCCCTAGTTGCATCCTCCCAAAAGGGTGCAACTATTGAAAATAGTCCCCAACCAGGGACACAGAACAAAAGAGGGAGGGACACTGAACCCACATATTCACCAATCAAAGCCTTTTCAAGGAAGAATAAGGCCAAGACCCTAGTTTCCACACAGGGGGCACACACAACACAGATACATCCACCTATATATTTGCCTTCTCAAATTCAGCTTGATGTGACTCCAGCAAATGTGGAGTCACAGCCCCATTCTCTCATAATAGAAACACATCAATCATCACACTCTCCATCACCCTCTCTGGATGTAGATATGATATTCACATCACTTCCTGATTCTCCCTCATTAAAACTCAGGGAGGAGCCCCACTCAAAACCTGATGATCATCATCTTTTAGATGATTTGTTGGATCATCAGCCAATTCTTTCAGATATAGTTGAAGAATCTGTGTCACCTCACTTAAAATCAATTCACACAGATTCAACAATTATGTCACTTTCAATATCTACATCTTTTCCTTCTTTAACGGATATCTCTCATCCGTTGACAAGTGGTTGTTCTTCGACGGATAAGCTTAACAGCACTTATCCGTTGATACCATCAGTTTCCACTTCAACGGATACTCCCTATCCGTTGATGGTCTCTACACATATAACAAAAACACTTCCAACTGTAGAGGACATGGTTACTGTACAATCACTCTTAGGTTTGAGGGAAGGGAGTGATAATTTGAGTGAGAGGTTGGGTTGCTCCCAGGCAAAAGGAGAGCTTGAGAGTCATCATATGCATGCTATTTCTTCCAGTATGGCAAAAGTGAGTGAGGGGAGTGCCACCTTAGAAGGTGAGGGTGAGGGTGTGAGGGTGTGTGTGAGCCAGGAGGAGTCCCTGATGCAAGAAAATAGAGAAAATGAGAGAAAGGCAGGTACAGAAGCTATAAGGGTGGATCCAGCCATTGCTAGTGAGTCAATGATAGTGGATGATGCAGAAAAGGAAAGACAATTTCAGCAATATTACAAAGCTGTAATTGATAACATTTCCTTGGATGCTGACACTTTTACTCACCCTGTTCCAGCCTATCAATTATTGGCTGCTCAGGGCAATGTGGAGGCAGAACAGACTTTCAATATTGTACACACTTCAGAATCTCTTCTCAGAGACAAAGCTGCTGTTAACAGGCTGCCTTCTCAAGCTGGTGAGCCATCTGAAGAATTTGGAGTAAATTCTAATGATGATGACTCTAATTCTTTGGATGAGAGCATGAACTTAGGGGGAGAAGCAGGCCCAAGTTCTGTTCCAGATCTACCTGATTGGGCATGGGCAAAGGCATCTACACCAGGAGAGTTTGGTATAACTTTGGTCAGGCAAGTAATGACTATTCAGAAGGCCCTTCTAGAGACTACAAATGCTGGTACCAAGGCAATTCTTCAAGCTCATCTGGAATCTCTGCATCTCTTGCAGTTGCAGCATTTCAAACAGAATCTAAGTTGGGATGAACTCAAGCAGGACATTGTTGATCTGAAATCCTACAATGCTGAGAAGATGGATTCAGTCATGCCTTATGGTACTATGCAAGATTTGTTGGGGAGACTGAGGAAAGCATCTGATGCTGACAAGAGGATGGCCAGGTTGGAAGACAGAGTTCAGATCATTGAAGACTCTATGGTCACCATTCTTCAGAATCAACAAACTCAGACAAATCTACTCATGCAGCTGGCAAAAGCACAAGGCTTGACCCCTACCCTTGATGATAACAAAAAGGGGGAGAATAAAGGGGAAGGGGAAGGAGAGCCATCAACAACACTTCAAATATCTCAAGTGCTAGTTCCTCCCATCACCACTTCTCCACCTATTCAAATCAAAGGAAAGCTTGATGGAATTGATCTAATCCAGATAGCAGCAGCTGAATTGCAAGTCAAAGAGCAAAGGAGGAAAATTGATGAAAAGATGTAACAAATTTTTGGTTCTACAACTTCTAAATCACAATCCGTGAAGCATAGCATAAAGGTGGAACCAATTATTATGGAGCTCAAGCCAGTAAGGAGGAATAAGGTTGGAGAGACTTCTTCCAAGAATCTGAAACCTATGGTTCTCAAGCCCAAGAACAGATCCAATAAGGACTCTACAAAGAATCCTCTAAGCCTTGCTCAGATGAAAGAAGTGGATTTCCCTCTTCCAAAGCCTGATGAAGACAAGGTTTTGGGTGGAAGTATCATAAAGCACAAAGAGACCATGAATGTTGTTGAAAGGAGGAACATGGCTATTATCTTTAGAGAGAGAAAGAGCATCTGTGTGATGCAAGGACATCCCAAATTCTCAATAGCCAAGAGGGAAGAAACCAGAAGGTTGAAGGAAGAAGCCAAAAAGCTAAAGGCTTACAAAAGAGCACAAGCAAAGCTTGAAAAACAGCTAAAGTCAAGTCAAGCTGAAGAAAAGAAAGTAATTAAAGATAAAAGTGAAGATGAAGGTATGGGGGACATGGTTGATAATGATATGGAAGAAAGAAGTAAGGAAAGAGAGGAATGGCAGAAAGGGAATAGAAAGAAGGCCAATGCAAAGAGAAAGATGGTAGATGAGACTGAAGAAACCCAATCAAAATCCAAACCACTACCTTCTATTCCTGAACCCATTGTGCCTGGCCCTTCATAAACATTCATGGTGAAACAATCATTCCTAAGGAGGAACCAATTGATTGGGACACCATCAAATTGCCCACCTTCTTAACCTCTTCTCCACCATCAAAGAAGCAGAAAAGAAGAATCAAATCAACACCTCCTAAAACCTCAATCAAATTCACTCAGAAGCCTAAGCCTAAGCCACAAGCCTTTAAGGATGATTATGTTCACATTTGTGACATAAAAGAATTTTCAGATATTGAACTCTATCTGGATGAGCTGGAGGAAGTAAGGGGAATAGCTGCCTACAAACAGCTACCAGAAAGACTAGTGTTCAAATACAAAGGAAGTGGGGAAAGAACTTGGCCTCTCTACAGGATTCTGAATGAAGGCTACTCTAGCTTGGTTAGAGTCTACTCAGCCACACAAAGGGATTCTGGCTTTACCAGGACTGCCAAGACTGAGATTCTCAACAAGATTGCCAACATAAGGAAAACTTGGTGGGAGCCCAATGCCTTGCCTAGAACATTACTCATTCAAGAAAGAGGAATTACAGTTCACAAATCACCTCATTGGTTGATGGAGTCCAGAGACAACAAATGAGTCAGAAGATTTTTCAGACTTGAAGATAAGCTCAAGATTGCCAATAATGAAACTCACAAGGATATGCAATCTAAGTTGGATGTAACACCCCCAAATCCGGGGTCGGGGATCCGGGTTGTCACGAGTTCTATTTCCCTTAATAACACCCAATCTTAATAAACAATCAACTACTCTGTACTGTGACCCCACAATAAACACACACACCACAAGTTATAGTCTCAGAGATGAATATCCAAAAATAACACGAGTCGTTTTATTCCACAATTATATGTCATTACACCTTAAAAGGATTTCTGAATAAATTTACATTTCTTTGCCATTATTACAATTTATAAGTATACATAAGTGTGGTACATCAAAAGTTGAAAGCCTAGCCTATTGGTAGATCCTACCTCAGCTACAACGGCATCAACGCCTACAGGAAACTGCGGAACGTTTCCTATCCGCTCGCGAATTGGGAGCTTGATCCTGTTTATCTTGTCTATCTGTTTTTGTGTGATGAAAGAAGAAAGCAAGGGTGAGCAACAAGCCCACCGAAATAATATGTATAATAATTAACAATATATGAGCATTCTCATAGTACTCATGAAAGTCTTGGTCAAGAAGAAATGAACCAAATTTGATATCTTAACGCGACCAAGTCGCAAAATATTCAGTATATATGTATATATATATATACTTTTCAAAATCTTGGAAGTCCTCTTCCATGCATAATATACAAAGAGTTCCAGTTTATAACTGTATAAAAATATCGTTGCAAGGTGATCTCATATATCTAACCTTGTCTCAACGTTTTTGTGAAAATCTTTGTCATGCATAAGATAATCATTAACCAGATATAAGTTGAAAAGATGAAGTTACAAGATACTCCAATATACTTATATCTTTTCCGAATACTACTTGAACTACCACCGTTCAAGTTATAATTAGTTTCAAAAGTTCATCACATAGATGAGACTACAAGACAAGATTTGAATAGATTCAATCTTTGAATATCATTATAAATAATGAAGTTACGAGATACTTCATTAAGTCCCGATATATATATATATATATATATACACCTATATATATACATTTCATACACTCCTTGAAAACCTCTGTTATGAAAATTATAAACAGAGTTGCAATATCCAATGAATTTGGAAAGGAGAAAACCTTGGCATAAACTTGATATCTTGTTGATCAGGCAAAGATACCAATAAGTAACCTTTTTCTACTAGTAGATGGACGAATGTCCCACTGGTCATCACCCTGGTCGCAATAGGACCTTATGCTGGACTGCCACTTAGCCACTTACGCATTTGATGGACTCCCACTGAGCCACTTACACTTTCATGGACGCCCACTGAGCCCATGTTGCTTATGCCGACTCAAATAGATGGACTTACTTCCCGAACGTTGGGTAAGTAATCAATTCATTTATCAAAACAGCAACCTCGTTGCGAATATAAAATACACCACAGAGCCGGATCCCTTAGATTTTTGAGCGAGTATTCAAGTCCCCTTCAAAAAGGAAGATCTTAAATTTGAAAACGAGTTTTGGGATCCGCTCTAACCTTTAAAAATCATTTTGAAGACTCGAAAACACTTTAAAGAGTGTTTGGAGTAATGCTGATTTAATAAAGTAAATCAGTCCCGATATATTAGAAAATATCTGAATATTATTAAATAATATTCCCATAAGGATAATCTCTATATAAATAACTTGAAGTAGAAGTTGTAAAACTTATACTTGAAATGAGTATTAAATAACCAAAGATATACTTATACGAAAGTACTATCTTTATTTGAATAATCAAAAATAAGTTTGATTATCGACACCTTATTCTTTAATAAAATAAAGAATATATTTCAGTAAATAATCGGAGTCATACGTCCTCAAATGAATATTCAAATAATATTCATTAAATAATACAAACTGAGTCATAAGTCCTCGAATGAATATTCAAGTAATATTCATTAAATAATATAAAGTGAGTCATAAGTCCTCGAATGAATATTCAAATAATATTCATTAAATAATATAAAGTGAGTCATAAGTCCTCGAATGAATATTCAAATAATATTCATTAAATAATATAAAGTGAGTCATAAGTCCTCGAATGAATATTCAAATAATATTCATTAAATAATATAAACTGAGTCATAAGCCCTCGAATAAATATTCAAATAATATTCAATTAATAAAATAAGGGGAGTCATATGTCCTCGAATGAATATTCAAAATAATATTCATTACTAAAATAAAGTTATCGAATAAACCTTATTTGATTCATAGTTTTAAAAACTATTCATATATATATATATATATATATATATATATTATACTCGGGAGCCTCGACTCCCGGTTTTAGAAAAAGTTCACCTTTTGATCCCCTATACTAAGGGTATACGCAAATACCGCTTATCTCTAGCATAGGTATTATCAACTGAATCAACAGATTTATGCATCAAGAATACGAAATAGGCATGCATATATACCATATCACATGCTACAATATATCGCAAGAATTTTCTAAATAACCATTATGCATCTATCACAAGATAATGCATGTACAAATGTATACATCACAACAACAGTATAACGGATAAAAAACTTTCCTGAGCGACTGGGGGTTATAAATGGCTTGGGACGAGTCTGGTAACCTATAAACAACATATAAGTTAGAATTAAACCAAAGTCGCTTAAGAATCTAGACTTTAACCAATTAGACTCTAACGCTTGCTTTTGCGCTTAACGATTCACTTACGTCGCTCGAGTACCCTCGGCTCCACCATTTTTAATAAATTAACCATTAAGAATTTTAAAGCGATTCTTTCGCGAGTACCTTACCAACTGCCTAATCCACTTAACATAATTGTTTCATACCCCAATTAGTCATTTAAAGTCCTTAACCAAGGTTTCAAAGTAAGGCGAGGGGTAATGGTTCGGCCGCGAAATGTCGTTACTTAAAACGGTTATTTCTCCTAAACCGTACATCGGATTCAAGCGAACCACATATCAAAACGAAGCTTGAACCATAAACTATCTAATAATGGTAATGTTCAGTTCATGGTAGTTAGTGTTCGGGTGCAAAAGTCATGCACAAAACAGTCTAAAGAAAATTGTGCATTACGACGGCTATACCTTAGCGATTCCCAAATTTTACCAAATCAATTCAATATCAAATCACCACCAATCAACACCAAACCAACCACAACAATCCAAACATCAACCACAAACAAACCAACATACTACTCCACCATTTTCTAAGTCGAAACATCCATGGATCATAATTTTAATACCAAGTATAATAACGGCTCAATAATTAACTACAATAACTTACATACATAACTAAACATGCTTAATCTCTGATTCACTAATTCAACCATTAAAACCTCCATTTACAATCCAAGCTCATACAAACTTATAACATAAATCAAAGGGGAAATCTTGGTTATACCTTCTTGGAGCTTCTTAATACCATCAAAGAGCCTTGAAATTCCTAAGAGAGCCCTGATCTAAGCTTAAAAAACCTTGAACTTCCAAAAGAAATCAAGAAATCAAAGTTAGTTCTTGAAAGTTACTATTAATTACTATTTATCATCATCTTTGATGAATTAATTAGCTAAGAAAGACATGATTTTTGAAGCTCAAACTTCTAGGATAACTAAGTTAAAATATCAAGAAGCCATGGGAATTACCTTGAGAATTATGAATGAGCCAAGCTTGGACTTTGAATTTCTAAACCTCCATTTTTCATGAAAAAGTCGAAGCTACAAGGTGGGGAGAGAAGAAAGGAGTTGCTTGGTTGATTACTTGGTTAAAAAATGTGATTAGAATACTTGGTGGAGGTTTAATCTTGGATAAATATCTTGATTAATGCTTTCATCACCATGCTTACCTCACCATCTAGCCACTTGTCTAATTCTTATGGAGTGATGATGTCATCTATTTTCTACTCCACTTGATTAATCTCCCTTGCTTCTTTTACAAGCTTGTTTCTTGACCGTTTATTTGTTTTACCGTTCACTTAACTTTCGTTCTCGTTTATCGTTTGAGGGATCATACCCGGGATCTTATTACTTCGGTTCCCTTAACCTTTCTCAATACATTATATTCCTTTTATGATCCTCTCTTATAATCCTTGAATTTAAATCGTTTTAATCATGTTACCTTATACTCAATTCTTTCGGTATCTGGTGGATTTTCGGGAAAAATCAAAGTGTTCGGATTTGGATTCTGACGATCTTTACATACACTTATATACCACATAGAGTACTAATAATATCTCAGAAGATCAATAAAAGAACCCCTACATAGTGTGGTATGGAAAGTTTTCTTATTCAGCATAATCAGCAAAAGCACTATTCATAAGGGTTTCAAAAATTCCAAAAATTGGGGTTATCACAGTCTCCCCTCCTTAAAAGGATTCCGTCCCGGAATCAGATAGAAAATGAATAGGGATACTCTCTTAACATTGCACTTTCTAACTCTCGAGTAAATTTTCCCACATTGTGGTTCTTCCATCAAACTCTGAATAGTTTGATAACCCTTCTCCTATGCACTTGTTCCTTTTCACTCTATAACCCTTCCTGGTTGCTCCATATAGGTTACATCGGGTTGCATGTCTATGCGCTCATATGCCCCTATTTATCTGGCATCCGAATTACACTTCCTTAACATTGATACGTGGAACACATTATGAACTTGCTACAGGTTCGGGGGTAGGGCTAGCTCGTATGCTAACTTCCCAATATATTTTAGTATATCCAAGGTTCCGACAAATTGTGGACTTAGCTTTCCTTTGTTTCTGAACCTCATCAATCCTTTCCAAGGGTTTCCAAGGGGATACCTTTAAAAACACTAGGTCCCCTACTTCCTATTCTTTGTCCTTTCGTGTCAAATCAACATACTTCTTATGTCCATCTTGGGCTACTACCAGCCGTCCTCTGATTAGATCTATTATATCCTTGGTCCTTTGGACTACTGCGGGTCCGAGCATCTTGCGCTCTACAACTTCATCCTAACATAAGGGAGATCGATATTGTCTTCCCTAAAAGATCTCATAAGGCGACAACTCGATAATGACATATGATCTATTGTCGTAAGAAAACTCAATCCGTGTTAAGTGATCATTCCAATTTCTTTCAAGTCTATTGCACAGACTCTCATTATAGCTTTTAGCATTAAAGCTTTTGCTTCTCAATACCCATTCTTTTCCAGTTCGTAATCGCTACTACCTTCCGTTCCTAATATTATACTGGTTATACTTTTGCTCGTTAGCGTTCTATAACCTTTTAATAACCTCGTCAACCTTAGTATCACGAATGTGTTTCCATTCCGAATACCACCATAACTTTACTACTCCTTTTTCTGCTGCTTCTATCTTCGAAAGCTTAGTCCTTCATATAAAAGTAAAAGAATTTATTGAGAGATCACTATGATCATGAACACTTGTTATATCGCATAGTTAGTACAGAAGGTGGCCAGCCTTTAGTACTTGACAAGCAATTAAACAACATGTGGTATCCTACTAGGCTTCTATCACACAGATAGACAGTCATTCGGCAATACCTCCCATTCTGGAAGGGTTGTTCTTCTCAACTTGCATGAAATGAAAATGAGAGAAAAGAATGAATTGAAGAGAATTGTATATATAAAAAAATATACTGCCACAAAATATCGGGCTTGGAACCTACCTCTGAACTATAGAGGTTTGTCATAGGAGAACAAAACATATATGTATTTATATCAACATCAAGTATTATAGCATCGTATTTCACATGCCTAAATATTTTTGCTATTCCGTCCATCATTCTATGGACTCGTGCTCTTCCTCGAGCTTATATACAATCACCTTTGAAACTCCCTCGATATCGAAAATCGAATCTGGGATCTCATTCTAGACATCATCGTTACTAGAATTCTATGCTTGCACCGCAACCTTCCTCATATAGTAATACGACTCTCTTTTCATAAGAGGGAATAAATATTCAATAGGTAGATACTCTACTTAATTAGTCTATCAATGATAACTTATACACTACCACGACCCGATTAGTGGTACTCAATCTCAACATCCATTCCAATACAACTCTCACGGTTGTAATCAGCTCATTACTCGCAGAATCATTGCTGGATTACTATGGTCCACCACTGACCTACTGTCGTCATTCACTTTCCATGAATTCTTAATATCTAACCATACGGAGTCCATACATGTCGTATAGAATACTTCTAAGGAGTTAACATAATCACCAATCATAATTCAGGAAGAACACTCTAAACTCTGACGTACTTTCATGACATGAAGTAGATAAAATTGCAGAAGAGTTTTAGTCAAAGCAACGATAGCAGGTTAATACCATTCTTAATCGTATGCCTTAAATAGAAGACTTAACTCAAGGGTTCGTCTAGTCCTTTTTGAAACATGGTCCTGGCTTATCTCAAGATAGTATCTTCTGAGATAGATAGCCCGCTCATGGCGATTACACAAATTAAACCTTTACCAACTACTATTACGGTTGGGTATTGCACAGTCATCAGAAGGAATGTCAATCTTCCAAACCATAATACAACCTTCATAGCTTTAACCATCATCACTGTATTCCTTTGGCACAAGCGCCTATAATTATCCTCTTACCTTTAAAGTGTCGGCCACCTCTTTGGCCTTTCCTGATAGTAAAATTTCCTTACAGTCAATGTCATTTTAACCACTTCCAAATAAATTTTCTACCTCATTTCAATCACAGCTTATGTGAAGATGTTTTCCTTAAAATCTGATGAGTAAAAAAAT
Organism: Apium graveolens; assembly: GCF_009905375.1. Taxonomy (NCBI): domain Eukaryota; kingdom Viridiplantae; phylum Streptophyta; class Magnoliopsida; order Apiales; family Apiaceae; genus Apium; species Apium graveolens. Next base: position 112,486,991 of record NC_133647.1, read on the forward strand.
ATCACCATTTTTCCATAAGTTATTACCTCAGTCTTTAGAGGTTAATCACTGTCACGACTGACTCTCAATCATACTTAGAACATCTTTTATCTTAAGTCCTAATTGCCCTGAACAATTTTGACCATTACTGGTTCGATCCATACTTTCTCGTGGTTTAACACGTGCCCCACTTGGCATCATTATAATTACGTCACATTTCCTTTATCGACATTTCTATTCTTGAGAATTTTGAATATTACCTTTCTCCTTGTAAAACCTCTAAGGTTATCCTTGAATCGTTCCTCCTGTATTCCCTAGATACAGGACATATCAAGATACCATTTATTAATACTAGAACCATTGTCTATGTACTTCTAAAAATTTTCTCTATTGATCTTTAAAGGTTGTTGTTACCATAATCCTTTTTAATTTATACTTCCAAAACTCATGATGTCCCTATTAAGGGTAAAATGCCAACCTTTATGCATTCCCCTAGGATTCATCTCAAGTTATCGAGGTTCTATCCTTAATTCCACCTTTAAAAAGGTACATGCATCCTTCCATGGATAAATCAAGTCATATTTCCTTGATAGATTATCTTATTCATCATTCCCACCTCGATAGTCTATAACTAATTTTAATGGCATCTTTATTCAAATTGAGGTCAATCCATATGGCCTCCAAAAGATAACAATGGTTATCCGCTTTTCACTCCTGATTTGGTAATGATAACATGGATGTTCTAGAAGATATTGGTCGTGTTTAACATTAAAATCTTCTTAATAAATCCTCATGTACTTTTGTTGTTTATCTCAACAGTCATCTCAATGTTTGGATATCTTTTATACCTGACATCTCCCTTTCTGGGTATCATGCCACCGGTCTTACACTTCACATTCTTGAAGGTCACTTCCTTCATGCAATTTTCCTAATTTCTTATTTTCTTGTCTCCTAAGTCTATCCGCGTCTCATTATTTATCCTTCAAACTATCTCAAGGTTTCCTCGAATACTCTCAACTTAAGGGGATTAATTATACGTATCGCTTACGCCTTCAACCTTGAATTTATCTCATGATCAGTCACCATCACGTTGATGATGACACACTTCTCTATATTTATTGCAAGGGTTTCTTAGGGTTTCCCATACCTAACTCCCTTATCACTTATCAACTCTATTTCCTTTATATCCCTTTATACTCCTTCCCTTTTTAGTCTTTTATTTTCGTTTCCATTACAACCATTACATGAACCAACACAAAATAAGCATTGATTTCAAACATCCAGTCATTCTGGATTCGTGTCCTTAGAACGAATCTTGACAACTTTTACAACTTAGATTCGTAATTCATCATACTCATCCGCTTTTGTTCTAGCTCCAAAGCTTTTACACTATCTCTTTATCCTTGGGAATTACTTTCCTGAAAACAATTTACTGAACTTTAATCAGTTTATCATAACCTCTGGCTCCTTGCCTTTCTTGGCCTTTCACCCGCGGGTGGCCTCTCTCTTAGGAGGGTAAGTGACAAAAATAGTCTTTTGCGCTTCATCAATCATTTAGAATATAAAATCATTTCTCTATTTCCTTTAGCCAGGCTCTTGCCTCGGCTAGGTCAGCTTGTTCCTTGGATCTCTGAGTGCTTAGCGACTTAAAGGTCCTGAAAGAATTTCTCACCGCATTGTTTCCTCAAGGTGATGGTTGGGAATAAAAGTATAAGTTCTGTTTAGACAGGTCCATGAATTGCCCAATAGGAGTACCATCCTGGTTCTCCCTATCTTGTTCGACTTCTGTTTTCTCAGTATGAAACGTTTCAACCTTCTCCCATAATCGGGGTTATCTTATACGTTAAAAAACTTGTTTTCCACTCTATTATGTTATGGGTTCTTTCTTTCTTGATGGCAACCTCCCTGACTATCACATTCAGGGTTTGCCCTAAATCTTATTCCTCAAACTATGGCTCTCATCTAAGTTCTCATCTTTACGCTCTTGAACATTTGGAACCCAAGTTCTGTAGGAATAACTCATTATTCCCTTATCATCTTTCTCGGTATTAATCTTTTATCTAATTGTTGGCTCTCTGCCTTCATTCATCACTTTTTCTGGCACAATATGTTCTTTTCCGATAATTCGGACTGTATTGCAATCTCAAACAGCTTTTCGGTACCGGCTCCGGTTACGTTCACTTCTATTTCCATTTTCTCAAAATCTCTTATAAACTCTCTCAAAGACATTTTCATCTTGAGTCTCTCCTTTTTACTAAGGGTATCAGCCACCACATTGGCTTTCCCCGAATGATAAAGAATCTCATAATCGTAATCCTTAATTAGCTCTAACCACCTCATTTGGCGCATGTTGAGCTCTTTCTGGGTGAAAATGTACTAGAGCACTTATGGCTTAGGTAATTCTCGCACTTCTTTCCATACAAGTAGTGCCTCCAATCTTTAGGGCAAAACTATTGCCACGATCCCAAGCTCATGGGTGGGGATATCGAATTTTATATTCCCTTAATTTTCTTGACGCGTACGCGATTACCTTGTTGTGCTGTATAAGAAGCACCCTAATTCCTTATGCGAAGCGTCACTACACATCACAAAATTTCCTTTTCCATCCGGCAACGCCATCATAGGGGCCGTCACCAATCTTTGCTTCAGTTCTTGAAAGTTATTCTCGTATTTCTCTGTCCATTCAAACTTCTCAGTCTTACGAGTAAGCCGCGTTAAAGGGGGCTACTATCTTTACAAACTTGAATGAACCTCCGGTAGTGACCGACCAATCCTACCTCTGGTAGTCGACCTAACCATGCTCATCAATTCCTCAGTGGTCCTTTATTCATTCTTGTCAGGATCCTTCACAGGATCCTTCTTAGCGATAATTCCCTTCTAGGACAACATCCTCAACCGCTACATCCTCAATATGAACATCATCCGGTCCCGTGTTAGGACGCTCTATCGGGTCCACAATCTGATCTCCAATAACTAATAAAACATCATCGCGTTGTTGCTCCTCAACCTCAGGGTTCGGAGTCCCGCTACCATATATGATAACGAACTACGCTTCTATCATGATATTTATAAGGGTTCCCATAAGGGTTTTAACTGTCATTACTACGTTAGGTAGTCCGACTATGAACTTGGCAAGAGTTCTTATTATCTTAGTGAACTTATTATCTTAACGTCACATCATCTCTGAGGTTTATAACGCTTCGCTCTGATACCATTTATGTAACACCCCCAAATCCGAGGTCGCGGATCCAAGTTGTCACGAGTTCTATTTCCCTTAATAACACCCAATCTTAATAAACAATCAACTACTCTGTACTGTGACCCCACAATAAAACACACACCACAAGTTATAGTCTCAGAGATGAATATCCAAAAATAACACGAGTCGTTTTATTCCACAATTATATGTCATTACACCTTAAAAGGACTTCTGAATAAATTTACATTTCTTTGCCATTATTATAATTTATAAGTATACATAAGTGTGGTACATCAAAAGTTGAAAGCCTAGCCTATTGGTAGATCCTACCTCAGCTACAAAGGCATCAACGCCTATAGGAAATTGCGGAACGTTTCCTATCCGCTCGCGAATTGGGAGCTTGATCCTGTTCATCTTGTCTATCTATTGTTGTGTGATGAAAGAAGAAAGCAAGGGTGAGCAACAAGCCCACCGAAATAATATGTATAATAATTAACAATATATGAGCATTCTCATAGTACTCATGAAAGTCTTGATCAAGAAGAAATGAACCAAGTTTGATATCTTAACGTGACCAAGTCACAAAATATTCAGTATATATGTATATATATACTTTTCAAAATCTTGGAAGTCCTCTTCCATGCATAATATACAAAGAGTTCCAGTTTATAACTGTATAAAAATATCGTTGCAAGGTGATCTCATATATCTAACCTTGTCTCAACGTTTTTATGAAAATCTTTTTCATGCATAAGATAATCATTAACCAGATATAAGTTGAAAAGATGAAGTTACAAGATACTCCAATATACTTATATCTTTTCCGAATACTACTTGAACTACCACCATTCAAGTTATAATTAGTTTCAAAAGTTCATCACATAGATGAGACTACAAGACAAGATTTGAATAGATTCAATCTTTGAATATTATTATAAATAATGAAGTTATGAGATACTTCATTAAGTCCCGATATATATATATACACCTATATATATACATTTCATACACTCCTTGAAAACCTCTGTTATGAAAATTATAAACAGAGTTGCAATATCCAATGAATTTGGAAAGGAGAAAACCTTGGCATAAACTTGATATCTTGCTGATCAGGCAAAGATACCAATAAGTAACCTTTTTCTACTAGTAGATGGACGAATTCCCCACTGGTCATCACCCTGGTCGCAATAGGACCTTATGCTGGACTGCCACTCAGCCACTTACGTATTTGATGGACTCCTACTGAGCCACTTACACTTTTATGGATGCCCACTGAGCCCATGTTGCTTATGCCGACTCAAATAGATGGACTTACTTCCCGAACGTTGGGTAAGTAATCAATTCATTTATCAAAACAGCAACCTCGTTGCGAATATAAAATACACCACAGAGCCGGATCCCTTAGATTTTTGAGCGAGTATTCAAGTCCCCTTCAAAAAGGAAGATCTTAAATTTGAAAATGAGTTTTGGGATCCGCTCTAACCTTTAAAAATCATTTTGAAGACTCGAAAACACTTTAAAGAGTGTTTGGAGTAATGCTGATTTAATAAAGTAAATCAGTCCCGATATATTAGAAAATATCTGAATATTATTAAATAATATTCCCATAAGGATAATCTCTATATAAATAACTTGAAGTAGAAGTTGTAAAACTTATACTTGAAATGAGTATTAAATAACCACAAATAACCAAAGATATACTTATACGAAAGTACTATCTTTATTTGAATAATCAAAAATAAGTTTGATTATCGACATCTTATTCTTTAATAAAATAAAGAATATATTTCAGTAAATAATCGGAGTCATAGGTCCTCAAATGAATATTCAAATAATATTCATTAAATAATACAAACTGAGTCATAAGTCCTCGAATGAATATTCAAGTAATATTCATTAAATAATATAAAGTGAGTCATAAGTCCTCAAATGAATATTCAAATAATATTCATTAAATAATATAAAGTGAGTCATAATTCCTCGAATGAATATTCAAATAATATTTATTAAATAATATAAAGTGAGTCATAAGTCCTCGAATGAATATTCAAATAATATTCATTAAATAATATAAACTGAGTCATAAGCCCTCGAATGAATATTCAAATAATATTCAATTAATAAAATAAGCGGAGTCATATGTCCTCGAATGAATATTCAAAATAATATTCATTAATAAAATAAAGTTATCGAATAAACCTTATTTGATTCATAGTTTTAAAAACTATTCATATATATATATATATATATATATATATATATATATATATATATATATATATATATATTATACTCGGGAGCCTCGACTCCCGGTTTTAGAAAAAGTTCACCTTTTGATCCCTTATACTAAGGGTATACGCAAATACCGCTTATCTCTAGCATAGGTATTATCAACTGAATCAACAGATTTATGCATCAAGAATATGAAACAGGCATGCATATATACCATATCACATGCTACAATATATCGCAAGAATTTGCTAAATAACCATTATGCATCTATCACAAGATAATGCATGTACAAATGTATACATCACAACAACAGTATAACGGATAGAAAACTTGCCTGAGCGACTGGGGGTTATAAATGGCTTGGGACGAGTCTGGTAACCTATAAACAACATATAAGTTGGAATTAAACCAAAGTCGCTTAAGAATCTAGACTTTAACCAATTAGACTCTAACGCTTGCTTTTGCGCTTAACGATTCACTTACGTTGCTCGAGTACCCTCAGCTCCACCATTTTTAATAAATTAGCCATTAAGAATTTTAAAGCGATTCTTTCGTGAGTACCTTGCCAACTGCCTAATCCACTTAACATAATTGTTTCATACCCCAATTAGTCATTTAAAGTCCTTAACCAAGGTTTCAAAGTAAGGCGAGGGGTAATGGTTCGGTCGCGAAATGTCGTTACTTAAAACGGTTGTTTCTCCTAAACCGTACATCGGATTCAAGCGAACCACATATCAAAACGAAGCTTGAACCATAAACTATCTAATAATGGTAATGGTCAGTTCATGGTAGTTAGTGTTCGGGTGCAAAAGTCATGCACAAAACAGTCTAAGGAAAATTGGGCATTACGACGGCTATACCTTAGCGATTCCCAAATTTTACCAAATCAATTCAATATCAAATCACCACCAATCAACACTAAACCAACCACAACAATCCAAACATCAACCACAAACAAACCAACATACTACTCCACCATTTTCTAAGTCAAAACATCCATGGATCATAATTTTAATACCAAGTATAATAACGGCTCAATAATTAACTACAATAACTTACATACATAACTAAACATGCTTAATCTCTCATTCACTAATTCAACCATTAAAACCTCCATTTACAATCCAAGCTCATACAAACTTATAACTTAAATCAAAGGGGAAATCTTGGTTATACCTTCTTGGAGCTTCTTAATACCATCAAAGAGCCTTGAAATTCCTAAGAGAGCCATGATCTAAGCTTAAAAAACCTTGAACTTCCAAAAGAAATCAAGAAATCAAAGTTAGTTCTTGAAAGTTACTATTCATTACTATTCATCATCATCTTTGATGAATTAATTAGCTAAGAAAGACATGATTTTTGAAGCTCAAACTTCTAGGATAACTAAGTTATAATATCAAGAAGCCATGGGAATTACCTTGAGAATTATGAATGAGCCAAGCTTGGACTTTGAATTTCTAAACCTCCATTTTTCATGAAAAAGTCGAAGCTACAAGGTGGGGAGAGAAGAAAGGAGTTGCTTGGTTGATTACTTGGTTAAAAAATGTGATTAGAATACTTGGTGGAGGTTTAATCTTGGATAAATATCTTGATTAATGATTTCATCACCATGCTTACCTCACCATCTAGCCACTTGTCTAATTCTTATGGAGTGATGATGTCATCTATTTTCTACTCCACTTGATTAATCTCCCTTGCTTCTTTTACAAGCTTGTTTCTTGACCGTTTATTTGTTTTACGGTTCGCTTAACTTTCGTTCTCATTTATCGTTTGAGGGATCATACCCGGGATCTTATTACTTGGGTTCCCTTAACCTTTCTCAATACTTTATGTTCCTTTTATGATCCTCTCTTATAATCCTTGAATTTAAATCATTTTAATCATGTTACCTTATACTCAATTCTTTCGGTATCTGGTGGATTTTCGGGAAAAATCAAAGTGTTTGGATTTGGATTCTGACGATCTTTACATACACTTATATACCACATATAGTACTAATAATATCTCAGAAGATCAATAAAAGAACCCCTACATAGTGTGGTATGTAAATTTTTCTTATTCATCATAATCAGCAAAAGCACTATTCATAAGGGTTTCAAAAATTCCAAAAATTGGGGTTATTACATTGGACATCAATAAAGAAGATGAAGCTGAGTTTTACAGACAACTTCAACTTCAAATAGACGAGAATGACAGGAGGCTAGGAAAGAAAACAAGGGATCAAAGGAAAAGAAATTAATCTGCTCAGGCTAAAGGAGCATCCTTGGAAACAATGTAGTTCTTCAATTCCATCTCAGCATACACATTTTTGCAGCACTTTTGAATTTCTGCTTTATTACAGTTAATATATTTGTCAAGTGTTTTGTTATCATCAAGCTAAACCCAAATTTATGCCTACAGTTCTAGTAGACATAAATTGGGGGAGATTGTTAGGAATATGTGTATTAGTTTGATGATAAGTTAAACAAAACACTTAAGTAGAAATCTAGTGTTTGTAGCCTCAACGGATAAGACCATCTTAGCTATCCGTTAAAGGAGTAGCTTTACTTAGCAATAAGTTTAGTATTGTAGCACATTTCATTCTCTGGATTCAAGTTGTAATTCTTAGATGTTGTAGGAAATTATCAGTCATGTTGACTACTAGTGGATATGCAAATAGGAGGGCTAATTGTAAATATTTCATGCCTTGTAATTTTGTATAAGTGAAGAAGTATCAACTGATATTGAAGACCTTCAACGGATAAGAAACAAAGCTTCAACGGATGTCTCTAAAGCTTCAACGGATAATATCCATCAACGGATAAGTGCTTCAACGGATAAAGACTTCAACTGCTAATGCATCAACGGATAGAGCTTCAACGGATAAAGCCTCAACGGATAAGGCATCAACGGATGAAAGCTTCAACGGATGCTTAGTTCATTAGCAGTTGATAGTGACAATTCATAAGCTGACAGAGGCACATGGGTTGACAGAGATAAACTGGAATCCTTGAAGCCTCTAGGAGGAATCAAGAAAATGCAGCATTTCCATTCTGGTGCAAACAAGGAGGTATTCAAAGATTAACAGCTAAGCCTAAATTGTATTGGATAGAGAAATGAAGAAGAAACATGTGAAGAGCCTTTTTAATTGTATTTTACAGTTTTATCTTCACTTGTAAACTTGGTGATATATAAACCAAGTAGCAGCTAGTAATTAGACATGAATTTTCCAGAGCTGTTTAGAAAAAAATCCAGAGAGAAAATCATCTAGTTTGTACTAGGAAACAGCTGTGATTTAATTCTTTGAATCACAGATTTTCTGAAATAACACATCTCTGGTGGAACAACAAATCCACCAGAAAAGTTTTTAAGTTCTCTGTGTTCTTTACATTTGTGTTTGAATATATATCTGTCTGCATTAGCTTCAAGCAATTCACACACATTTGCTCACTAAAACACTTAGCCTTAGAAACTACTCAAAACTTGAAAAAGTTTTGAGATTTACATTCAACCCCCCCTCTGTAAATCTCATTGTTAGTCCACTGGGAATAACACAACACTTATCAACAAGCATGGAAAGACACCATATGAGATGGTGAAGAAAAAGAAGCCAAATTTGAAGTACTTTCATGTATTTGGATGCAAGTGTTTTGTTCTTAAGACTCATCCTGAACAGCTATCCAAATTTGATCTAAAAGCTGATGAAGGAATTTTTGTTGGATATCCACTTTCCACAAAAGCCTTCAGAGTCTATAATTTGAGAACAAGGGTTGTCATGGAATCTATCAATGTCTCATTTAATAATAAGAAGATTACTGGACTTGAAGATTTCAATGATCATGATCAGCTGAGATTTGAGAATGAAGTTTTAAATTCTGATTCTGTAAATTCTGATAGTCTAAATCCTGATACTATAAACTCTGATGGGTTAAACTCTTATGTTATTGAAACTGTGGTGACTACGCCAAAGGAAAATGCACCTGTGCAGGGGGAGCATATTGAAGATCCAACCACATCTCAAGAAGCATCAGAACCTAGAACAGGCTCTTCAAGTTCTGATTCATCAAGTTCTGATGGGCCATGTTCTGATAATTCTGGAAACTCAAATTCTGATTCATCAAGTTCTGATGGGCCAAGTTCTGATAATTCTGGAAACTCAAATTCTGAAGGATCCAACTCAGAGAGCATAATTTCAGGAGGAGCATCAGAAAATGTTGATGGAGATAGCATGGATCATGGGGGAGCATCCATTTCTAGAGATAACCTTCCATCTGCAAGGAAGTGGACTAAAGCACATACACCTGACTTGATTATTGGAGATCCTGAAGCAGGTATTAGAACTAGAACAACAACATCAAATAAATGTCTCTATCATTATTTTCCTTCTCAGGCTGAACCAAAGAAAGTGGAAGAAGCTCTTCAAGATGCTGATTAGGTGCAAGCAATGCAGGAAGAGTTAAATGAATTTGAAAGAAATAAAGTCTGGACCCTAGTGCCAAGACCAAAGAATAGATCTGTTGTTGGTACAAAATGGGTGTTCAGAAACAAAACTGACAGTGATGGCATAATTATAAGGAATAAAGCAAGACTGGTTGCAAAAGGATATTCTCAACATGAGGGAATTGATTATGATGAAACATTTGCACCAGTTGCTAGATTGGAAGTCATAAGGATATTTTTTGCTTATGCTGCTCACAAAAAGTTTACAGTCTTTCAAATGGATGTCAAAAGTGCTTTTCTTAATGGAGAATTGGAAGAAGAAGTATATGTTGAACAACCTCCAGGTTTTGTAGATTCAAAATTTCCTCATCATGTCTACAGACTTGATAAAGCACTTTATGGCCTTACGCAAGCTCCAAGAGCATGGTATGAGATATTAGCTCAGTTTCTTCTGGAAAGTGGATTTAACAGAGGGACTATTGACAAAACTTTATTTTATCTCAACCATGGAAAGGACTTACTTTTGGTGCAGATATATATGTTGATGATATCATTTTTGGTTCTACAAATGACAGACTTTGTAAAAGGTTTGCCAAGCTAATGCAGTCAAGATATCAAATGAGTATGATGGGAGAACTTAGTTATTTTCTGGGCCTTCAAGTCAAGCAGAATGAAGAAGGAACTTTTATTTGTCAATCTAAGTACACTAGAAATTTGTTGAAGAAATTTAAAATGCAAGACTGTTCAAGTGCATCCACTCCTATGGCCACTGCAACAAAATTGGATAAGGATACTAGTACATCAGTAGATATTACTGATTACAGAGGTATGATTGGCTCATTACTCTATCTAACTGCAAGTAGACCTGATATCTTGTATGCTACCTATCTTTGTGCAAGATTTTAAGCAGATCCAAGAGAACCTCACTTAACAGCTGTGAAAAGAATTTTCAAGTACCTTAAGGGTACAGCTGATCTAGGATTGTGGTATCATAGGGAATCAGACTTTAAGCTAATAGGTTACTCAGATGCAGATTTTGCTGGGTGCAAAATTAACAGGAAAAACACAAGTGGAAGCTGCCAATTTCTTGGAGGCATATTAGTTTCTTGGTTTAGCAAGAAACAAAAGTCAATTTCCACATTAACTGCAGAGGCAGAGTACATTGCTGCAGGAAGCTGTTATGCACATATTCTTTGGATGAAGTAACATTTACTGGATTATGGGTTAGAATTTTCTAAAATCCCTATTTATTGTGATAATCAAAGTGCTATTGCTATGACAGGTAATCCAGTTCAGCACTCTATGACAAAGCACGTCAGCATTAGGTACCACTTCATAAGGGAGCATGTGATGGAAGGTATAGTGGAATTGCATTTTGTTCCAACAGAACAACAACTAGCAGATATCTTCACAAAACCACTGTGTGAAGCTACTTTTACAAGATTGGTAAATGAACTTGGAATGGTTTCATGTTCTTTCTCTAAACCTGCTTAGTTTATGTTCTGATACATCAGACTTTATGATCAGTATTTACAGATATTACTATCTTTAGGTAATTTGTGCTTAAATTGAAATTTACCTGAGTGCTGATTGTTGTCTGATGTGAATTTCTAAACTCTGATAGTGATATGAATGTTTCTGTGACTATTCAATCCAATGAGGAAAATTGTACTAGATGCTGACCTAATAGTCTCTAATATACTAATGATCCCATGTTTGAAGTAATTGTTTATGTGGAAATCTTTTAACACAAGCAAATTCTGATATTGAGCTTGGTTAGGTTTACTTTGTGTATCTCATTACTAAGTCAAAAACTAGAATAGTGCTTCTTATCTGTTAAGTTCTGATGTCGGTAAATCTTATGGATATACTAAGTGCTGATAAGCCTCACTTATTAAAAGAAAAAGTAAAGAAAAGAAATAAATATCAGGTACTCCTTTGAGATCTAGAGAAAAATATATGTGGAAGGGAATACCCAAGTGCATTGCTGGTATTAAGTAATATGCATTAGAAAAGCAAAATAAAATTTTCTTGGTGACTTTTCATATTTTCTGATTACTGGAGAAATACTTTGATAATAGCATAAATTCTGATAAGCAGTCGTGACTCACTTACACTGAGAAGCCACTGTAAAAAGGAATTTCAAAAGATGCATAAAATGAGCATAAAATAGTTGCGGTGGACTCATGCATGAACTCATTTTATAGTAGACTTCAGACTAATGACAGATTTTGAGCAAAGTTCCTAGTTATTCCTTATTTCTAAGATGTAATGAAGTGAATCAGACTTTACTCTTTGTCTCATATTGAGCTTAAAGCACAACTTACACTCCATATGAATGATGAATTTTACTGTGGTGATCAATGTTGTTTTAGATGAACAGTTTAAGTGTCAGTTGCAAAAATTCTGAGGACAAGTTCTGATGGAAGTTCTGATGATTAACTTATGAGGAAACCATATCAGTATTTGTGTGAAGAATTACAGAAATAAACATTCACTTTTTGAGTAAAGGAGCTATATTCTGATGACCTTTAAATTCTGATAATAATCAAGTTCTGATGCTTACGTGGCAGTGTTTATTTACTTGATTTATTTTTGGTCAATACTTGAACGGTTATATTTTATCAGAATATTGGTTTAAGTGAGATATAGACAGTAATAATCATTTGTTTAGTGGGAACAGTTTTTTTTTGGAAAACTGCATGTGCATAGTAATCTTTCTTATTTCCCGTGCCCCTTAACTTTTGTCTTAACTACTGCATGGCTGACAGGTGTAACGTCTATTTCACTTCTTAATAACTGCTGTCAAGTGGAGTGTATAAGTAAAAGAGATAAAAGATTTTAATATCTTTTATTTACATTTCTTTCCATCCTCTCTCTCTTTTCTCTTAATCTCTCTCTGACGATTTTCTATATAGACATTTAATCAAACACCTTTCAGTCACTCTTCTTTCTCACTTATTTCTCAATGGCACCCAAGGATATAATCTTTAATGGAGCAAAGTTCGTCCCCAACAACTATGCTGCCATTCTCACTAAGAGTGAAGCTCCTTCGAAAATTCATTTTATTCAGGATTTCTTATCTCATAGTGAAATTGGGTTCGCTTTGACGTAACCATCCTATTTATCTGGAACTCAAGTTCTGACGTTTTGGCGTACAGGACTTTATGATGATGGTGGTAAGAATGGGACTCCAAGCATCGTGTTTACAGCAAAGGAGGTTGAGTATGTTGTTACTCCGGCAACAGTTCGAAAAGCTTTACACCTACCTAAAAACTGTCAATTCAGTTTTGCTGTGGAGGAGCCATTGCTACAACAAATGATGGCTAATCTTGGGTATGAACAGAGTTTGGCTAAGTTGGGTCAACTCAAATGCCCATATATTCGAAAGGAATGGAGCTTCTTCTTCGATTGCATCACGAAGACGTTTGCCAACAAGTGCTCAAATTTTGATGCCATTCCTATTCTGACACAACAAATTGGGTATACACTCTTAAACCAGTCTCATTTTGATTATGCAAAGAATGTGTTATGTTTTATAGGTAATAGAATGAAAGTTGACAGGAATGTAGTTTACTTTGCTAGGTTCTGTCAGTTAATCTACATGCATTGTACTTCAGAAGAACCACAATTAGCAAGTGAACAGATATAACCATTTAGATTAGCTAAGAGGGCTTTTACTGATCTTTTAACTGCTGACAACAAGAAGGGAGTTTTGAGACCCCTTAGAATTCCTTTATCAGTAAAGCAAGTCCTTGTAAATGCTGATACTGCTACCTATTCATTGCTATATCCTGATGTCCAACCCACCAACACACAACAACCATCAGGACCAACCACCACCCAAACACATCAACCATAGTCATCAGCACATACCAATCAACCATCAGCACCTACAGTGCAGCCTTCTTCTTCTAGAGCAAAGAGGACAAAGACTGTACCTCAGACACAACAAAAGAGAAGAAAGATGATTCTGAGAGATGAATCAGAAGATGAAGCACAGGTTCAACCATCAGAACCTGTTGCTCAAGTAGCTGAGAAGGTCTCTTCTCAGAAAGCTCAAGAAACTGGGAGTTCTAGGTCCCTAAAAAGGCTTAGAAAGCTAAACTCTGATGATGAAGCTCCCAGAGTCTCTCCATCAGCTAAGAGACTGAAAAAGCAAGGAGCAAGGAGGGCTGTAGAATCATCAATCTCTGAAGAAGGAATGGAAGCAGCAGCTGAGGAAGGAGGTCAGGAATCTCTGATCTCAAAAGACCCAATTGTGATTGAATCTCTTCCCACTACTGAACCAGACTTTACTGAAGCTCATAAATCTCCTTTTCAAGAGCCATAGAATACTCAAGAACACATGCCTACACCTCATGTGTCTCCTATTCACTCTCCAGTACATGCTGATAATCCAGGTATAAGTGCTGAAATAGATATTTACAACTTGAATGTACCTGAGGTTCTGTACTTGAAAACTCCAACCATTCCTAAGCAAACTCCATCAGCAACTCTATTGCTAGATGCTGATGTCCATACAGATGAATCTTCTATTTCTTCACATACAATTATTCTATCACAAGATGCTGATACTGAAGATTCTGCAAGTTCTGTTGAAGTAAATATTGACAATACTGGTGAAGCTGCTACAAATGAAAATGCTGATGCAGCTGGTCCTTCAGGACATGCACCTCTACAAACAGTTGATAAAGCTGATTTGATTAAGAAGTTTGTGAGAGAGGATGCACCAGTACCTTGGAGTGAAACTAATAGAGGAAGGGAATGGATCAAGGAGTGGAACAAGGTTGATTTTGTTCCTACTGCAAATATTCTTGCTGAGCACCTGACTAAAGCTGATGAGATGCTGGTGAATGATGACTTCAAAGCACAGCTCAGAGTTACTACCTTGAGTACCAGGAACCTTCAAGGTCAACACTCAGTAACTCAAGCCAAGGTGAAAAAAATTCAAGAAACACTGATTCACTAAGACATGAACTTTAAACTGGATAAGAACAGATTTTTCAAGCCTGCCTTTAACAGAGTTGAGGCTATTGAGAAAGCTCAGGAGAAACAGCAAGCTCAGATTGCTGAAGTACTAAAGAATCAAGCTTCTCAACAAGTTCAACTAAATGAAATCCAATCTTCAGTGGAACTACTTCTCTCTCTCCTACTACCTGATGATGCCAAAAAGGGGGAGAAGGTGGTTAAGTCCAAATGCTCTATTGATTTAGCACTAAAGAAAAAGGATGATGGAAATGATGACCAGGGAAACTCTGAAAGGGTAGAGGTCATGGTCAAGGCAAAGACTTTTCATCCAAGAAAGCAAGAACTTCTACATAGAGATCAAGCTCTGATGCTGATAAAAGAATAAGTTCTGATAAGCAAGTTCTGACTAAGCCTAATGTTCTGATACAGGGTGAAAGTCAAGAATCACAGAAGTTTATGCAGACACTGAAGCTCAAGGGGAAAGAAACTACAGTCTACTATCAAGACCCCAAGATACAGAAGTTGGATGAAGAAATTTTAAAAAGACTATTTCTCAAAGACAATCCAGGAATGGATTTGAAAGTCTGAAGGAAGAAGAAGCCAGACTTAAAGCAGAAAATGTAAAATCCAAGTCTAAAGCTTATATTACTGCAAAAAAACCTTCAAAGCCTAAGGGCATTGTGATTAAAGAGAAGATAAACTCTGAGGCAACCAAATCTGAATCCAAAGTCAAATCACAAGTAGAGGTAGATCCAAGGTTCAAGGGAAAAGCTAAAGTTGATGATTCTGTAAAAGTCTATCTGCCAATCATGGATCTGGAAGCAAAATCTGATGAAGATAATAGTCTGATTTTGAAGAAGAAGAAGAATATTCAAATAACCTTTGATAGAGCTCATGTTGTTCAAGATCAGGACTTAGTAAATTCTGATATGATAATGAAGCAAGCAACCTCTGACAGAGCTCAAGTTGTCTTGATATCAGAAGATAAAGGAAAGGAAACCTCTGACATTGCTCATGTTAAACCTTCAAAAATTCTACTACCTGGGTTTACTAAAGCTCAACAATCTGCTCAACCTATGAAGACTTCAACAAATGTTTTTAAGGGTAGATTGCTTCAAGGGAAGGAAGCTAGAGATAAAACAGGACTGGGTAATGCTGATGGGAGAAGAGTAAACAATTCTACCTTAGATCCTACATCTCTTTCTGAACTAGGAGTAGGGAGAACTCTAGAAAGACTAAATCAATTGGAGTCTGTACAAATGGTCTACTACTCTGTGCTAAAAGAAGATATCATGCTATATTTCATGACAGATGGGAGGGTATTCCAGATAAGAAAGGATGCTATTCGTTTGAAGTACTTTAAAGAATTGCAACATGTGTTATTTCTACTTCAAGTAAAAAACAGATCAACAAATGGTGCTGCCAGATACATAAGGTCTGATATTGAAAGACAGAAGAAATTATACTCTGTAAAGTCTGACAGACCATACTACCCTAGTACAGAGCTCACAATGGTGAACTAGTTGAGATGAAGCCTAATACTGCTAAAATCACTACATTTTTGGGTATCAAGGGACTGGAATTTAATCTGGAGTCTGACAAAGCTTATCTGATCAGACTGGATCAGGAAATAAGGAAAGCAAAGATTAATGATCTCAGGGCTACTATCTTTCAGACAGGAGAAGATACAGCTGAACTTAAAGATGCAAAAAGGAGGATGCAGAATGAACTTGAATATGCTGAGAGGAGTTTGTTAAAGAACTATCTCAGAACAACTCCTGATATTCGAGAGATCACACACTAAAGCCAAGTCAAGGACTACAACTGTTAAATTTTGAAGGATATACAGGCTAAAGTTGATATCAGACTTCAAGGATGGTAAAAGCTACAAGGACTGTGAGTTGTAGTTATATAGTCAAATTCTTATATGTATTTATACTTAATGTTTTTGACATCATCAAATATCTATTGAACTTGTATATTATGCTAATTTACAAGTTGGGGGAGATTGTTAGATATATTTGTGATGTCATGTCTAATAATGATTTGTGTTTAGTTTTCAGATGTTGACTAACAGGACAAATCAGGACTTAACTGGAAATCAATACTTATACTGAAGTCAGAACTTAAGATATCAGAACTTAAGTTATCAGAACTTAAGATTTCAGAATATATTCATCAGAAGATAATATCAGGACTTAAGAAGACATTCAGATAATGAAGGTGGCTGATTGAAAGGAAAGAAGATCAAGACTAAAACAAGAAGAGATATGCATGGAGAAGAATTCTATGAAGAATAGAAGACTTGGAAGAAAAGATAACTAATTGATATATTTTAGGATACAAAATCATATTCGATATCAATTAGAAGATTATCTTGTAACTGTGTGTCTATATAAACACAACATAGGGTTTACACTATATGTGTTATCATAATCGAGAATATTATTCATTGTAACCCTAGCAGCTCTCGTGATATTTGTTCATCATTGAGAGAGAACGGTTTCATTGTAATATTGTTTTATCAATAAGATTATTCTGTGTTTCATACTTGTGTTCTTAATTCGATTTGATTGTAGTATACACTGTATTCAACACCCTTCTACAGTGTGTATGACCTAACATTTTATTAAACTATTACAATTATCACCTCGTTGTAACCAGGCGCTGAGACCAAGACCGCAGTACAAATTGTACTGACTTGGATAATTATCCCGAAAACCGGTACCGTTTTGATCTATTTTTATGAATAAACGTACCATTTTGTATCCGGAATGATCCAATGGGATACTAATTTTCCTTAATTATAAATAGCCTTTACCGTATTTTATTTCGTACCGAAAATTATTTGCAAACAGTAATTATAGAATTTTCCAGAGAAAAACCCTAATTTTATAAAACCTAGCGAGAATCAAACCTCAATTTCAAGGTGTTACCGGAATCCTTTGGTGAAGGTCGAGTACTCAAATCAAAGCTCTTGAAATATACTATCAGAATATGTGCTTCATATCACTGCAGAATCAAAGGTTTATTTTCTGTAATTTTATTTATTTTTGAATAATTTTGATTAAAAATATGAATTTTTGTACGGATGATTGTTTGAATGATTTGATGCTTGCATGTTGTAGATCTTGTTCTCCTGATGATTTTCATATGTCATATGACTGATTTGGAGTTCAATAACATGTTCAAAATTGAGTTTAATTTTCGAATTTTAAAATTAGGGTTTATAACCCGTATGAATGTTCTTAATTGAAAATTAAGGCTTTTTGTTCTGGGGGTTATTAGCTGTTGAAATATAGTGGGTTGTGTTTCTTATGAAATTTGCAATCGATTGGTATATAGCTCGTTAACAGAGGATCCCTAAATCGAAGGGAGTTGTGTTTTGAAGTTTACGTTGGGTCGCCGGAAACCGGCGAACTTCTCGGCCAATTTCTGGCCAACCCAGGGGTTATTGATGTGTTTTGATTGCATGGTTAAATTCCTGGTGTTTAGAAGATGTAATCTGGAGGAGATGGTGGTGTGAGGATGCCGGGAACGTGTTCTCCGGCCATCCCCGTAATTTTCCGGCGACTGAATTACAAAATTACAGTTTAGTCCCTGAACTTTTGGGGACGATAAAGTTTAGTCCCTGTAGTTTGCAAAGTTTGCAAAAATAGGATTCCTGTTTATAAATTATTTAAAAATCATATTTCCTATTTATTTTAATTATAAAAATTCGTTTTTAATTTCTCAAAATTCCAAAAATTATTATTTTAATTCCAAAAATTATTTTTAATTCAAAAATAAATCTGAATTAATTATTTAATTAATTTTAGTTAATAATTAATTAATTAATTGGTCAATTAATTCGAAAATTAATTGATTAATTGATTTAATTAATTATTAATTGATTTTAATTACTTATTTAATTAGATTTAATTATTTAAAAATGATTTAAAAATTCTGAAAAATAGTTTCGAGCTTTGAAATATTATTTTAAATTGTTTTCAAGGCTTGATAATTACCAGAAAATTATTTTGAAGCCAGATGTGGGCAACCGAACCCTGTTTATTGCTTTAAAATTTATCCAACGACCCGTTTTAATTCCGAAAAATATATTAAAAATCATATTAAATACCCGAAAAGCTTGTTTATGACCCAAGACTCCTTTATAAATGATATATCATTGATTGTTTGATGTGTTATGTGTTATATGTGACTTGTTTTTTGATTTTTGGTCTATATGTTCGGTGTTTACTTGTTTATAGCGTAACTTTGAATCCGTTAGTCGAATTTGGGTAAAACGAAGGGTAGATAGAAGTGTATACCGAATATAATCGTATGAGTTGAGTATTGATAGATGTTTATGATATGTGAGCAGAAGAGGCAAGGCATAGGAAAGGGAAACAGATAGTCGAGGAGTAGGAGATTGTGATTGGAAGTTAGAGAAGTATAGCAAGCTAATATCAGGCAAGTGTTCTGAACTTTCTTGAGATATATTATAGTTGATTGATAGTCCTGTTTTATATTGCAAGTGCTCTGAAGCACAGAACCGTAAACCTTGATTCCAGATGTGATCTTGAGCCGTAAATCTTATTCTTTCTGAACCATTGATTGTTGTATACCCGAATACGAACCACATATATACAATACTACTCTACAAATACATACAAACTAAATGCCAAATACTGAATCAAATTGCTTACATATTCAAACCATTGTACCTTATGCTTTGAAAGACAAAATCCTTGTAACCTTGAAACATTGATTCCTTTGTTATCCAATTCTTTCATTACCTAATAGCCATTCTTTGAAATTGACATATTGATCATTTGTGAAGATTGAAACCATTTCATTATTGAATATCCAATGTTTCTTATAGTTTTGTTTATTGCTTTACATTGTTTATTCTGTTATTATGTTAGAATTGGATTGTTTTATTTAATTGTGGACCAGATTCGTGGTTAGACCAGATTGGTGGTCAGGTTAGGCCAATGTGTGCCTTAGATCCAGTAATTAGAGCAGAGTTGTGTGCCTTGCTCGGGGTTAATGCGTGACTGATCAGCAGCCTAACCTTGGTTTTTAAAATAAAAATATAATATCCAATTCTAAATCATTAATCATTGTTCACTTGATACATTAATCCTTTTTCACTTGATGATCATTATTCTCAATCTTATCATTGTGACTTGCTGAGCTAGTTAGCTCATTTGTGCAATATTGTTTATCTTCTTTTCCAGTTAAGAAGGAACCAGTTGGTAGCGAGGATCCCCAATCCAGTGCGAGAGATAGGGGTCCAGGTTGATCGAGTTAAACTAGCTGGCAGCTTTTGAGATAGTTTAAGTTTGTAAAATTTTGTAATAATGTTTAATATCCAGTTCTGACTTTGAATAGTTGGGATTTGGACGTTGTAATATAAAGTGTGTGTGTGTGGCTTGTGTGCATACTTTAACCTGTTGCGGTCCATGGTAGTTGGTAAGTAGGGTCACTACATATTATTATTATCTTTATTATTGTTATAAACAGGTTATAAATAAGATGTGTGTGTGTGTGTGGACCCCAAACTTCTGACCCGGGTTTGGAGGGCGCCACAGGTTTGGTATCAAAGCTACAGGTTATAAGTCACTGACACAAGCCTAGGTTGATGGGAATGGGTAGAGGGTTAGGATTAGAATTAAGGAAATAGAAAAAAAAAATAGAACGTCGAGAGGATGAGTACGACGGTATAACATGTATTAGTATATTTCACGTTGTGGTTCGAGATTCTTATATTGTGATATGATTTCAGATAGCAGCGATGGCCGACTCTTTCATCTCCATACCAGCTGATCACTTAGAGCCTTCAGTTGGAGGACCATCTTCGGATCCACGTCTTGTTATTCTACAAGTGTTGGCTATTTTACCTCCACCTGTGTTGCAGTCCGTACCACTGCAGGCTATTCCACCCCCAGGCATGAGGCCACCTATCAGAGGACCCCCACATACTGATTCAGGTTTTACTGGTCACTCAGTTACAGGTGTACCTTTTCAGTTCTCTTCCTATCTGTTATTCCTAGTGGACTAACAATGAGATTTACAGAAGGGGGGTTGAATGTAAATCTCAAAACTTTTTCAAGTTTTGAGCAGTTTCTAAGGCTAAGTATTTTAATGAACAAATGTGTGTGAATTGCTTGAAGCTAATACAGACAGATATATATTCAAACATAAATGTAAAGAACACAAAGAATTTAAAAACTTTTCTGGTGGATTTGCTGTTCCACTAGAGATGTGTTATTTCAGAAAATCTGTGATTCAAAGAATTAAATCACAGCTGCGTCCTAGTACAAACTAGATGATTTTCTCTCTGCATTTTTCTAAACAGCTCTGGAAAATTCACCACCTAATTACTAGCTGCTACTTGGTTTATATATCACCAAGTTTACAAGTGAAGACAAAACTGTAAAATACAATCAAAAGATTCTTCACATGTTTCTTCTTCATTTCTCTATCCAATGCAATTTAGGTTTAGCTATAAATCTTTGAATACTTCCTTATTTGCACCAGAATGGAAATGCTGCATTTTCTTGATTCCTCCTAGAGGCTGCCACATTCCAGTTTGTCTCTGTCAACCCAGGTGCCTCTGTCAGCTTATGAATTGTCACTATCAACTGCTATTGAACTAAGAATCCGTTGAAGCTTTCATCCGTTGATGACTTTATCCGTTGAAGCTTTATCCGTTGAAGCTTTATCCGTTGATGCATTAGCAGTTGAAGCTTTATCCGTTGAAGCAGTCATCCGTTGATGGATGTTATCCGTTGAAGCTTTAGAGACATCCGTTGAAGCTTTGTTTCTCATCCGTTGAAGGCCTTTAATATCAGTTGATACTACTTCACTTATACAAAATTACAAGGCATGAAATATTTACAATTAGTCCTCCTATTTGCATATCCACTAGTAGTCAACATGACTGATAATTTCCCACAACATCTAAGAATTACAACTTAAATACAGAGAATGAAATGTGCTACAATACTAAACTTATTTCTAAGTAAAGCTACTCCTTCAACAAAAAGCCAAAATGGTCTTATCCGTTGAGGCTACAAACACTAGATTTCTACCTAAGTGTTTGTTTAACTTATCATCAACCTAATATACATATTCCTAACAATCTCCCCCTATTTATGTCTACTAGAACTGTATGCATAAATTTGGGTTTAACTTGATGATAACAAAACACTTATCAAACATAAAAACTGAAATAAAGTAGAAATTCAAAAGTGCTGCAAAAATGTGTATACTGAGATAGGATTGAAGAATTACATTATTTCCAAGGGTGCTTCTTTAGCCTGAGTAGATTAATTTCTTTTCCTTTGATCCCTTATTTTCTTCCCTAGCCTCGTGTCATTCTCCTTTATTTTGGAGTTGGAGTTGTCTGTAGAATTCAACTTCATCTTCTTCATTGATGTCTAACTTAGATTGCATATCCTTTAGAGTTTCATTACTGGCAATCTTGAGCTGATCTTCAAGTCTGAAAAATCTTCTGACTCCTTTATTATCTCTAAACTCCATCAACCAATGAGGTGATTTATGAACTGTAATTCCTCTCTCCGGGATGAGTAATGTTCTAGGCAAGGCATTGGGCTCCCACCAAGTTTTCCTTATGCTGGAAATCTTGTTGAGAATCTCAGTTTTGGCAGTCCTGGTAAAGCCAGAATCCCTTTTTATAGCTGAGTAGACTCTAACCAAGGTAGAATAACCTTCATTCAGAATTCTGTAAAGAGGCCAAGTCCTTTCCCCACTTCCTTTATATTTGAACACTAGTCTTTCTGGAAGTTGTCTATAGGCATCTATTCCCCTTACTTCCTCCAGCTCATCCAGATAAAGTTCAATGTCTGTAAATTCCTTTATGTCATAAATGTGAACATAATCATCCTTTGAGGCTTGTGGCTTAGGCTTAGGCTTCTGAATGAATTTGATTGAGGTTAGAGGAGGTGTTGATTTGATTTTTCTTTTCTGTTTCTTTGATGGTGGAGAAGTGGTTAAGAAAGTGGGCAATTTGATGGTGTCCCAATCAATTGGTTCCTCCTTAGGAGTGATTGTTTCACCATGGATGTTTATGAAGGGGTCAGGCACAATGGGTTCAGGAATAGAAGGTAGTGGTTTGGATTTTGAATGGGTTTCTTCAGTTTCATCTATAATCTTCCTTTTTGCATTGGCCTTCTTTCTGTTCCTTTTCTGCCATTCCTTTATTTCCTTACTTCTTTCTTCCACATCATCACTAAGCATGTCCCCCATACCTACATCTTCACCCTTGTCTTCAATTTCTTTCTTTTCTTTAGCTTGCCTTGACTTTAGCTATTTTTTAAGCTTTGCTTGTGCTCTTTTGTCAGCCTTTAGCTTTTTAGCTTCTTCCTTCAACCTTCTGGCTTCTTCCCTCTTGGCTATTGAGAATTTGGGACGTCCTTGTATCACACAGATACTCTTTCCCTCTCTAAAGATAATAGTCATGTTCATTCTTTCAACCACATCCTTGGTCTCCTTGTGCTTCATGATATTACCACCCAAAACCTTGTCTTCATCAGGCTTTGGAAGAGGAAAATCCACTCCTTTCAACTGAGCAAGGCTTAGAGGATTCTTTGTAGAGTCCTTATTGGATCTGTTGTTGGGCTTGAGAACCATAGGTTTCAGATTCTTGGAAGAAGTCTCTCCAACCTTATTCCTCCTTACTGGCTTGAGCTCCATAATGATTGGCTCCACCTTTGTGCTATGCTTCACAGATTGTGATTTTGAAGTTGTAGAACCAAAAATTTGTTGCATCCTTTCATCAATTCTCCTCCTTTGCTCTTTGACTTTCATCTCAGCTGCTGCTATCTGGATTAGATCAATTCCATCAAGCTTTCCTTTGATTTGAAGTGTTGGAGAAGTGGTGATGGCAGGAACTAGCACTTTAGATATTTGAACTTTTGTTGATGGCTCTCCTTTCCCTTCCCCTTTATTCTCCCACTTTTTGTTATCATCAAGGATAGGGGTCAAGCCTTGTGCTTTTGCCAGCTGCAATAGTAGACTTGTCTGAGATTGTTGATTTTGAAGAATGGTGACCACAGAGTCTTCAATGACTTGAACTCTGTTTTCCAACTTGGCCAACCTCTTATCAGCATCAGATTCTCTCCTCAATCTCAGCAACAAATCTTGCATTATACCATAAGGCATGACTGAATCCAACTTCTCAGAATTGTAGGATTTCAGATCAGCAATATCCTTTTTGAGTTCATCCACACTCAAATTCTGTCTGATATGCTGCAACTGCAGGAGATGCAGAGAGTCTAGATGAGCTTGAAGAATAACCTTGGTACCAGTATCTGAAATTTCCTGAAGGGCCTTTTGAATAGCCATAACCTGCTTGACCAAAGCTACACCAAACTGTGACTGGTGTAGATTTCTTTGTCCATGCCCATTCAGGTAAATTTGGAACAGAACTTGGGCCTGCATCTCCCCCTAAGTTCATGCTCCCATCCAAAGAAATAGAGTCCTCATCATTAGAATTTACTTCAAATTCTTCAGATGGCTCACCAGCTTGAGAAGGCATCCTATTAACAGCAGTTTTATCTCTTTGAAGAGATTCTGAAGTGTGCATTATGTTTAAAGTCTGCTCTGCCTCCACATTGCCCTGAGCAGCCAACAGTTGATAGGATGAAACAAGATGAGTAAAAGTGTCAGCATCCAAGGAAATGTTATCATTTTCAGCTTTGTAATGTTGCTGAAATTGTCTCCCCTTTTCAGCATCATCCACAATCATTGACTCACTAGCAATGACTGGATCCACCCTTATAGCTTCTGTACCTGCTTTTCTCTCATTTTCTCTATATTCTTGCATCAGGGGCTCCCCCTGGCTCACACACACCCTCACACCCTCACCCTCACCTACTAAGGTGGCACTCCCCACACTCACTTTTTCCATACTGGAAGAAATAGCATTCATATTTTGACTCTCAACCTCTCCTTTTGCCTGGGAGCAACCCAGCCTCTCACTCAAATAATCACTCCCTTCCCTCAATCCTAGAAGTGATTGTACAGTAACCATGTCTTTTACACTTGGAATTGATTCAGTTATATGTGTAGAGACCATCAACGGATAGGGAGTATCCGTTGAAGTGGAAACTGATGATATAAACGGATAACTGCTGTTAAGCTTATCCGTCGAAGAACAACCACTTGTCAACGGATGAGAGATATCCGTTGAAGAAGGAAAAGATGTAGATATTGAAAGTGACATAATTGTTAAATCTGTGTGAATTGATTTTAAGTGAGGTGACACAGATTCTTCAACTAAGTCTGAAAGAATTGGCTGATGATCCAACAAATCATCTAAAAGATGATGATCACTAGGATTTGAGTGGGGCTCCTCCCTGAGTTTTAAAGAGGGAGAATCAGGAATTGATGTGAATATCATATCCACATCCAGAGATGGTGATGGAGAATTTGGTGATTGATGTGTGTCTATTATGAGAGAATGGGGTTGTGACTCCACATTTGCTGGAGCCACATCAAGCTGAATTTGAGAAGGCAAAGATACAGGTGGATGTATCTGTGCAGTGTGTGCCCCTTGTGTTGAAACTAGGGTTTTAGCCTTCTTTCTTCTTGAAAAGGCTTTGATAGGTGAATGTGTGGTTTCAGTGTCCCTCCCTCTTTTGTTCTGTGTCCCTGGTTGGGGACTATTTTCAATAGCTGCATCCTATTGGGAGGATGCAACTAGGGATGTGTTTGAATCCTTTTGAACCACTACAGTCTTTTGAGAAACTGTGGCTTGGCTGGCTAGGGTACCACTCACCTCTCCCACCTTATCCTGGGGGGTTTCTTGTTGTTCACCCCTCCCCTCACAACTCACACCCTGTTCACTCCCTTCAAGGTTTATGGTAGTTATTACAACTGTTGTCTTTTGAGAAACAACAGAGATGGTTTTCTTTGACTTGTGTTTTGGAATTTTAGTTTTGGTGGCTTTGGTAGGAATCTGTTGGGAAAAAGACACAGATTCCATTGCCACACTAGTAGGCAAAGAAACAATGGGGTTGGAAGAAGTATGAGTTGCAGAAGTATTTACCTCACTTACCTGAGGTGCATTCATTATTGGCAAATATACCAATGGCACCTGGCTGTTGAGGTTAATTCTCACAAGGTCTGCAAGGACCCTTTTCTCTTGTGCCCAGCATTTGAGTTTATTGCTCTCATTAGTTATGACCAAACCTTTAGCAACATGGTTAGCCAATAACATAAAGAATCTAGCATAGTAGATGTTATGAGGTCTATTAGCTTTGTTACCTAACCTGGAACCTAATTCTAGCATGACATAGTTGCTAAAATTAAAGTACCTATCAGAAACTAGCATATAGAGCATATTAACAAGAGATGAAGTTATGGCATCAAAATTGCTAATCTTCCTAGAGAAAACCTTGATAAAGGCATCTCCAAGAAAACTCCATTCTTTCCTAAGGCCATTTCTTCTAATGCTCCCTAAACTAGCAGAATCAAAGGAATAGCCTATGGAATCTAACATAACAGATACATCATTATCAGTGTGTGGTGTCATGGCATTATTCTCAGGTAACTTAAAGCAAGACTGTATATCATCACAGTTAATACAGTAATCCTTACCTTTGAGAGAGAAAGCAATGGTCATATCTGTGGAATTGAACTCTGCAGTTGTCCAAATCTCCTCAATTACCTCACAATAGATAGTTGGGGCTTCCAGCATTGCATAGCTTAGTTTGCAGTTCTTGATGAAGTCCATCATTTTGTGATAATCTGAGTGAGCTTCATTCTTTTCCACCAAAGCTACGAAATTATTCTTTTCATAAACAAATCCAGACTGAGACATAATCTTGACTACTGGTGCCATTGTTGTGAGTAGAGGTTGCAGAGAAAGATTGAGAGTTTTGGGAGAGAAAGAGAATAAAACTTACGAGAAAGCGTAAAGTGAAAATAAGAATTCAAGGGGCTTTTATACTTTCTCGAATTAAAACATAAATAAAATGATTAAATGATACTTTTAAGTAAATTACAGCCGTTTGAGAACAAAGAAAACTGTAGAAATTCTGAAAACTGCCTTTAATACAAATACATACAACTGTGTATATATGTATCAACGGTTAAGTAAACGAATCAACGGCTGTGACTCACTTAAAGTAACTGATGTGACACTTCAACGGATGAGGTAAATAGTTATCCGTTGAAGATTAACACAGTTTTTATCCATTGAAGGATAAAATTACCAGAAATGTATTTGTCTTTCAACGGATAATGAACATCCTTTGATAGAACAATTTTGGCTTTCAACGGATAGGGAATATTCATTGATAGAATAATCTTTACTTAAAGCCAACTTTATTCTTGCAACAAATTCATTTCAGGCTCCAATGCAAATTATAATGAGGACATGAATTTATGAATAATTAAGCATACCTAGCTCACTTACTAATCTTGTGAATGTTGATTCATCAAGTGGCTTGGTAAATATGTCTGCAATCTGCTTTTCACTTAGAACAAAATAAAGTTCCACTGTACCTTTCATCACATGTTCCCTTATGAAGTGGTACTTGATGTCAATGTGCTTGGTTCTTGAATGCTGCACTGGATTTTCAGTAATGGCAATGGCACTTGTGTTGTCACAGAATATAGGAATTTTGTCAACAGTTAGTCCATAGTCAAATAGTTGATTCCTCATCCATAGTATTTGTGCACAACAACTACCAGCAGCAATGTATTCAGCTTCAACTGTTGATGTAGAAACAGAATTTTTCTTCTTACTGAACCATGATACAAGCTTATTCCCTAGAAATTGACAAGTGCCAGTTGTACTTTTCCTGTCTATTTTGCAACCTGCATAATCTGCATCCGAGTAGCCAATTAGATCAAAACCCGACTCTCTAGGGTACCAAATTCCTAGATTTGGAGTCCCTTTGATATATCTGAAAATCCTTTTAATAGCCACTAAGTGAGACTCTTTAGGGTCAGCTTGAAATCTAGCACAGAGACATTTAGAAAACATTATATCAGGTCTACTAGCAGTTAAATATAAAAGTGAGCCAACCATGCCTCTATAACTTGTAATATCCATAGACTTTTCAGTCTTGTTTAATTCAAGCTTGGTGGCAGTGGCCATGAGAGTTTTTGCAGATGAACAATCCATTAAGTCAAATTTCTTTAAAAGGTCATAAATATATTTAGTTTGACTAATGAAAATTCCACCACTAACTTGTTTAACTTGTAAACCAAGAAAATAAGTTAGCTCTCCCATCATGCTCATTTCATATTTACTTTGCATTAACTTAGCAAACTTTTTACAAAGCTTATCATCTGTAGAACCAAATATAATATCATCTACATAAATTTGAACAAGTATAGTAGAGCCATTAACATTTCTAAAGAAAAGAGTTTTGTCAACAGTACCACTTGTGAAGTAATTATCTAGCAGAAATTTTGACAAAGTCTCATACCATGCTCTAGGTGCTTGCTTTAGTCCATAGAGTGCTTTCAATAGATAATACACATAGTCTGGAAAATTTGGATCTTCAAATCCTGGAGGTTGGCTTACATAAACTTCTTCCTCCAATTCTCCATTCAGAAATGCACTCTTGACATCCATTTGATAGACTTTGAAACTGGCATGGGCTGCATAGGCTAGAAAGATTCTGATGGCTTCAAGTCTGGCAACTGGAGCAAATGTCTCATCAAAATATATTCCCTCTTGTTGAGAATAGCCTTTAGCAGCCAATCTGGCTTTATTCCTTATGACAATGCCATTTTCATCCATCTTGTTTCTGAATACCCATTTTGTGTCAATAGAACTCTTGTTCTTTGGCTTGGGTACCAGCTTCCATACTTTGTTCCTTTCAAATTGGTTTAGCTCCTCTTGCATTGCTAAAATCCAATCTGGATCCAATAGAGCTTCTTCCACTCTCTTAGGTTCCTCCTGTGATAGAAAGCTACTATACAGACATTCATCTTGAGTAGCTCTTCTAGTTTGTACTTTAGATGTAGCATCACCAATGATCAGTTCAAAAGGGTGATTCTTGGTCCATTTCCTTTGAGGTGGTAGATTAGCTCTAGATGAGGTTGCCTCGGTATTGTCATGATGTGAGATAGAGTGTTGATTGGTTGAAACTCCCCTTGAGTTGCTGATCCTTTGAAAGGAATTGGGAGTTCTATCAATTGATGAAGTGAAATGATTATCCGTTGACAGACTGTGATCAACGGATGCTTCATTATGAACTTCAACGGATGATGCCCTTTGTCTTTCAACGGATGCTGCATTGCTTCTATCAACGGAAGCTGAATTATGACTTTCAACGGATGCATCATTCTGTGCATTATTCAAAGGCAGATTTTGAATTCTTTTCGAGGTGCCTTCTCCATCATTCTCATCTTCACTATCATCACAATATATCTCAATGTTGTCAAATTTGAGTCCTTCATGATGTCCCTCATCTGCTAGTCCATCAATCTTTTTATCATCAAACACAACATGCACAGATTCCATGACAATATTGGTTCTTAGATTGTAGACTCTATATGATTTTCCAGCAGAATAACCAACAAATATTCCTTCATCAGCCTTTGCATCAAACTTCCCTTTGTGATCATGTTGATTCCTTATAATGTAGCATTTGCAACCAAAGACATGCAAAAAGTTTAAAGTTGGTTTTCTTCTCTTGAACAATTGATAGGGAGGCATGTATTTTGCCTGATTAATTAGAGAAATATTCTGAGTGTAACATGCACATTTAACAACCTCAGCCCAAAAGTATGTTGGGAGTTTTGACTCTTCAAGCATTGTTCTTGCAGCTTCAATTAGTGATCTGTTCTTCCTTTCCACCACACCATTTTGTTGTGGAGTCCTTGGAGCTGAGAACTCATGCATGATCCCATTTTCTTCACAGAACAAATTCATGGTTGTATTCTTGAACTCAGTTCCATTGTCACTCCTGATATTCCTTACTTTGAAATCTGGATGATTATTGACTTGCTTGATATGATTGATAATGATTTCACTAGCTTCATCCTTTGATCCAAGGAAATAAGCCCATGAAAACTTTGAGAAATCATCTACAATCACTAGGCAATATCTTTTCCTTGAAATTGACAATACATTGACTGGTCCAAAAAGATTCATGTGTAGCAGTTGTAATGGTTCATCAATTGCTGATTCAAGCTTCTTACTGAATGATGCTTTCTTTTGCTTTCCTTTCTGACAAGCATCACACAGTCCATCCCTTGTGAATTCCACTAGAGGGATTCCTCTAACTAAGTCCTTTTTGACTAGATCATTCATTGTCTTAAAATTCAAATGGGACAGCTTCTTGTGCCATAGCCAACTTTCATCTGGACTTGCTTTGCTGAGAAGACAAGTAATTGATTCTGAATCTATAGAGTTGAAGTCAGCTAAGTACACATTCCCTTTTCTAACTCCAGTTAGAACCACTTTGTTGTCCTTCTTACTTGTGACAACACAGGCTTCAGAATTGAAGGAAACAGTATTCCCTCTGTCACTTAGTTGACTGATGCTCAATAGATTGTGTTTGAGACCATCAACTAATGCAACTTCATCAATGATGAAATTTTCTTTTGAAATCAAGCCATATCCCATAGTGAACCCTTTGCTGTCATCTCCAAAGGTTATGCTAGGGCCAGCTCTCTCCTTGAACTCTGTGAGCA
Source organism: Apium graveolens (assembly GCF_009905375.1). Lineage (NCBI taxonomy): Eukaryota > Viridiplantae > Streptophyta > Magnoliopsida > Apiales > Apiaceae > Apium > Apium graveolens. The sequence goes on from NC_133647.1 coordinate 112,517,460, forward strand.
AGGTGAAATCTCCTGTTATGTGTCTTGAACAACCACTGTCCAAGTACCATAGATTCCTTCTTTTTCCCTGCACACAACAAAATTAATCAAGTTGATTTTGGTACCCAAGTTTCCTTGGGTCCAGCCTTGTTAGTCTTTTTCCTAGACTTCATTCCTCCTGCATCTTTTGACTTAGGTAACTTTGGGTCAACCTTGGTCTCAGATGTAGTTGGTTGAGGTGTAGGGTTAGTCACAGAATCATTTAGCACATTTGGTTGAATTTGATAAGGCATAGATTGTGCAAACATATTATTCCACATAGGCATGTTGTATGGCATCTGAGGCATACTGAATGCAGTAAAATAAGGATTATTAACATATGGCATGTTTGCAAAATGTGCATGAGGATTCTGATGAGACATAACAGGTTTAGCATGCAGAGGTGACATAGACATGTTAGGCATGGAGGGAGTTAAAGGCATTGGAGCATTCTTCACAAATTTGCAGTTATCAGATAGATGATTAACACTTTTACAATGTACACAGCTTTTTCCAGGAGCATACTTATCGGGTGTGTAATTGTTGTGTTTGTTAATCCCTACATTCCCATTTCTATTAGATTTTCTTTTAGTTTCCTTTTTATCCTCAACCAATTTAAGCCTATTTTTCAACTGATCTAAAGTCATGTGTCCTATATTCACCTTACTGGCATCTTTGGATGTGCTAGCTTCTTCTTTGACAAAGTTCTTGAAAGTTGAACCAACCTTCTTATTGAGATTTTTCTTTTTAGAATCACTTACCTGTTTTAATTGATGAGCCTTCAACGGATGCTCTTTTTCTTCCTTCAACAGATAACTTTCATCATCCGTTGATTCCACATCCGTTGACAATCCATCAATTAATTCTAACTCCTTTTTGTTTTTCTTCCAGGCATTCTCACATAATGATTCAATTCCCTGAACTTTGATAATCTGAGCACTAACATCCCTAGATGTTTTCCAGGCCTTGATTACCTCTTGCTCACTTTCTAACTATCTAGAAAGAATTTCTAATTTCTTAACAGCTTCTTCTAGTTCACTCTCAACAGTCAAGCATTTAATTTTAATCTTTTCAAGCTCAATTACCTGATTCTCTAACACAACATTCCTATCACTTAAAAACAAATTATTCTCTTTGATTCTGGTGTTTTCTTTAGCTAGTGATTTAAGGGAAACACGCAAATGATATAATTCATTGGACATATCATGCATAGCTTCATTGCATTCAATCTTAGAAAGCTGAGAGAGATCAGTAGTAATTACCTGGTTGCTTGATGAACTAGTTTCATTTTCATCAGAATTAGCCATCAGGGCTAGGTTGACATATTCCATATCATCATCTTCATTGGCTCCATCTGCTGCCCAATCATCTTGAGTCAGAAAAGCTCTTTCCTTCTGTTTGAGCAAATCGAAATATTTCTTTTTGTAATCAACTTGCTCAAATTTCTTCTTATCAGAGGATGGTTTTCTGCACTCATTTGCAAAGTGTCCACTTAAGCCACAGTTATAACATTTGAACTTAGATTTGTCCACCATGTTCTTGTTTGACTTAGTGAATTTTGCATTTTTCCTGAATTTCATCTTTGCAAACCTCCTGGACAGAAAAGCCAGATGTTCATCAACATCATCAGAGTCATCTTAACTGGAATTATCTTCATCCTCAGCTACTTGCTCCTTTCCCTTGCTTGATTCTGATTTGCTTGTGCCAATTTTGAGATTTGGCATTGTCTTTTCCTCATTCCTGGCTTCAATCTTCTCATTGTCAGCTACAAGTGCAACTGATCGTCCTTTTCTCTTTCCCTTTTCCAACAGCTCATCTTGCTCCATCTCAAGTTCATAGGTCTTCAAAATTTCATATAATCTTTCAAGTGTGAAGTCCTTATAATCTTGAGAATTTCGTAGAGAAACAGTCATAGGCTTTCATTCCTTTGGTAGAGACCTTAAAAATTTTAAATTGGAGTCCTTGACTTGGTACACTCTGCCATACAGCTTCAATCCATTCAACAGTTTCTGAAATCTGTTGAAGGTATCATTCAATGATTCTCCTTCTTCAAAATGAAAATATTCATACTGTTGAATGAGAAACTGCATTTTGTTTTCTCTAACTTGCTCAGTACCTTCACAGATAAGTTGCACATTATCCCAAATTTCCTTAGCAGTTTGGCTGTTAATGACATTGTTAAACATATCTTGATCTAGGCCATTAAACAGAATGTTCATGGCTTTCTTGTCCTTGTGAACCTCTTCGATATCTTCAACAGTCCATTCTGCTTTTGGCTTGGGGATAGACTGTCCAACAGCAACTGTTGCAGTAGCAGCTATGGCCACCTTGTGAGGGATGTGAGGACCATTTTCAATGCAGTTGATGTAGCTTTCATCTTGAGAGAGAAGATGTGAATGCATCTTCACTTTCCAGTGATGATAGTTATCTCTTTCCAGGATTGGAATCTTTACACCAATATCCTTCTTACTCATGATGTTAGCAGAATAGATCTTTAAACTCTTTGTATGTTAAGAGCTTGCTCTGATACCAATTGTTATTCCCAGTGGACTAACAATGAGATTTACATAAGGGGGGTTGAATGTAAATCTCAAAACTTTTTCAAGTTTTGAGCAGTTTCTAAGGCTAAGTGTTTTAATGAACAAATGTGTGTGAATTGCTTGAAGCTAATACAGACAGATATATATTCAAACATAAATGTAAAGAACACAAAGAATTTAAAAACTTTTCTGGTGGATTTGTTGTTCCACCAGAGATGTGTTATTTCAGAAAATCTGTGATTCAAAGAATTAAATCACAGCTGCGTCCTAGTACAAACTAGATGATTTTCTCTCTGGATTTCTCTAAACAGCTCTGGAAAATTCACTACCTAATTACTAGCTGCTACTTGGTTTATATATCACCAAGTTTACAAGTGAAGACAAAACTGTAAAATACAATTAAAAGATTCTTCACATGTTTCTTCTTCATTTCTCTATCCAATGCAATTTAGGTTTAGCTGTGAATCTTTGAATACTTCCTTGTTTGCACCAGAATGGAAATGCTGCATTTTCTTGATTCCTCCTAGAGGCTGCCACATTCCAGTTTGTCTCTGTCAACCCATGTGCCTCTGTCAGCTTATGAATTGTCACTATCAACTGCTATTGAACTAAGCATCTGTTGAAGCTTTCATCCATTGATGACTTTATCCGTTGAAGCTTTATCCGTTGAAGCTTTATCCGTTGATGCATTAGCAGTTAAAGCTTTATCCGTTGAAGCACTCATCCATTGATGGATGTTATCCGTTGAAGCTTTAGAGACATCCGTTGAAGCTTTGTTTCTCATCCGTTGAAGGCCTTTAATATCAGTTGGTACTACTTCACTTATACAAAATTACAAGGCATGAAATATTTATAATTAGCCCTCCTATTTGCATATCCACTAGTAGTCAACATGACTGATAATTTCCCACAACATCTAAGAATTACAACTTAAATACAGAGAATGAAATGTGCTACAATACTAAACTCATTTCTAAGTAAAGCTACTCCTTCAATGGATAACCAAATGGTCTTATCCGTTGAGGCTACAAACACTAGATTTCTACCTAAGTGTTTTGTTTAACTTATCATCAACCTAATACACATATTCCTAACACTATCCTGTCCCATATCATCAGTTCGAGGCTTGCCTTATGGAGCAGCGATTCCTACAGGGTCAGATTCAGGAGTTATTACATATCATGCATACCAGGGAGGTTGGGAGTGCTGAGAGGCAACTCATAGAGAGGCTCCAGGTTTTTCAGAGAGCAGCTGCTATGAGAATTGCTGAGACTACTCATGAGGATATTACCCCTGATTTTCTTGTAGAGTGGGCTAAGTGGGTTCTCGAGGAGCTTGAGGAGATTGGAGGACCAGACTTGCCCTGAGCTAGAGGCACAGAGATGAAGATGCTGATCAATGCTGTTGTGGTTATTTAGTATATACAGTAGTGTGTAGTATGTATCAGTAGACTTTTGGGTTGTATTTATAAACTAGATCTGCCGACTAGTGAGTAGGTTTGTTGTACCCTTTTGCTTTTTCTTTCGAAGCGTCTTTACGCTTGTACTACCTAAAACTTTTGATCTATATATATAAGTACCTTTTCTTTTCCAGCATTATAATTTACATTACTGCACCTGTTTTACTTCACTTTATTTATTGTACCAGTTATACCCCTGTGATACCATGTACCCTATTCCCTTAACTGTTTATATTCTGTAAAGAAGCATGCAATTTACTTAGTTCAATTGTTACAACTGTTTTCAAAAGGAGATATTTCTGTTTTATAAAACTTTTCTTTTATGTAAAGGATTTGATTTAAAAGCTAAATAAGTTATTTGATTCTTTACAGAAAATGCCTCCCAGAAGAAATACCCGCACCAATACCCAGAATGAAGAAACCAACAACAACAGTAACAACCAAGATGATAATAACCAGAATGCAAACCTATGACTCATAGACCTAGCAATAGCCCAGATTCTTCAAATCTTGGCTCAACAAACAGTTCACCTAACACAACAGCAACAAAGACAAATGTTAGATCACACAACACTGTAGAAGGGGGTTTAATACAGTGTAGAATACAATCAAGTCGATTTAAAGCACAAGTAACAGAAAACAGATGTATTCGATAACAAACTCTGTTATAATGGAACTATTCTCTCTCAGTGATGAACAAATATCACGAGAGCTGCTAGGTTACAATTATATGATCTCGATGATCATAACTCTTATAGAGTAAACCTATGTCTGTGTTTATATAGACACACAGTTATAAGATAACTTCTAGTTGATATGGAATATAATTCTGTCTCCTAAAATATATCAACCAGATATCTTATAATTCTTCTAGTCCTCGAACTCTTTCCTTGCATATCTTCTTCTTGTATTAGTCTCGATCTTCTTTCCTGTAAATCAGCTTTCTTCCTTAACTGTAAGTCCTCCAGTTCTTAAGTTCTGATATCCATCTTCTGATATTATCTCCTGATAATCTAAGTTCTGATATCTTTAAGTTTTGACTTTCAGTAAGTCCTGATTCCAGTAAGAACTGATATTTCCTATTAGTTAAGATCTGAGAACTAAACATGAAACATATTAGACATGACATCTCAAATATATTCAACAATCTCCCCTAATTTGTAAATTATGCAAGAATATACAAGTTAATAGATTTGATGATGTTAAAAACATTTAAGTTCAAATGCAATAAGAGTTTGACTAAACAAATAATTACAACTTACAAAACATCCAGCTTTACCAGCATCACTGAATCCATCTGAATCCATAATGATTCTTAACAAAATCTCTTATCAGATTATCTTCAGCTTTCTTCAGAACTTTAGCTAACTGTGCTTTGACCTGCATCAGTTCTTCTTCTTTACTATCACCAATTTGATAAATGGCAGTTCTGAGAGCTTGAATGGATGTTCTTTCAAGTCCATCACCAAGTCTGATAACCTTAGGATGTGAAGAGTTTTCATTATAACATAAGCATCATCCTTTCAGAATAACTTCCACCTTAGCAGAATTCTTCAGCATAGGAATTTTTCTTCCATCACCTTCAGTAATCATTGGACTGTAATGAGAAGTCTTTGTACCAGAGATTCTGAATAGATCTCTTATAGCCTTCAAAATATATTTTGACCATCTTCTTGTAACATCAGATTTTACTTCCAGAAGATAATGAATATGTTGAAGCTCTCTGACAGACTTCTTCAATACATCAGAATCAGCTAATCTATAAGTCCTTCCATCATTGAGAAATAAGATCAATTTCTCTTTTAGATTCTCCTTATCATGAGCATCTATCACAACTTGAGCAGACAACACCTTGTCAAGGTGTCTTTGTTTGTTTTGTTCATATGGCTTATCTGTCAATATGAAAGGATCTTTTAGAGTAACCTCTACTCCTGTTTGAATCTTCTCTTTGTCAGAACCTAATCCAGCTCTATCTCTAGGTTGCTTGGATTTCAACCCAAATGTAGCAAGTTGATTAATCATGAGATTGGATTTTGGTTCAACTGGAGTAACTTTCTTCCATAACAGCTTCTTCTTATCAACAATTGTCATTTTATCTAAATCAACTTGATCAGAATTTGCTGTTTCTTCTGTAGCTTGCTGTCCTTTATTCTGAATAACAACTTGAGCAGTGTCAGAGGTTGTTTTAGAATCTTCACTTATCTTTCTTCTTTTCAGAATTTGAACAGTTTCATCTTCTATCAAATCACCATCATGCAATGTAGTTTGATAGACTGGAATGGAAGAATTTTTCTTTTTCTTTAAAGGTTCACCAACCTTTTCTTTTCCTTTTGATTTAGAATCAATCTCAATTTGTGATCTTGTTTTGTCTTTAGATGCCTCAGTGATTGATTTCTCCTTGATCACAATGCCTTTCTCCTTAGGCCTTGGAGGTTTCTCTGCATCAGAAGCTTTAGACTTAGGATTTGTCTTTTCAGCAGCAAATCTAGCTTCTTCCTCCTTGAGAGTTTCTAAATCCATTCCTGGATTGTATTTCAAAAATAATCTTCTTGCTATCTCCTCATCAAGTGTCTGGATATTAGGATCTTTGTAATAAACAATAGTCTACTTCCCCTTTAACTTCAGAGTTTGCAAAAACCTCTGAGAGTCTTCAGATCCTGACTGAATCAGAATATCAGAACTTGACATCAGACTTTGCTTATCACCACTTGACTTCAGTATTTGAGCATTCACAGCATCAGAACTTGACTTGTTATGAATATAAGATTTTCCTTGAACTTTTCTTTGAACTTTGCTCTTTTCAGAGTTTCCCTGGTCATCACTTTCATCATCCTTTTTCTTCAGTTCTTGAGTAGGTGAGCATTTGGACTTAACTACCTTTACCCCCTTTTTGGCATCATAAGGAAGTAAGAGAGAAAGAATAAGTTCAACCGAAGATTGGATTTCATCCAATTGAGCTTTCTAAGAAGCTTGATTAACCAGAACCTCAACAATTTGGGCATGTTACTTCTCTTGAGTTTTCTCAATGGCTGCAACTTTCTCAGAAATAGGTCTGATATACCTGTTCTTGTCAAGCTTGAGCACTTGATCTAGCTTATCAGCTTGTTCTCTGAGTGTATCAACCTTTTCATGAGTAGCAGTATGTAGACCTTGAAGATGTTTTGTAGACAGAGCTGTGATCTTGAGTTGTGTCTTGAAATCAGCATTTGTAAGCAACTCATCAGCTTTTGTAATATGCTCTGTCAAAATTTTAGAACATGGAATAAAATCAGATTAATTCCACTTCTTGTCCACTCAACACCTCTGTTAGTATCCTCCCAAGGAATAGGTGCTTCCTTTTTAACAAATTTCTTCACCAATTCTTCCTTGCCCAGAATAGGTACTGGAGTCTCAGCAGAAACAGTGTCATCAGAACTTGAGGAAGACTCATTATGTTCTGATAGCTCAACAGTGTGTGAAGCAACTGGAGATTCAAGAATAACATTATCTAAATTCTGATCAGCAGAATTTATCTCTAGAGCTGGTGTCTTTGATGTAGATAGAGCTTTCAGATAAAGAACTTCAGGTATATTCAAATTATGAATATCTATTTCAGAATTATTAGTCTGTTCTTTAGCATCATTTGTAGCTTTAATTGGAGAGACATGAGGAGTAACAACTGTGTTGAAGACAGTTTATTTAGCTTGAGCTGGAAGGGCTTCAATGATAATCGGTTCCTGTGAGATCAGAGATTCCTGATCCCTTTTCTCAGCTTCTTCAGTATCTTTTGATATAGCCTTAGCCAAATACCTCCTTTCCTTTATTTTCTTCAATCTCCTTGCCAATGAAGGAGTTGCTTCAACAACATCAGAATGTATAGATTTCCTTTTCAAAGTATCAGAACTTTGAGCTGCTTTTACTTTCTGAGAAGTAACATTCTCAGCTTCATATATCACAGGTTCAGATGCATGAACCCGTGCTTCAATTGTGTCCTCAAATCAAAATTTATTATTGACCAATATTAAATCAAAATATTCATCACAGGATAAAGTTAAAAATCGATGAAGTAAAGATTAACAAATTTCAATTAAAGCATGCACAGCCACATAATTTGAGAAACAAAGAACAAATCTTGTAATTAAAGGAAATTTCATTTATATATATGATGAGTACATTTCATGAAATTTATCAATTACATGCAAAAATTACAAGATAGTTCTATTCTAAGATTCTTAACATCAACAACCTTAGTCCTAGTCTAAGAAGACTGACAAAGCTGACGGTGAAGAGAAAAGAATGGATGACAATTAATTCTCCTTCCTACTTTCAACAAAGAGAACAGCAAGATGAATGATTTGCTCCTGCTGTTTAAGAATACGAAGATGAACTTCTCTTTGAAAAGACATCAGATCATTTTTAATGTTGCCTGGAAGTTGAATCCAGATGTCGAATGGAATGCTGTTGATAGGATATAGAGTCGGAATTCCATTTCAAAAAATGGTCACAGTTTCTGTACCATAGCAGTAAAACCAACTAAAATGTGCCATTGTTTGAGAGAAATGAAAAGATGTGATTTTACTGATGAATGATCAGTCATTTAAATAGGCAATGGAATACCAAGGGACGCGAGGAGTTTTTAACAATTACAAGTAAAAATAATGATCCTTCGACTCCCTAGACTGATGTGTATAATAATAACAGTCATTAAAAGATCTAAAGCCAGAGTTAATGGGCACGGGAAATAATTAACAATTACTGTGCACATGTAGGTTTTCAAGACATACACGTTAACCACTAACCCATAATGATTATGACTGTTTTATTTCACCCAAACGATTCTGATTGAAATATGACTATTTTAGATTTTATCACAAATAAGTCACATAAAGAAAAATGCCACGTAAGCATCAAAGATTCCATCAGGATTTAATATCAGAACTTAACTTATACCAGATTTTAGCAGTCATCAGAATATGGCTTCTGTACTCAACAAGTGAATATCTTTTTCTGTGATTCGTCATACAAATACTGACTTGTTTTCTTCAGAATTTAATCATCAGAACTTCCATCAGAACTTGTCCTAAAAATTACGCAACTGACACTTAACTGTTTGTCAAAAACAACTTAATCACCACAGTAATTTTCATCATTCATATGGAGTGAAAGTGTGTGCATTCAGCAAGGCATCAGATAAAGATTAAAGTCTGATAAACTTCAGTATATCTTAGAAATAAGGCATAACTCAGAAAAATGCTTAAAATCTATTATCAGTCATGATGTCTACTATAGAACAAATTTATGCATGAGTCCACCTCAACTGTTTGTGCTCAATTTATGCATCTTTTGAAATTCCTTTTTACAGTGGCTTCTCAGTGTAAGTGAGTCACGACTTCTTATCAGAATTTATGCTGTTATCAGAGTATTTCTCCAGTAATCATAGAGTGTGAAAAGTCACCAAGAAAATTTTTGCTATTCTAATGCATATTACTTAATACCAGCAATGCACTAGGGTCTTCCCTTCCACATTTTTACTCTAGATCTCAAAGGAGTACCTGACTTTTATTCTTTTCATTTCTTTTCTTTTCTTTTCTTTTGATAAGTGAGGCTCATCAGCACTTAGTTCATTCTTAAGATTTACTGACATCAGAATTTGACAGATAAGAAACAAGAATCTAGTTTGTGACTTAGTAATAAGATACACAAAGTAAACTTGACTAAGCTCAATATCAGAATCTGCTTGTGTTAATGAGTTTCCACATAAATAACTAATTCAAACATGGGATTTCTAGTATGTTAAAGACTACTAAGTCAGCAACTAGCACAGTTATCCTCATTGGATTGAATAGTCACAGAACATTCAAAACACTTATTAGAGTATATAAATCCACATTAGATAACAATCAACATTTGATGAATTTCAAATTAAGCACAGATTACATAGAAATAATACAATCTGTAAACACTGATCATAAAGTCTGATGCATGAGAACAAAAACTAAGAAGATTTAGAGAAAGAACCTGAAACCATTCCAAGTTCATTTACCAGTCTTGTAAAAGTAGCTTCACATAGTGGTTTTGTGAAGATATCTGCTAGCTATTGATCTGTTGGAACAAAATGCAATTTCACTGTACCTTCATCTACATGTTCCCTTATGAAATGGTACCTTATGCTGATGTGCTTTGTCATTGAGTATTAAACTGGATTACCTGTCATAGCAATAGCACTTTGATTATCACAGTAAATAGGGATATTAGAAAATTCTAACCCATAATCCAGTAACTGATTCTTCATCCAAAGAGTCTGTGCACAACAGCTTCCTGCAGCAATATATTTTGCTTCTGCAGTTGATGTGGAAATTGACTTTTGTTTCTTGCTAAACCAAGAAACTAATCTACCTCCAAGAAATTTGTAGCTTCCACTAGTGTTTTTCCTGTCAATTTTGCATCCTGCAAAATCTGTATCTGAGTAACCAATTAGCTTAAAATCTGATTCCCTAGGATACCACAATCCTAGATCAGCTGTATCCTTAAGGTACTTGAAAATTATTTTCACAGCTATTAAGTGAGGTTCTCTTGGATCAGCCTGAAATCTTGCACAAAGACAGGTAGCATACATGATATCAGGTCTACTAGCAGTTAGATAGAGTAAAGAGCCAATCATACCTCTGTAGTTAGTAATATCTACTGATTTACCAGTATCCTTATCTAACTTGGTTGAAGTGGCCATGGGAGTGGATGTAGTTGAACAATCTTGCATTCCAAACTTCTTTAGTAGATTTCTGGTGTACTTGGATTGACAGATAAAAGTGCCTTCTTCAGTTTGCTTGACTTGAAGGCCCAGAAAATAGCTAAGTTCTCCCGTCATACTCATTTGATATATTGACTATATTAGCTTTACAAATCTTTCACAGAGCTTGGCATTTGTAGAACCAAATATGATATCATCAACATATATCTGTACCAAAAGTAAGTCCTTTCCATGGTTGAGGTAGAATAAAGTCTTATCAATTATGCCTCTGTGAAATCCACTTTCCAGAAGAAATTGAGCTAAAGTCTCATACTATGCCCTTGAAGCTTGCTTAAGGCCATAAAGTGCTTTGTCAAGCCTGTAGACATGATTGGAAAATTTGAGATCTACAAAGCCTGGAGGTTGTTCAACATATACCTCTTCTTCCAATTCTCCATTGAGAAAAGCACTTTTCACATCCATTTGAAAGACTTTAAATTTCTTGTGAGCAACATTAGCCAAAAAGATCCTTATGGCTTCTAATCTAGCAACTGGTGCAAATGTTTCATCATAATCAATACCCTCCTATTGAGAGTAGCCCTTAGCAACCAATCTTGCTTTATTCCTTGTAATTATGCCATCACTGTCAGTTTTGTTTCTGAACACCCATTTTGTACCTACAACTGATCTATTCCTTGGTCTTGGTACTAAGGTCCAAACTTTATTTCTTTCAAATTCATTTAACTCTTCCTACATTGCTTGCACCCAATCAGCATCTTGAAGAGCTTCTTCCACTTTCTTTGGTTCAGTCTGAGATAGAAAAGAATGATAGAGACATTCATTAGAAGTTGCAGTTCTAGTTCTAACACCTGCTTCCGGATCTCCAATGATTAAATCAAGTGTATGTGCTTTAGTCCACTTCCTTGCAGATGGAAGTTGATATCTAGAACTGGATCCTCCCCCATGATCCATGCTGTCTTCATCAGCATTTTCTGATGCTCCCCCTATAGTCATGCTCTCTGAGACTTCAGAATTTGAATTTGATTTTTCAGGAGTTGAAGAATCAGAGCTTCCAGAATTATTAGAATTTGGCCCATCAGAACTTGAAGAGCTAGTGACAGGTTCTGATGCTTCTCGAGAGTCTTGAGATATGGTAGGATCTTCAGCTTGCTCCCCCTAGACAGGTGCATTTTCCTTTGGAGTTGTTACTACAGTTTCAATGACATCAGAACTTAATCCATCAGAACTTACAGGATCCGAATTTTCAGGATCAGAATTTAAATCTTCATTCTCAAATCTCAGCTGATCATGATCATCGAAATCTTCAAGTCCAGTAATCTTCTTATCATCAAAAGAGATATTGATAGATTCCATGACAACCCTTGTTCTTAAATTGTAGACTCTGAAGGCTTTTGTGGAAAGTGGATATCCAACAAAAATTCCTTCATCAGCTTTTAGATCAAATTTTGACAACTGCTCAGGATGAGTCTTAAGAACAAAACACTTGCAACCAAATACATGAAAGTATTTCAGATTTGGCTTCTTCTTCTTCACCATTTCATATGGTGTTTTTCCATGCTTGTTTATAATTGTAGCATTTTGTGTAAAACAAGCAGTCTGCACAACTTTGGCCCAAAAATAGGTTGGTAGCTTTGCTTCATCAAGCATTGTTCGTGCAGCTTCAATGAGAGTTCTGTTCTTTCTTTCTACAACTCCATTTTGCTGTGGAGTTCCAGGTGCAGAAAACTCCTGTTTGATTCCATGATCTTGAAAGGAATATGTCCTAAGTCCAATCAGGTATTAGGATTTAGGAATAACTTTTATGTAATCTGTTTTGATTTCATTGATATTAATAAAGACTTGTTTTGTTTTTGTTATGGGCTTTATCTATTTAAGTGTTTAAATAAGATATACCATAGTTTAGAGTAAAGCTTTTTATGGATTATGATGAGATCATAATAGTGAGACCTAAAAAGATGATAACTCTAAACTTAAATAGTTCCTGGTCATAGGATTACTAACTGGTAATTAATAATCCGCAAAGATCGGTACATACTATGCTTGCTTCATTATGAAGGATGTCTGTTCTCATAGACATTTGTGTGGTGACACTATAGCTAGTATGTAGGTGATTATTATAGAATAAGTTCACTGAATATGACTCGTACAGCTGAACAACTGATGGAGTTCACTCACGTGTCAGCAGTTGTTCACCTAGTGATAGTTGTACAAGTATCCTTAGACTTGAGGTCATCATAGTCATCTTGTGTACACTGAACTATGCTTTGGTTTAGTTCTTAGTCTCCAGGGACAATTATTAGGGCTCTTCTGGGTATAGGAATTTGTACACGAAGATAGTGTATGATCAACAAAGGATCTACCCCTTCCAGTGAAGGAAGCGAATGTTCAAGGCTGATCCACTTATGCTAGTTCAGGAATCTCTGGCCAGAGTGAATGAAATTAGAAAGGAGTTTCTAATTTGCATAGAACTACGCATAATAGATGGTAAGCAAGTGATTGAATTAGATAGGATTGACACGAGATCCATGCCTTGTATTTAATCGGGACATTGTAGGGTAGAAGGAGTTTATTGTACGGTAACTATTCACTGACAGATTCTTGGTATTCTAAGCAGTGAATTCATATTATCCGGATAGTCGCGATATGTTGAGGAGCATCACTCACGATGTAGAATAAATATGATTAATTAATTAATCATATTTAATAAATTAGAGAATTTATATAAATAATGATAAAATAGTTTTATTATTATTTATTTCTACTACCGGCTTAATATTGAACCTACAGGGTCACACCATAAAAAGAGAATGATTTATTGGTGGAGAAATTAATTAATAATGGCTAATAATTATTTATTTGTGAAATAAATAATTAATTGGAAAATTTAATAATTGATTAAATGAGATTTAATTGATTATAAATTAATTAAGAAAAGTTCTTAATATTATTAATTAAGGATTTAATTTTTGGAAATTAAATCAAGTGAGAGAATTATTTCTAAAGTGTTTAGAAAAAGGATTAATAATCAAAAGGTGTTTTAATTATTAATGAGAATAATAAATGGGATAATAATAATAATATTTATGGGAAAATTTCAGCTGAAAATTGTAATAACCCCAAAATTTTTTCAACTTTTTGTAACCCTTGTGAATAGTGTTTTAGCTGAATGAGAAAACTTTTCACGCCACACTATGTAGGGGTTCTGTTATGGATATTCTGGGATTTTATTAGTACTATATGAAGTATATAAGTGTATGTAAATATCGTCAGAACCCAATTCCGAACACTTTGGTTTTTCCCGGAAATCCACAAGATACGGAGAGAATTGAGTATAAGGTAACAGGATAAAAAGGATTTAAATTAAAGGATTATAATAGAGGATCATAAAAAGGAATATAATGTATTGAGAAAGGTCAAGGGAACCTAAGTAATAAGATCCCGGGTATGATCCTTCAAACGATAAACGAGAACGAAAGTTAAGCGAACCGTGCAACAGATCAGCGGTCATTAGGCAAACGATTAGGGAGTTAATCAAAGGGTTTAAGGGGAGTGATGTCATCCAACCAATAGAAAGGAGACAAGGAAGGGAGGATGACATCATAGGGGTGACATAAGCATGACATGGAAGGAAGGAGGTGTGGTTGATTTAGGACCACACAAATTCAAGGACAAGGTGGTAATTTGCTAAATCAAAAACAAAACCAAGCCAACCAACTAGCAAATCATTTCATCAAAAAATCAGCCAAGGCATATTCCTCATATTTGCTCTCGGCCTTCTTCATTTTCCAAGGCATAAAATTTCCAAAATCAAGATCCAAGCATCCTTAATTGGTAAGAAAATTCCCTAACCTTCTTTATGCTTAGTAATGGCTATATCATAAGTTTAAGCCACAAATTCTTTCTCTAGCTTCTTGATTTAATCATTGGAGAAGACAATGAATAGTGTTTTCAAGTTTTAACTTGAGTTTTTTTTCTTGTTTTCTTGAAGATCCAAGCTTTCTTAAGACTACTCCAAGCTTATTAAGGCTTCCTAGCTTCACCCACCAATCCAAGGAAGGTATACCACTTTCAAACCCTAGGTTCATATATATTATAAAGTGATTTTGATGAGTAAGATGTTATGGTATCTTGTTGTTATGTTTAGAGTTGAGATTTGGAATGGTGGTGAAATGAAATGATAATTTAGTGGTTTTGATTTAAAGAAACTTAAAGCATGATTAAAGTTAGGTTAAGCATATGTATGAATGAGTAATATTGAATTGTTTGGGATTGTTATGATGTGGTAAGGATGGGTGTTTGATGTGTGTGGATTTGAGGATGGTTTGTGATGATTGTGGGTAGTTTTAAAAATGGGAAATCGCGTAAACATAGCCGTCGTAATGTCCGATTTTCTTTGGACTGTTTTTGTGCATAGCATTAGGACCCGAGAACCCCCTGTTAAATTGTGACCACTGCCATGTTTAGATAGCTCATGTTACGAGCTTCGTTTTGATATGTAGTTCGTCCGATTCCGATTTACGGTTTAGGAGAAACGACCGTTTCAAGTAACGGTGTTTCACGAACGAAACTTTTTCCCTCGCCTTACTTTGGAATGTAGGTTAAAGACCAAAAAGGATTAATTAATGTGTGAAACATTTATGGTAAGTGTGTTAGGCAGTTGGTAAGTCATTCGCGAAGGAATCGCGTTAAAACTCGTAAAGGTCAAGTTATTAAAAATGGTGGAGCCGAGGGTACCCGAGTGACTTAAGCGAATCGGTGAGCGTAAAACTAGCATTAGAGTCTAAGTTAGTTAAAGCATAGACTTACAAGTGATTTTGGTTTAATTCCAACTTACTTGTTGTTTATAGGTTGCCAGACTCGTCCCGAGCCTTTCTCACCCCCAAGTCGCTCAGGCAAGTATTCTATCCGATACACTGTTGTTGTGATGTAAATGTATGTATATGCATTATCTTGTGATATTGCATGATTGTTATTTAGCAAATGTTGCGATATATTGTAGCATGTGATATGGTATATATGCATGCCTGTTTTATATTCTTGAGATATATATCTGTTGGTTTATTTGATAATACCTATGCTAGAGGATAGTTGTATCTTGCATATACCCTTAGTATAGGGACCCAAGGGTGAAAATATTTTCTAAAACCGGGAGTCGAGGATCCCGAGTAGATTTTATATGGATATGGATATATATATATATATATATATATATATATATTTATATATATATATGGTTATAGTTTTCCAAACTATTAATCGAATAAGGTTTATTCGATAACTTTAAACTTTATTTTATTTATTGAATATTATTTGAATATTCATTTGAGGATGTATGACTCCTTTCTTTTATTTAATGAATATTATTTATAATATTCATTCGAGGTATTATGACTCAGCTTATTTAATTTATTGAATATTATTTGAATATTCATTTGAGGATCTATGACTCCGATTATTTGCTGAGATATATTCTTTATTTTATTAAAGAATAAGGTGTCGATAATCAAACTTATTTTTGATTATTCAAATAAAGATATTACTTTCGTATAAGTATATCTTTGATTATTTGCTATTCATTTCAAGTATAAGTTTTAATACTTCTACTTCAATTATTTTATAAAGATTATTTTTTTATGGGAATATTATTTAAATAATAATATTCAGACATTTTCTAAATATTCTGGGGACTGATTTACTTCATTAAATCAGTTTTACTCCAAACACTCTTTAAAGTGTTTTCGAGTCTTTAAAATGATTTTCAAAAGATAGAGCGGATCCCAAAACTATTTTTATATTTAAGATCTTCCTTTTAAAAAGGGGATTTAAATACTCGCTCAAAACATGGGGGATCCGGCTCGGTGGTGTGTTTTATATTCGCAACAAGGTTGCTGTCTTGGTAAAAGAGTTTTTTGATTACTTACCCAATATTCGGGAAGTAAAATTCTTGGAACAAGTTAATCCATTAACAGGCATCGCCTGGGAAATATCGGTGAGTTTTCCTTTCCAACTAGATACGACTTCTTGGTGGAGCCGTATCAACAAGTTTCTACTTGGGGAAAGGGGGAAACGAGCTTTACGTTTCAGAGTCATGGATTTCATCTGAACTAGGAGTGGCGTAAGTGGTCGAGTAGCGCCGGCCCAGCCTTATTATATTGGCCCAAATGGCCTGGAAGTTCCGCTAAGGCGGTCCATTCCTTAGGAGTTCAGTGTTCGGTTGACAAGTAAATCCGACAGGTTCTCCTCTACATGTAGAAAATGGTGGGGTTGTACTACTACGACTGATCATCGTAAGTGGTCTTCCTGGCGCGGTAAACTCCCGTAATGAGTTCATCATCCATTTGGATAATTCTGCAACACTACCCGTAGCATTTCGATCGAAAGGCTACTAATGGGTGGTTGCCGAAGCATTGACAGGGTCAAACATTTTTATTGGTGTATCCATTGAATGAAGTATCTCGTAACTTCATTTCTTTTCAAAATATTTCAAAGATCAAATATTTTCAAGTTTATTTGTGGTCTCATCTATGGGATGACCTCGTGAATTTAATTATACTTTGAACGGTGATAGTTCAAGTAGCTTTATAAATGATATAAGTGTGGGGAAGTATTGGTAACTTCATTCCTTGTTTTTACTTATATCTAGTAAGTAATTATCTTACACACGATAAAGATTTTAGTAAGTATCCATTTAGATACTGGTATTATTGTTATCACTACATATTATCTTGCGAGCTGTAAGGCTCACTCTTGCTTTATTTCTTCATCACACAACAACAGTTAGGAGAGATGGCCAGACTCCAGCAGACCCAGCGCAAGCGCGTGGGAAGCGTCCCGCGTCTTCCCGCTGATATTGTAGCTGCTATAGCTGCAGAGGTAGATCCATTGTAGTTTAGACCATCTACTTTTGAGAATCCAATTATGTATAATTATAACTTGTGGCAGATAATGGCAATTAACTGTAAATTATCAAGTAATCATTTTGGGTTGTAATAATTTTAAATTGTGGATTCAAAGACTTGTACTTATTTCAATTTCATCTCTGAGACTATAACGAGTTGTGGTGTGTGTTAGTGTGGGGTCACAGCATGAGGGTATTTATTATTAATTAAGTAAAGTGATATTGTGGAAAGAAAGACCGTGACAACCCGGATTCCCGACCCCGGATCTGGGGGTGTTACAGAAATGGTATCAGAGCTAAGCGTTATAAACCTCAGAGATGATGCGACGATAAAATAATAAACTCACAAAGATAATAAGAACTCTTGCCAAGTTCATGGTCGGACTACTTAAAGTAGTACTGACAGCTAAAACCCTTACGGGAACCCTTATAAGTATCATGATAGTAACTTAGCTCGTTTAATGTGTAGGCGCCTGAGATGGAGGACCCTGAGATGTACGAGCGTGAGCATGATGAGGCATTGCTGGATGTTGAGGATCAGGAGGAGCCTGAGATGGAGGAGGATGAGGAGGACCCCCCAGAGGAGCCTGAGACGGAGGTCATTGCTGTTTCAGATGAGGAGGACCCCTCAGAGGAGTCAGAGACAGAGGTTATTGCTATTCCAGATGAGGAGGACCCGGATGAGGTCCCAGTAGCTGAGGAGCGTGTTGGATCTATGGTAGTGTATGCTGGTATCCCTTTACCCACACTTCCGGTGGTCAGAGCCCCTACCCCTCCACCACTATCTTGGATTCCTGATGATGACAGCTCAGAGACCCATACTTCCGAGCCTAGGCAGACCGAGGAGGCACCCTCAGCGGCTCCAGATTCACCACCTCTTGACCCTGCCCAGAGGCAGTCTTCGTTAGCTCATGGATATGTTCAGGATGTTTTGAGGACCCGAGTGGCTGTTGCCGAGGCCCGACTGGATGAGGCCAGGAGGGAGTTGGATGCAGAGAGGGCGGGTAGGCGTACCCGAGCTTATGAGACCAGGGCTTCTATACCCCGATCCTTGAGGAGGGAGCTTACAGGGATAGAGCTCACGTCCCGAGCGAGACTCAGATCTCTCCAGGGGGACAGGCATGGTAGGATCTCCAGGCGGCAGGCCGACTATATCTTCCGTCGTGCGATGGAAAGGGTTTGGGAGCTGACCCGTTCGGGTGTGTGATTCAGGATTGATGATGGATTAGTCTAGTTGTCTAGTTAGCCGAGGCCTTAGTAAGAGCCAATTTTCCGGGATAGTTGACTTGTATATAGCATCCCTTTTTCTGACTAGACAGATAGACTCTTGTGTATCACTTTTGGGACAGATGACTGTAGCACTGTTGTACTTTTGACCAGATCAAACTATGTATTCTCGCATTATGTATATATTTGTTTCCTTTCAGTTCAGTTCCATAGTGACGGGATCACTGTTTTATTATTGTTATTACTGCACTTCGTATTAGAACTTTCTTAAAATAATAGAATTGCGATATACGTTCTCCCCATTATAAGAGCTGTGCAAGGCACAATGTTGTATATGATTGTGACCTAACGTTGAAATTTTTTTCCCAATAATTGTTTTTATTATTATCAGAATCATGCCGCCAAGAAAGATTGGAACTAGGGCGAACCCTGGGTCTGAGGACCAGGGAAGCCATAATCAGGACAATAGAAACCAAGATCACAGTGAAGAGGAAGATGAGGATTATGTGGAACAGGATGACTCCCTGTATGAAGAAGAAGAGGAAACGTATGATGTTGAGGGATTCGAGGTAGAGGCTGAAGAAGGAGAAACCGAGGTTGAGCAACCAGTACCAAACCCAGGCATGGATCCCATGAGCCAGTTCATGCAACTCCTAAGACAGAATTTGGAACGTCAACCCAACCCACCCCCTCAAGGAAGTAACAATGCAGTGGCAAACTCTTTCAGGGCTTTTAAGTCCCTTAAGCCCCCTGAGTTCCACGGATCAGCCGACCCAGTTGAGGCAAGGGCATGGTTAAAGGAGATGGAGAAATCTTTTGAGATTTTGAGTATCGATGAGGCACAGAAAACTGTATTTGCTACCTACCTTCTGAAAGGAGAAGCTAACTACTGGTGGGAGGCCAAGAAAAACATGGAGACAGATGCTATTATAACCTGGGAGAGATTTAGTCAGTTGTTTCTGGGAAAGTATTTCCCGAGGTTTATGGAAAACCAGATGGAGCTCAAGTTCTTGGAGCTAAAGCAGAATGATTTGTCTGTAGCAGAGTACGAAGCGAAATTTACTGAATTATCAAGGTTTGTGCCGGAGTTTGTGAGCACTGAGGAAAAGAAAGCTAGGAGGTTTCAGCAGGGACTGAAACCATGGATTCAGAATAGGGTGGCAATCCTTGAGCTTACGGACTATGCCACTCTGGTGCAAAAAGCAACGATTGTAGAAGTCGGAAGTGAACAGATGCAGAAGGAAAGAGAGAAGAAAGGAATAAAGAGGAAAAGTATGAGCATGGGTGGAGGTTCCGCAGGAAGGAGCTTCCCAACTAGGTTTAATCGAGGAGCAGTGTCCCTACCAGGAAGGAACACTGGGTTTAAGCGACCAATGAGTGTGAGTGTGAGCCAGGGCGGCCAGAAGTCAAGAATGTCCTATTCCAACCAGTCTCGACCCCCATTGCCAACCTGTAACACTTGTGGAAGGAATCACACTGGGGAGTGTAAAGGAAAGCCAGTAACCTGCTTTAAGTGTGGGCAAGTGGGCCACTATTCTCACAAATGCCCTTCGTCAGCCCCTGCCGTCATTCCAACCACCACTTGTCATCAGTGCGGACGCCCAGGTCATTGGAAGAGAGAATGCCCAATGAACAAACCAGCAGCTTCGGGAGCAAGCAGGGCTGCTTCTAATAAGCCACCTACTGCGAGGACTTTCAACATGACAGTCCAGGATGCTATGAAAGATTCAGATGTGATAGCAGGTACCCTTTCTCTAAATTCAGTCAGTGCAAATGTTTTATTTGATTCGGGAGCAACTAAATCTTTTATATCAAAAGACTTTGCGCGTAGGTTAAGACTTAAGGCTAAACCCTTGATAGAACCCTTGCAAGTAGAAATAGCCAATCATGAGATTATTCCTGTTAACCAGATTCACCCCGCCTGCGAGATAGGCATAGGGGAGCAATCTTTCAGTGTTGATCTGATTCCTTTTAAATTAGGGGAGTTTGATGTGATTTTGGGAATGGACTGGCTATCTAGCAACGATGCTCAGATAGACTGTAAAGGGAAGAAAGTTAAGTTAAATATCCCCGGGAAGAAAGAAATTATATTTAGAGGAAAGAGGCAGACGCAGAAATTTTTGACCATGGCTCAGGCCAGAAGGATGCTACGAAAAGGAAGTGAGGCTTACCTAGCCTATGTGGTGGACACACAGAAGGAGGTGCCCAACTTACAAGATATTCCAGTAGTCAACGAATTTGAAGATGTATTCCCCCAAGACCTTCCGGGATTACCACCCGATAGAGTGATTGAATTTGCTATTGAGTTGGCCCCAGGGACGGCGCCAGTTTCAAAAGCACCTTACCGGTTAGCCCCGTTAGAAATGAAGGAATTAGCTATCCAATTGCAGGAACTCTTGGATAAGGGTATGATAAGACCCAGTGTGTCTCCGTGGGGAGCACCAGTTTTATTTGTTAAGAAGAAAGATGGGAGCATGAGGTTGTGCATAGACTATCGAGAGTTGAACAAACTAACCATAAAGAACAGGTACCCATTACCTAGAATAGACGATCTGTTCGACCAGCTAAAGGATGCTGTTTATTTCTCCAAGATTGACCTGAGAACTGGATATCACCAACTAAAGATTAAGCCCGAAGATATTTCCAAGACAGCGTTCCGTACCAGGTATGGGCATTATGAGTTCTTGGTAATGTCCTTTGGATTAACCAATGCCCCAGCAGCCTTCATGGATTTAATGAATAGAGTATTTAAGAAGTACTTGGACAAGTGTGTGATAGTTTTTATCGATGATATTTTGATCTACTCAAGGACTGAGGCAGAACATGCAGAGCATTTGAGGATAGCTCTAGGAATACTCAGAGAGGAGCAGTTATATGCCAAATTCTCTAAGTGTGAATTCTGGCGGAATGAAGTACAGTTTTTAGGACATGTGATCAATAAAGAAGGAGTATTGGTCGACCCCTCCAAGATAGAGGCAGTCTCAAATTGGGAAAGGCCAACCACACCCACAGAGGTGAGGAGTTTCATAGGATTGGCCGGCTACTATCGTAGATTTGTGCAGGACTTTGCGAAGATCGCAGCCCCTTTGACACGACTTACTCGTAAGACAGAGAAGTTTGAGTGGACGGAGAAATGCGAGAACAGTTTTCAGGAATTAAAGAAAAGGTTGATAACGGCTCCGGTACTGGCATTGCCGGATGGAAAAGGAGATTTTGTGATATATAGTGACGCGTCGCACAAAGGATTAGGATGTGTGCTTATGCAGCACGGTAAAGTTATCGCGTATGCGTCGAGACAATTGAAGGAATACGAGGTTAGATATCCTACTCATGACCTTGAGCTCGCGGCAATAGTATTTGCTTTAAAAATTTGGAGGCACTACTTGTATGGAGAGAAGTGCGAGATTTTCACAGACCATAAGAGTCTCAAGTACATATTTACGCAGAAAGAGCTCAACATGCGCCAGAGGAGATGGTTAGAACTAATCAAGGACTACGATTGTGAGATTCTCTATCATCCAGGGAAAGCCAATGTGGTGGCTGATGCCCTTAGTAGAAAGGAAAGACTCAGAATGATAACGACCTCGGAAGAGTTGATAAGGGATTTTGAGAAAATGGAAATAGAGGTAAAGGTAACCGGAACCGGAACTGAAAAGCTTTTTGAGATCTCAATGCAGCCAGAATTATTGGAAAAGATCAGATTGTGCCAAGAGAAAATAATGAATGAAGACAGAAAGTCAATGACTGGAGAAGAGATCCATACTGAGAAAGATGATAAAGGGATAATGAGGTACTCCTACCGAATTTGGGTTCCGAATGTTCAAGAACTTAAAGATGAGATTTTGGATGAAAGCCATAGTTCAAGGTATTCCATTCACCCAGGAAGTACCAAGATGTATAGGGATTTGAAGGAATATTACTGGTGGCCCAACATGAAGAGGGACGTAGCAGAATGGGTGAACAAGTGTTTAACTTGCCAAAGAGTGAAGGCAGAGCACCAGAGACCCAGTGGACTTTTGCGACCCCTGGAGATTCCCGAATGGAAATGGGAACAGATAGCGATGGATTTTGTTGTAGGCTTGCCAAGGACGAAAGCCAATCACGACGCCATTTGGGTAATTATAGACCGATTGACAAAGTCAGCTCATTTCATTCCTATCAATGAGAGATATACAGTCGATAGACTGGTGGACATTTACCTTAAGGAAATAGTGACGCGACATGGAGTCCCAGCGTCCATTGTCTCAGACCGAGACCCAAGGTTCAACTCCAGATTTTGGAGGAGCTTTCAGGAATGTGCGGGGACCAAGTTAAATATGAGTACCGCGTACCATCCCCAGACGGATGGACAGAGTGAAAGGACCATCCAGACACTAGAGGATATGTTGAGAGTCTGTGCAATAGACCTTAAAGGAAGTTGGGATGATCACCTGCCGTTGATCGAGTTTTCTTATAACAATAGCTTTCATGCTAGCATCGGGATGCCGCCTTATGAGGCCTTGTACGGAAGAAGGTGTCGATCTCCCTTATACTGGGATGAAGTAGGAGAGCGGAAGATGCTCGGACCCGAAGTGGTCCAAAGGACCAAAGATATAGTGGATCTTATCAGAGGGCGACTTGTAGCAGCCCAAGACAGACAGAAGAAATATGCAGACCTAGCCCGAAAGGACAAGGAATATGAGGTAGGGGACTTAGTACTGTTGAAAGTATCCCCTTGGAAGGGATTAATGAGGTTCGGAAAGAAAGGAAAACTAAGCCCAAGATACATTGGACCTTTTGAGATATTAAGACGGATTGGAAAGTTAGCTTACGAGCTAGCCCTACCCCCTAATTTGCAACAAGTTCATAATGTGTTCCACGTGTCAATGCTAAGGAGGTATCATCGAGATGCCAGGCACATAGTGGAGTACGAGCAGGTGGATATGCAGCCAGATCTAACTTACGTGGAGAAGCCAGTAAGGATTATGGATAAGAAGGAGCAGGTGCTTCGGAACAAGGTGATCAAGCTAGTCAGAGTACTATGGCAGAATCATAATGTGGAAGAATCGACTTGGGAACTAGAGAGCGCAATGCTAGAAAAGTACCCCCAATTGTTTTCTGTTTGATTCCGGGACGGAATCCTTTTAAGGAGGGGAGACTGTAATAACCCCAAAATTTTTTCAACTTTTTGTAACCCTTGTGAATAGTGTTTTAGCTGAATGAGAAAACTTTTCACGCCACACTATGTAGGGGTTCTGTTATGGATATTCTGGGATTTTATTAGTACTATATGAAGTATATAAGTGTATGTAAATATCGTCAGAACCCAATTCCGAACACTTTGGTTTTTCCCGGAAATCCACAAGATACGGAGAGAATTGAGTATAAGGTAACAGGATAAAAAGGATTTAAATTAAAGGATTATAATAGAGGATCATAAAAAGGAATATAATGTATTGAGAAAGGTCAAGGGAACCTAAGTAATAAGATCCCGGGTATGATCCTTCAAACGATAAACGAGAACGAAAGTTAAGCGAACCGTGCAACAGATCAGCGGTCATTAGGCAAACGATTAGGGAGTTAATCAAAGGGTTTAAGGGGAGTGATGTCATCCAACCAATAGAAAGGAGACAAGGAAGGGAGGATGACATCATAGGGGTGACATAAGCATGACATGGAAGGAAGGAGGTGTGGTTGATTTAGGACCACACAAATTCAAGGACAAGGTGGTAATTTGCTAAATCAAAAACAAAACCAAGCCAACCAACTAGCAAATCATTTCATCAAAAAATCAGCCAAGGCATATTCCTCATATTTGCTCTCGGCCTTCTTCATTTTCCAAGGCATAAAATTTCCAAAATCAAGATCCAAGCATCCTTAATTGGTAAGAAAATTCCCTAACCTTCTTTATGCTTAGTAATGGCTATATCATAAGTTTAAGCCACAAATTCTTTCTCTAGCTTCTTGATTTAATCATTGGAGAAGACAATGAATAGTGTTTTCAAGTTTTAACTTGAGTTTTTTTTCTTGTTTTCTTGAAGATCCAAGCTTTCTTAAGACTACTCCAAGCTTATTAAGGCTTCCTAGCTTCACCCACCAATCCAAGGAAGGTATACCACTTTCAAACCCTAGGTTCATATATATTATAAAGTGATTTTGATGAGTAAGATGTTATGGTATCTTGTTGTTATGTTTAGAGTTGAGATTTGGAATGGTGGTGAAATGAAATGATAATTTAGTGGTTTTGATTTAAAGAAACTTAAAGCATGATTAAAGTTAGGTTAAGCATATGTATGAATGAGTAATATTGAATTGTTTGGGATTGTTATGATGTGGTAAGGATGGGTGTTTGATGTGTGTGGATTTGAGGATGGTTTGTGATGATTGTGGGTAGTTTTAAAAATGGGAAATCGCGTAAACATAGCCGTCGTAATGTCCGATTTTCTTTGGACTGTTTTTGTGCATAGCATTAGGACCCGAGAACCCCCTGTTAAATTGTGACCACTGCCATGTTTAGATAGCTCATGTTACGAGCTTCGTTTTGATATGTAGTTCGTCCGATTCCGATTTACGGTTTAGGAGAAACGACCGTTTCAAGTAACGGTGTTTCACGAACGAAACTTTTTCCCTCGCCTTACTTTGGAATGTAGGTTAAAGACCAAAAAGGATTAATTAATGTGTGAAACATTTATGGTAAGTGTGTTAGGCAGTTGGTAAGTCATTCGCGAAGGAATCGCGTTAAAACTCGTAAAGGTCAAGTTATTAAAAATGGTGGAGCCGAGGGTACCCGAGTGACTTAAGCGAATCGGTGAGCGTAAAACTAGCATTAGAGTCTAAGTTAGTTAAAGCATAGACTTACAAGTGATTTTGGTTTAATTCCAACTTACTTGTTGTTTATAGGTTGCCAGACTCGTCCCGAGCCTTTCTCACCCCCAAGTCGCTCAGGCAAGTATTCTATCCGATACACTGTTGTTGTGATGTAAATGTATGTATATGCATTATCTTGTGATATTGCATGATTGTTATTTAGCAAATGTTGCGATATATTGTAGCATGTGATATGGTATATATGCATGCCTGTTTTATATTCTTGAGATATATATCTGTTGGTTTATTTGATAATACCTATGCTAGAGGATAGTTGTATCTTGCATATACCCTTAGTATAGGGACCCAAGGGTGAAAATATTTTCTAAAACCGGGAGTCGAGGATCCCGAGTAGATTTTATATGGATATGGATATATATATATATATATATATATATATTTATATATATATATATGGTTATAGTTTTCCAAACTATTAATCGAATAAGGTTTATTCGATAACTTTAAACTTTATTTTATTTATTGAATATTATTTGAATATTCATTTGAGGATGTATGACTCCTTTCTTTTATTTAATGAATATTATTTATAATATTCATTCGAGGTATTATGACTCAGCTTATTTAATTTATTGAATATTATTTGAATATTCATTTGAGGATCTATGACTCCGATTATTTGCTGAGATATATTCTTTATTTTATTAAAGAATAAGGTGTCGATAATCAAACTTATTTTTGATTATTCAAATAAAGATATTACTTTCGTATAAGTATATCTTTGATTATTTGCTATTCATTTCAAGTATAAGTTTTAATACTTCTACTTCAATTATTTTATAAAGATTATTTTTTTATGGGAATATTATTTAAATAATAATATTCAGACATTTTCTAAATATTCTGGGGACTGATTTACTTCATTAAATCAGTTTTACTCCAAACACTCTTTAAAGTGTTTTCGAGTCTTTAAAATGATTTTCAAAAGATAGAGCGGATCCCAAAACTATTTTTATATTTAAGATCTTCCTTTTAAAAAGGGGATTTAAATACTCGCTCAAAACATGGGGGATCCGGCTCGGTGGTGTGTTTTATATTCGCAACAAGGTTGCTGTCTTGGTAAAAGAGTTTTTTGATTACTTACCCAATATTCGGGAAGTAAAATTCTTGGAACAAGTTAATCCATTAACAGGCATCGCCTGGGAAATATCGGTGAGTTTTCCTTTCCAACTAGATACGACTTCTTGGTGGAGCCGTATCAACAAGTTTCTACTTGGGGAAAGGGGGAAACGAGCTTTACGTTTCAGAGTCATGGATTTCATCTGAACTAGGAGTGGCGTAAGTGGTCGAGTAGCGCCGGCCCAGCCTTATTATATTGGCCCAAATGGCCTGGAAGTTCCGCTAAGGCGGTCCATTCCTTAGGAGTTCAGTGTTCGGTTGACAAGTAAATCCGACAGGTTCTCCTCTACATGTAGAAAATGGTGGGGTTGTACTACTACGACTGATCATCGTAAGTGGTCTTCCTGGCGCGGTAAACTCCCGTAATGAGTTCATCATCCATTTGGATAATTCTGCAACACTACCCGTAGCATTTCGATCGAAAGGCTACTAATGGGTGGTTGCCGAAGCATTGACAGGGTCAAACATTTTTATTGGTGTATCCATTGAATGAAGTATCTCGTAACTTCATTTCTTTTCAAAATATTTCAAAGATCAAATATTTTCAAGTTTATTTGTGGTCTCATCTATGGGATGACCTCGTGAATTTAATTATACTTTGAACGGTGATAGTTCAAGTAGCTTTATAAATGATATAAGTGTGGGGAAGTATTGGTAACTTCATTCCTTGTTTTTACTTATATCTAGTAAGTAATTATCTTACACACGATAAAGATTTTAGTAAGTATCCATTTAGATACTGGTATTATTGTTATCACTACATATTATCTTGCGAGCTGTAAGGCTCACTCTTGCTTTATTTCTTCATCACACAACAACAGTTAGGAGAGATGGCCAGACTCCAGCAGACCCAGCGCAAGCGCGTGGGAAGCGTCCCGCGTCTTCCCGCTGATATTGTAGCTGCTATAGCTGCAGAGGTAGATCCATTGTAGTTTAGACCATCTACTTTTGAGAATCCAATTATGTATAATTATAACTTGTGGCAGATAATGGCAATTAACTGTAAATTATCAAGTAATCATTTTGGGTTGTAATAATTTTAAATTGTGGATTCAAAGACTTGTACTTATTTCAATTTCATCTCTGAGACTATAACGAGTTGTGGTGTGTGTTAGTGTGGGGTCACAGCATGAGGGTATTTATTATTAATTAAGTAAAGTGATATTGTGGAAAGAAAGACCGTGACAACCCGGATTCCCGACCCCGGATCTGGGGGTGTTACAAAAATTTTGCCTATAAATACACTATTATAGACCCTATTTTTATTCTAACCCCAGAAACCCAAAAGTTTTAGAAAACCAAATTCTCTCCACCTCCTCCTCCTCCTCCTAAAAGTCATTTTCTTGGTGGATACCGGTGGAGTGCTTCACACTTGAGGAGCAACTGTTAAGGATCTCTGATCGTTGTCTCCGAATTATTTTAAAGGTTAGATTCGATCCCTCGAATTTTTATTCACGATTTATATGCTTTTATTTGGATTTTGTATGTGTAAAAGTGTTTTGCCATGCCCCGTTGCGTTTAAAAATCTAACAATGGTATCAGAGCATAGGTTGTATGCATATAGATCTGTGGTAAAAATTTCAGAATTTTATGTGCTTGTATGAATTAATTATGATTTTTACAAGTTATATTATGGATTAATTTTGTCTGATGAGAAATCGTTTCTCGGAATAATTTTGAATGTTGATCTGGGTTCTACAAGTGTTGTAGATCGTCTGGGTATTTTTTTCATAATTTTAGGATGTATAGATTTTTTATTATGATTTTTTGAAGTTATTACAATTAAATTCGTAATTAAATAATTATATATATATATATATATGTATTGTATGTATATATATATGTACTGCATCTGAAAGTGCTTCTGTTGCTGTCTGTTGTGCTGCTGTGCACGGAAGTAGAAACATATCTGTCATGCACGCTATTCGAGAGGAGGAAAAGGACTGCGGCGGCTGAAAAATAAAAAAAATATATATATATATATAGGGGTGTAACGCATTCCGGGAATGCGTTACACATCTGTGGCGCATTCACGGAATGCGTTACACCCTTTAATGGCTTAAAAGGGGTGTAACGCATCACCGGAATGCGTTACAGGGCTTGTAACGCGTTCCTATAATGCGTTACAGCCCTCTGTTGATTTTAAAATTGATTTTCTGGGAGTTTCGTAACTCCGTTTTGGGCGTGCAATATACCGTTGGATTCGTTTTTCCGAGACGGATCTAATGGAGTGATCAATTTTAGTTTATATAAAAGTTTTGAACTGTTTATATTTCCATGAAGTGTTTTAAAGCTATTTTTAACTGTTTGAATTGATTTTAAATGCTTCTTGTGATACATAGAGATGTATATTGCTTGTTCTAATATGCTAGATGATGTAACATGCCTACCTTGATGTTTATTCATGTTGATATATGTGATATATGCTTAGTTTATCATGCGATGATAGATTTAGGTGAACTTAAATAAACATAAGGCGTTTGTTAGACAACCTAGTATAGTGAAATTGTTTCATAACCTTAATAATAATATTATGAATACAATCATGAGATTCTTGTGTTTATGAAACACGTAATTGAATATGAATTGTCGATATGAGAGAAAGGATGATTCTGTCAACAACAGATTTCTATCTATAAGAAAGGGTTATTAAGTGACGCCTCTTGACAATGCTCCACCCGATCTGGGAATCGTCTGATTATTGATTATTGATTTGAAATATTTAATTTAAAAGGAAGAATCTCTTTATAATATGATTATGATTGTAACGTAATATAATCCCTCTAAAATTAAATAATATCAAGTAGTAATTGGCCAATGACACAACGGGCTTGTGTCGGTCATAGCCTTCCAACATGATAGAAAGTAGTTCTTATTTTTGAATCATTGTCGTTTCGTGCCACAGCCGAGGGCTTTGATTTCGAAATAAGAAATACTTGTCTATTACATAGAGATGTGTACATTGAATAAGAATCTAAAGGTCGTTACGTGCCACAGCCGTGGGCCTTTGGGGACTGATTCATTTGTACAGAATGTTGGGTTTGACTTGACTTAGAATATTGAGTTTGTCGTGCCACAGCCGTGACTCAATTATTCAAGAGGCTAAAGTTTGATTAGGGAATAACATAAGATGTAATTGACAAGAGTTGTCTGCCTATTGAACATTACATGGCGTTTCGTGCCACAGCCGGGGTTGTATAATGGAATGTAGGATCCCTATTCTCACTAGCATTATGAATGCTTAATTTTTCACGTAGAGGGTTGAATAAATTAGATAAACTAGTGGGAGCCACTTATGAATAAAGACCCGATTCATATAGTGTTTTAAAATGAAATCAAATATTTACTAAGTGTTGTTATGTGTTTATCATTTACAGATTTACTTTGTACGTTATGTCTTCTGCACTATCACTCAGGAGCATACTAGATGCTCACAAATTGACTGGTCCTAATTATGCTGACTGGCTTCGAAACTTGAGAATTGTTCTCAGGATTGAGAAGCTGGAATACGTGATTGACTCACTTAAGCCTACTGAACCTGCTAGTGATGCACATAATGATGAACATGTTGTGTATCGTAAGTGGATAGATGATGCAAATGTTGCTCAATGCATCATGCTAGCTTCCATGAACATTGAGCTACAGAAGCAACATGAGCATATGGATGCTCACACTATCCTCATGCATCTACAAGAGTTGTATGATGTGGCAGGGAGGACAGCTCGATATGAGATATCGAAGGAGCTGTTCGGGTGTAGGATGTCTGAGGGATCATCTGTGAATGACCATGTACTTAAGATGATCAATTTGATTGAACGTCTTGGACAACTTGGTTTTGCCATGGATGGGGAACTGAGCCAAGACTTGGTCTTGCAATCGCTTCCGAGTTCGTTCTCGCAGTTTGTTGTGAACTTTCACATGAATAAGTTGGATGTCAGCCTGCCTGAACTCCACAACATGTTGAAGACTGCGGAATCGAATTTTCCCCCTAAGAAGAGTTCTGTACTTCTAATTGGTGAAGGTTCCAATCCTAAGAAAAGGAAGGGGAACTCTTCCAAGAAGAAGAAAGTAGGTGAGAAAACGCCGGTTCCACCAAAAGCTGAAGACCCCGAGAGCAAAGTTGTTTGCTTTCACTGTAACAAGGTGGGGCACTGGAAGAGAAACTGCAAGGTTTACCTTGCAGAATTGAAGAAGAAGGGTAGTGAGACTACCGCTTCTGATTCAGGTATGTTCATGATACAAATGAATATGTCATTAAATCAAATTTCTACTTGGGTATTAGATACCGCCTGTGGTTCTCAAATCTGCAATTTGTTGCAGGGACCAAGGAGAAGTAGGACTCTTGAGGAAGAGGAGGTGATTCTACTGATGGAAATGGAGCAAGAGTTGCTGCTGAAGATGTAGAATCATTTCATTTACATAGGCCTATGGGCAATACTATTGTTTGAAATAATTGTTATTTTGTTCCCTCGATTGTGAGGAATATTATTCCCATGTTAGACTTGGGTGGATTTTTCATTTATTATTGAGAATAATGAATGTTCTATTCTTAGAGATAATATTCTTTATGGACGTGGTACTTTAAATAATGGTCTGTATATATGTGACATAATTTACTTCAGATTGAACAAACTAATAAAAGAAAAGGGATGATGAAAATCTCACTTTATAGTGGCACTGCAGTCTCCATTTAGTGGACATGGAGAGAGGGCTGCAAATTTGCTAGGAATGGTACACACAGATGTATGTGGACCAATGTCTACGCAAGCCATGGGTGGATTTTCATACTTCATTACTTTCATAGATGATAGATCTGGATTCAGATATGTGTTTGATGAAACACAAGTCTGAGGCCTTTGAAAAGTTCAAAGAATATAAGTATGAAGTGGAGAAACAACCAAATATAGTATTATAACTCTTCGATTAGATCGAGGTGGTGAATACTTGAACGGAGAGTTTCTAGATTATCTCAAAGTAAATGGTATAGTCTCCCAGTGGACTCCTCCAGATTGGTATCTGAAAGGAGAAATCGAACTTTGTTAGATATAGTTTGGTCCATGATGAGCTATGCAAATCTTCCAGTATTCCTATGGGGTTATGCATTGGAAACCTCAGCATATTTACTGAATAAGGTGCTTTCCAAATCTGTTCCTCAAACTCCGTATGAGATATGGAAAGAAAGGAAACCGAGTCTTAAACACGTTAATATTTGGGGATGTCCAGCTTATGTCAAGAAAGTTGACCCAGATAAGCTGGAATATCGATCCATAAAATGTAGTTTTGTGGGATATCCTAAAGAGACTATAGGGTATTACTTTTACACCGATCATCGGGTGTTTATCTCCAGACATGTTACCTTCTTGGAAAAGGAGTTTATCCTTGAAGGAAACAGTGGGAGTAAAATTGAACTTGATGAAGTTCAAGAAGCACAAACTACTACAGATCGAGTGGAAACACCTGTTCTGACTGAACAACCTTTTGTGGAATAGCCCATTCATAGGTTAGGGAGAGTGTCTCGCCAACCTGAGAGGTATTATGGCCTTGTCATTGAGAATGACAATGAGTTGTCGATCATTGATAATGACGACCCTGTGACCTATAATGAGGCTATGAGTAGTGTTGACTCAGAAAAATGGCATAGTTCCATGAAATCCAGAATGGAATCTATGTATACGGTATACAAAAGATAGATTATAGCAGATGGCCAGGTGGAGACCTTTAAGGCCAGGCTTTTGGAAAAAGGATTCAAACAAAGGCAATGGATTGACTTTGATGAAACTTTTTACCTGTAGCCCTGTTAAAATCAATTCGGATTTTGCTTGCGATTGCTGCTTACTACGACTATGAGATCTGGCAATTAGCCAGGTGGTTTTATTTCCAAGAGAAATGAAAACCTAGTGTGTAAGCTGCTGCGAACCATATGTGGTTTAAAGCAAGCTTCTCGAAAGATGGAACATTCATTTTGATGAGACAATCAAAGAGTTTGATTTTATCAAAAACGTAGATGAACCATGCGTCTACAAAAGGGTTAGTGGGAGCGCGGTAACATTTCTTATATTGTATTGAATTAGAGTTGACACACATAACAACATAGCAGACCCACTCACAAAGCTACTTTATGAAAGTCACTTTGATCGTCAAGATGGGTATTAGATACCAGAGTGATTGGCTTTAGTACAAGTGGGAGATTGAAAGGAATATGTCCTAAGTCCAATCAGGTATTAGGATTTAGGAATAACTTTTATGTAATCTGTTTTGATATCATTGATATTAATAAAGACTTGTTTTGTTTTTGTTACGGGCTTTATCTATTTAAGTGTTTAAATAAGATATACCATAGTTTAGAGTAAAGCTTTTTATGGATTATGATGAGATCATAATAGTGAGACCTAAAAAGATGATAACTCTAAACTTAAATAGTTCCTGGTCATAGGATTACTAACTGGTAATTAATAATCCGTAAAGATCGGTACATACTATGCTTGCTTCATTATGAAGGATGTCTGTTCTCATAGACATTTGTGTGGTGACACTATAGCTAGTATGTAGGTGCTTATTATAGAATAAGTTCACTGAACATGACTCGTACAGCTGAACAACTGATGGAGTTCACTCACGTGTCAGCAGTTGTTCACCTAGTGATAGTTGTACAAGTATCCTTAGACTTGAGGTCATCATAGTCATCTTGTGTACACTGAACTATGCTTTGGTTTAGTTCTTAGTCTCCAGGGACAATTATTAGGGCTCTTCTGGGTATAGGAATTTGTACACGAAGATAGTGTATGATCAATAAAGGATCTACCCCTTCCAGTGAAGGAAGCGAATGTTCAAGGCTGATCCACTTATGCTAGTTCAGGAATCACTGGCCAGAGTGAATGAAATTAGAAAGGAGTTTCTAATTTGCATAGAACTACGCATAATAGATGGTAAGCAAGTGATTGAATTAGATAGGCTTGACACGAGATCCATGCCTTGTATTTAATCGGGACATTGTAGGGTAGAAGGAGTTTATTGTACGGTAACTATTTACTGACAGGTTCTTGGTATTCTAAGCAGTGAATTCATATTATCCGGATAGTCGCGATATTTTGAGAAGCATCACTCACGATGTAGAATAAATGTGATTAATTAATTAATCATATTTAATAAATTAGAGAATTTATATAAATAATGATAAAATAGTTTTATTATTATTTATTTCTACTACCGGCTTAATATTGAACCTACAGGGTCACACCATAAAAAGAGAATGATTTATTGGTGTAGGAATTAATTAATAATGGCTAATAATTATTTATTTGTGAAATAAATAATTAATTGGCAAATTTAATAATTGATTAAATGAGATTTAATTGATTATAAATTAATTAAGAAAAGTTCTTAATATTATTAATTAAGGATTTAATTTTTGGAAATTAAATCAAGTGAGAGAATTATTTCTAAAGTGTTTAGAAAAAGGATTAATAATTAAAAGGTGTTTTAATTATTAATGAGAATAATAAATGGGATAATAATAATAATATTTATGAGAAAATTTCAGCTAAAAATTTTGCCTATAAATACACTATTATAGACCCTATTTTTATTCTAATCCCAGAAACCCAAAAGTTTTAAAAAACCAAATTCTCTCCACCTCCTCCTCCTCCTAAAAGTCGTTTTCTTGGTGGATACCGGTGGAGTGCTTCACACTTGAGGAGCAACTGCTAAGGATCTCTGATCGTTGTCTCCGAATTTTTTTAAAGGTTAGATTCGATCCCTCGAATTTTTATTCACGATTTATATGCTTTTATTTGGATTTTGTATGTGTAAAAGTGTTTTGCCATGCCCCGCTGCGTTTAAAAATCCAACAGATCTTTGCAGAACTCTTCCATGATTGAATTCTTGAACTCAATGCCATTATCACTTCTTATTATTTTAACAGAATCTTTGATCATCTTATCCATCTGTCTAACATGATCAGTTAGAGTAGATATAGTTTCAGTCTTCTTGTGCAAGAAGTACACCCATGTGTACCTTGTGAACTCATCCACTATAACCACATCATATTTCTTCTTTGTAATAGACATGACATTGACTGGACCAAATAGATCAACATGCAGCAGGTGATAAGGCTCAAGAATTGATGACTCAATTTTGCTTTTGAAGGAAGATTTTCTTTGATTGCCTTCTGACATGAATCACAAAGGCCATCAGGAGCAAATACTGTTTTTGGCAGTCCTCTCACAAGATCTTTCTTTACAAGCTCATTTATATTGTTGAAATTTAAATGAGAGAGTTTCTTGTGCCAATTCCAGCTTTCTTCAATTGATGTTGTACTCAACAGACATATTGCAGAACCATCAGTACTTGTTGAAAGTCTGGCTTCATAAATGTTACCATGCCTGTATCCTTTCAGAACCACTTTGCCTGTTGAAATACTTATAACTTCACAGTGTTCTTCAAAGAAATTCACATGATAACCTCTATCACAAATTTGACTTATACTCAACAGATTGTGTTTAAGTCCTGAGACTAGAGCTACTGCTTCAATGATGACATTCCCAAGATTGATCTTGCCATATCCCAGAGTTTTCCCAATGTTGCCATCTCCATAAGAAACTCCTGGGCCAGCTTTCTCCACAAAGTCTGATAGCAGGGCTTTATTTCCAGTCATATGTCCTGAACATCCACTGTCCATAACTAGGATGTTCATCCTGTTGCCCTGCAATCATAAAGACCACTAATGGTTAGTTTTAAGGACCCAGACTTGCTTGGATCCTTTGGCCTTTTTAAGTTTGTTAACATTTGCAGCGGATTTAACATCAGAGTTTATGCTAAGATTTTTCTTATCAGATTTTACAGTTGTATCATGCTTTACACTAGAAGGAATTAAAGTAACTTTCTTCAAATAAGGTTTTATCTGATAATAATCATAGTACAAACTATGATATTCCTTACAAGTATAAATGGAATGTCATATACTACCACAATGAAAACAAGGAATTTGTGGCTTAAACCTATCAGACTGACTCTTAACTCCTGACTTAGAAGGTAAGGAGTTTATATTCTTATTCTTCCTGCAAAAAGAAGCCAGATGGTTAGAGTTTCCACAGTTATAGCATTTCTTTCTAGAAGCATTAGGAACAGACATATAATTGTTGCTTTTATTCACACCTTCCTTTCCATTCCTATTTTTCCTAGCTGCCTTTACCTTGTTTACACTGGTAAAATCTTTCAGCTTATGTTTAAGCTGCTTCTTTGTCATTAATCCTATGTTAACTTCAGTTGGTTTATCCTGTTCTAATTTTTCAGAAGTTGACTCTGCTATCACTTATGTCTCAATATCTTTCATCTTTTCAGAATCAGACTTTACAGTTTTAGCTACAAATTTAATAGGATTTACCTTTGGCTTAGCAGTCTGTTTAACAATAATTGGCTTAACTTGTTCAGTTCCTTTTTCACTTTTCTCATCTCCATAACCTAAGCCCTCTTTCCAGTTTCCACTACTTAGTATATCTCTCTCTCCTTTTCTAACTCAGTTTTTAGAGATTTATTCATTTTTAGCACTTCATCTCTCACATAGAAAGCATCATCTCTATCCTTCTGAGTTTGATAGAACATAACTAACTCTTTTTCTAAATAATCATTCCTCTTTTTAAAGGCAAGATTTTCAGAAGTTAATCTTTCACATTTTAAAGTTTCATCTCTATAGCTAATAAACATGGTTTTAAGATATAATCTCAACTCAGTAATATCATCAGTATGAAAGGCATAAGTTGTTTGAGGTACCTTTAACTCAGCAGCATCAGAATTGCTATCAACATTTGCCATCAGGGCATAGTTTTCCTCATCTTCAGAATCTGAGGAGTCTGTCCAGCTTTTCTTCTTTGTGACAAGAGCCTTGCCTTTGTCACTCTTTCCTTTCTTGCATTCAAGAGATATTTGGCCTTTCTCATCACAGTTGTAGCATTTGACATTTGAGTAATCTCCTCTGTTAGACTTTCCTTCTTTGCCTTCAGATTTTCTGAAGCTCTTCTTATCAGAACTTCTACCTTTCCTGGAAAACTTCTTTCCTCTTCTGAATTTCCTGTATGCTATCTTTGTGATACCCTTAACCACACAGCTTCATCATCTCTTCATCAACATCTCCTTCAGATAGACTTTCAGTTTTTGAATCATCATCATCAGAACTTGATGATTCTGAATTAGACTTTATGAAGAGAGCCTTTTCTTTTCCTTTCTTTGAGACAACCACTTTGGGGGATTCCTCCTCAGCATTAAGAGCAACTGTTCTTGACTTTCTCCCATGTCTCTTGCATCTTTGATCCATCTCAAGTTCATAGGTCTTGAGCATTCCATAAATTTCATCAAGAGTAGTTTCATCAAGAGCATAGTTATCTCTTATTATAGTAGATTTCAAATCCTAACTTTCAGGAAGAGCTAAAAGCAATTTTAGATTTGAATCTTCAATTTCATATTCCTTGTCCACTAGTGACAGATCATTCAAGAGTTTGACAAACCTGTCATATAAGTCAGTTAATGACTCATCACTTTTTGAGTCAAAGTGCTCATACTCTTGAGTGCGTATAGTCCTCCTATTTTTCTTGATTGCATCAGTTCCCTGACACCTTGTCTCCAAAGCATCCCATATCTCCTTTGCAGTCTTACAGTGAATTACCCTATTTGACATAACATTATCAATGGCACTATGCAGAAAATGCCTTACCTTTGCATCCTTGGCAATAGATGAGATATCTTCAGCTGTGTATTCACTTTTCTCCTTTGGTATGGTCTTTGCTGGCTGATCTGCAACTACAATAGAGAGCTTGGTTGGCTTATGCGGTCCTTCATTAATTCTGTCAAGGTATTCTGGATCTGTAGCTTCCAGAAACATAGCCATCTTCACTTTCTATATGGGATATTCAGACGGTCTCAGCGTGGGAACCCTGATAGTCTCATATCGACTATGGGTTTGAGTCTTCGGAGTTTCTTCAGTTTTAGCGGGCTTGGTTGGATTTTCTGCTTCTTCAGACATGATTGTTTTGGATCTTTACTGTATGTGTGTTAACAGATAGGCTCTGATACCACTTGTTAGTTCATACAACACTGTAGAAGGGGGTTGAATACAGTGTAGAATACAATCAAGTCAATTTAAAGCACAAGTAACAGAAAACAGATGTATTCGATATAACAAACTCTGTTACAATGGAACTGTTCTCTCTCAGTGATGAACAAATATCATGAGAGCTGCTAGGTTACAATTATATGATCTTCTCGATGATCGTAACTCTTATAGAGTAAACCTATGTCTGTGTTTATATAGACACACATTTACAAGATAACTTCTAGTTGATATGGAATATAATTCTGTCTCCTAAAATATATCAACCAGATATCTTATAATTCTTCTAGTCCTCGAACTTTTTCCTTGCATATCTTCTTCTTGTATTAGTCTCAATCTTCTTTCCTGTAAATCAGCTTCCTTCCTTAACTATAAGTCCTCCAGTTCTTAAGTTCTGATATCGATCTTCTGATATTATCTCCTGATAATCTAAGTTCTGATATCCTTAAGTTTTGACTTCCAGTAAGTCCTGATTCCAGTAAGAACTGATATTTCCTGTTAGTTAAGATTTGAGAACTAAACATGAAACATATTAGACATGACATCTCAAATATATTCAACAACAAACCAATCCCCAGGTAACTTTCAAAACTTTTTAGGCACTAAACCCACCAGAATTTAAGGGTTCCCTAGATCCGATTGAAGCGAATGTTTGGTTAAAGGAAATAGAGAATTCGTTTGCTTTAGTTAAAGTGAAGGAAGAACCCTTAATTCGTTTGCTTTAGTTAAAGTGAAGGAAGAACAGAAGGTTGAGTTTGCAAGTTATTATTTGAAGAATGAGGCCACCTATTGGGGGGAGACTGTGAAGACATTGGAAGGTACAAATGTTATTTCTTGGGAGAGGTTTAAGGAATTGTTTTTAGAAAAATATTTTCCCCAGTTTGTTCAGGATCAGATGGAGCTGAAGTTTTTAGAGTTAAAGTAAAGAAATATGTCGGTAGCTGATTATGAAAGTAAGTTTGAAGAGTTGTCAAGGTATGTACCGTCATATGTAGATACTGACAGGAAGAAGGCTAAGAGAATCCATCTAGGTCTGAAGCCATGGATCATAGGGAAGGTAGCCATGTTTGAATTGGATACCTATGCAGGAGTTGTACAGAAGGCCATGATTGCAGAAACTGAGAGTGAGATGTCACAAAAAGAAAAGGAAATTAAGATAGGAAGTTTGAAAGGAATGAAGGTCAGTCACAACCAGGGAAGTTTCCAAATTTTAAGAAGGGCAAGTTTCATCTGGGGAGAAATTTTAATGTCAACAAACAGAATGTAGGCGATAGAGGTCAAGGCAACCGTCCAGTCAACGTGAAGTAGTCGAATCAGTTGAGGCTAACTTTTCCAGATTGTCAGGTATGTGGGAAGAAACATGGAAGAGTCTGTAATAAGTTGAATATGGTTTGTTTCAAGTGTAATCAGAAAGGGCACTATTCGAGGGAGTGCCGTAATCAGCTAGCGAGAGAGCCAGCAAACAAGGATCAGCCTATCCAGAATCCAGCGGTTAAGTTTCCAGCTATTGGATTTACATGCTTTAAGTGTGAGAAGCCAGGACATATAGCCAGGGATTGCAAGACACCTGCCCCATTCAGTAACGCATTGAGAATTATGGGATCTACCCCAG
Source organism: Apium graveolens (assembly GCF_009905375.1). Classification (NCBI taxonomy): domain Eukaryota; kingdom Viridiplantae; phylum Streptophyta; class Magnoliopsida; order Apiales; family Apiaceae; genus Apium; species Apium graveolens. The sequence continues at coordinate 112,557,028 of NC_133647.1, forward strand.
CAGTAAATGAGACTCCAAGGGCTAGAGTTTTTGATATGTCTGTGAAGGACGCTATCCAGGATACTGATGTCGTGGCAGGTACGCTTAATATGAATTCTTAATGTGCCAAAGTCTTAATAGATTCGGGAGCAACTCGATCGTTTATTTCTCAAGATTTTGTTAGTAAGTTAAATTGTCCGATTGAGTATTTAAATGAAATAATGACTGTGGAATTAGCAAATCAAGAACGTATATCTATTAATCAAGTTTATGGGAATTGTGAGATTGAGATTTCTGGTAATAAGTTTTGTGTAGATTTGATACAATTTAAGCTAGGAGAGTTTGACATTATCTTAGGAATGGATTGGTTATCTAAGCACGATGCCTAAATAGATTGTCGAAATAAGAAGGTAATGGTAAAGACGCCAGACGAGAGGATAATAACGTTTAAGGGTCAAAAGCAAGCAAAGAAGTTCTTAACAATGATTCAAGCTAAAAAGTTACTACGGCAAGGATGTGAGCATTTCGTTGCTTATGTGATTGAAAGAAGTCAGGAGCCAGCAAAAATTGAAGATATTCCAGTGGTCAATGAATTTCCAGACGTGTTTCCCGATGAGTTGCCAGGACTTCCTCCAGACAGAGAAATTGAGTTTGCGATTGACTTAGTGTTAGGAATATATGTGCATTAGTTTGATGATATGTTTAACAAAACACTTAAGTAGAAATTTAGTGTCAGTAGCCTCAACGGATAAGACCACTTTGGCTATCCGTTGATGGTGTAGCTTTACTTAGAAATAAGTCTAGTATTGTAGCATATTTCAGTCTCTATATTTAAAATGTAATTCTTAGAAGTTGAGAGAAACTATGAGTCATGTTGACTACTAGATGATATGCAGATAGGAAGGCCAATTGTAAATATTTCATGCCTTGTAATTTTGTATAAATGAAGTGGTATCAACGGATGACTTAAAAACCTTCAACGGATGAGAAGCTAAGCTTCAACGGATGTCTCTAAAGCTTCAACGGATAACATCCTTCAACGGATGAGAGCATCAACGGATAAATGCATCAACGGATGAAAGCTTCAACGGATAACATCCTTCAATGAATGAAGTCATCAACGGATGAAAGCTTCAACGGATGTTCTGCTAATTAGCCGTTGATAAGTGGTAGTTGTACCTACAGACAGAGGCACATGGGTTGACAGAGAAAACTGAGATGTGGTAGCCGAATTTCAGGATCAACAGAAAAAGCAGCCGTTCTTCTTTAGTACAAAGATGCAATAGTCAACAAAGTACTTGAGTGAACAGGAAAAGAAGCAAGTGAAGAACTTATTTTACTATTGTAATTTTATATTGTTTTTCACTTGTACACTTGGTAATATATAAACCAAGAAGAAGCTAGTAATTAGATAGAGATTTTCCAGAGCTGTTAAGAAATATCTTGAGAGAAAATTCATCTAGTTTGTACTAGGATGCAGCTGTGATCAACATTGTTGAACACAGATTTTCTAATATACCATCTCTGGTGGAACAACAAATCCACCAGAAAAGTTTTTAAAGTTTGTTGTGTTCTTTACATTTTGTGTTTGAATATATATCTGTCTGCATTAGCTCAAAGCAATTCATACACTTGTTCATCTAGAACACACTGCTTTAATAAACTTCTCAAAACTTGAAAAAGTTTTGAGATTTACATTCAACCCCCCCTTCTGTAAATCTCATTGTTAGTCCTCTAGGAATAACAATTGGTATCAGAGCAAGCTCTTGACACACAAAGAGTTTAAAGATCTTGGAATCTAACAAAGATGAGTAAGAAGGATATTGGAGTAAAGATCCCAGTTCTTGACAAAGACAGTTATCACCACTGGAAGGTGAAAATGCACCTTCATCTACTCTCCCAAGATGAAGGTTATGTAAACTGCATTGAGAATGGTCCTCACATTCCCCACAAAGTAGCCACAGTTGCTACGGCCACAATTGCTGTTGGTCAATCCATTCCAAAACCTAGAGCAGAATGGACAATGGAAGACACAGAAGAAGTCCACAAGGATAAGAAGGCTATGAACATTTTGTTTAATGGTCTTGACAAGGATATGTTTGATAATGTGATAAATTGTTCAACTGCCAAAGAGGTTTGGGACACAGTTCAGTTGCTGTGTGAAGGTACAGAACAAGTAAAAGAGAACAAAATGCAGCTTCTCATTCAACAGTATGAGTACTTTCATTTTGAAGAGAATGAATCTTTAAATGACACATTTAATAGATTCCAAAAGCTGTTGAATGGACTGAAGCTGTATGGTAGAGTGTACCAGGTGAAGGATTCAAATCTTAAATTTTTGAGATCCTTACCAAAGGAATGGAAACCCATGACTGTTTCCTTAAGAAACTCTCAGGATTATAAGGACTTTACTCTTGAAAGATTATATGGAATCTTGAAGACTTATGAACTAGAGTTGGAACAGGATGAGGTATTGGAGAGGGGGAGAAAGAAAGGAGGTTCAGTTGCATTGGTAGCTGAAAATGAGAAAGAATGCAGAAAAGAAACTGTGAGATCTACATCAAGCTCCAAAGATGGTGTAAGAAATCCAGAATCAGACAAGGGTAAAGAGCAAGTTGCTGAAAATGAAGACAACTCCAGTCAAGATGACTCTGATGGTATTGATGAGCATCTTGCATTTCTGTCCAGGAGATTTGCAAAGATGAAGTTCAGGAAAAACACTAGAGCCACTAAACCCTATAAGAACATGGTGGACAAATCCAAGTTCAAGTGTTTTAATTGTGGTATAAGTGGACACTTTGCAAGTGAGTGCAGAAAGCCAACCTCTGAAAAGAAGAAATTTGAACAAGTAGATTACAAAAAGAAATATTTTGATCTACTCAAACAGAAGGAAAGGGCTTTCATTACTCAAGAAAAGGACTGGGCAGCTGATGGAGATGAAGAGGATGAAGATGTGGATTATGTCAACCTTGCTCTCATGGCTGATTCTGAAGAAAACGAAGTTAGTTCATCAAGCAATCAGGTAATCACTACTGATTTAACACAGCTTACTAAAGAAGAGTGCAATGATGCTTTCAATGACATGTCTACTGAATTGTATCATTTGCGTGTGTCTCTTAAATCTCTTGCTAAAGAAAATAGTAGGATCAAAGAGAACAATCTGTTTTTAAGTAATAGAAATACTGTGTTAGAAAATAAGTTGATTGACCTAGAGAAAACCAAATTGCATTGTATATCTGTTGAAAATGAACTAGCTGAATCTGTTAAGAAAGTAGAAATACTTTCCAATCAATTAGAGAAAGAGCAAGAGGTGATTAAAGCCTGGAAAACATCTAGGGATGTAAGTGCTCAAATTGCCAAAGTCCAAGGAATTGAATCATTCTGTGAAACTGCCTGGGATAAAAATAAAAAGAAACTGGAATTAATTGATGGACTGTCAACGGATGTGGAATCAACGGATGATGAAAGTTATCCGTTGAAGGAAGAAAAGGAACATCCGTTGAAGGTTCCTCAATTAAAACAGGCAGATGTTTCTAAAAGAGAAAATCTAAAGAAACTCAACAAAAAGTTTGGTTCAACTTCAAAGAACTTTGTCAAAGAAGAAGCAAGCACATCCAAAGATGTCAGAAAGGTGAATGTAGGGCACATGACCTTAGAACAGTTAAACAATAGGCTCAAGATGGTTGAGGATAAAAAGGAATCCAAAAGGAAATCCAACAGAAATGGGAAGGTAGGAGTTAACAAACATAACAATTATACACCTGACAAGTATGCTCCTAGAAAAAGCTGTGTGCATTGTAGTAGTGTTAATCATCTATCTGCTAATTGTAAATCTATTAAGAAATCTCCCATAACTGTACCCTCTTCCATGCCTAACATGTCTGTATCACCTCTACATGCTATGCCTGTTATGTCTCAACAAAATCCTTATGCACATTTTGCAAACATGCCATATTTTAACAATCCTTATCTTGCTGCATTCAGTATGCCTCAAATGCCATACAATATGCCAATGTGGAATAACATGTATGCACAATCCATGCCTAATAATTCTATAAATGTGCTGGATAATGTTGTGACTAACCCTACACCTCAACCAACCACATCTAAGACCAAGGTTGACTCAAACTCACCTAAGTCTAAAGATGCAGGAGGAATGAAGTCTAGGAGAAAGGCTAACAAGAATGGACCCAAGGAAACTTGGGTACCAAAATCAAATTGATTGATTTTGTGGTGTGCAGGAAAATAGAAGAAATCTATGGTACTTGGACAGTGGCTGTTCAAGACACATGACTGGAGATTTCTCCCTGCTCACAGAGTTTAAAGAGAGAGCTGGCCCCAGCATAACCTTTGGAGATGACAGCAAAGGGTTTACTATGGGATATGGCTTGATTTCAACAAGGAATGTCATCATTGAAGAAGTTGCATTAGTTGATGGTCTCAAGCACAACTTACTGAGTATCAGTCAACTATGTGATAGAGGGAATACAGTTTCCTTCAATTCTGAAGCCTGTGTTGTCACTAGTAAGGAAGACAACAAAGTGGTTCTAACTGGAGTTAGAAAAGGAAATGTGTACTTAGCTGACTTCAACTCTACAGATGCAGAATCTATTACTTGTCTCTTCAGCAAAGCAAGTTCAGTTGAGAGTTGGCTATGGCACAAGAAGCTATCCCATTTGAATTTCAAAACAATGAATGATCTAGTCAAAAAGGACTTAGTAAGAGGAATTCCTCTTGTTGAATTCTCAAGGGATGGTCTGTGTGATGCTTGTCAGAAAGGCAAACAAAGGAAAGCATCATTTCAGAAGAAGCTTGAAACAACAATTGATGAACCATTACAGCTGCTACATATGGATTTGTTTGGACCAGTCAATGTATTGTCAATAGCAAGAAAAAGATATTGCTTAGTGATTGTAGATGATTTCTCAAAGTTCTCATGGGTCTATTTTCTTGGATCAAAGGATGAAGCAAGTGAAATCATTATCAATCACATCAGGCAAGTCAATAATCATCCTGACTTGAAGGTAAGAAACATCAGGAGTGACAATGGAACTGAGTTCAAGAATTTGACATTAAGGCTGTTCTGTGAAGAAAATGGAATCATGCATGAGTTCTCAGCTCCAAGAACACCTCAGCAAAATGGGGTAGTTGAAAGAAAGAACAGATCTTTAATTGAGGCTGCCAGAACAATGCTTGAAGAATCAAAGTTACCAACATATTTTTGGGCTGAAGCTGTTAATTGTGCCTGTTTCACTCAAAATATTTCTTTGATCAATCAAGCTAAAGGCATGACTCCTTATCAGTTGTTCAAGAAAAGAAAACCAACTCTAAACTTTCTTCATGTCTTTGGATGTAAATGTTTTATACTGAGGAATCAATCTGACCATAAAGGGAAGTTTGATGCAAAGGCTGATGAAGGAATATTTGTTGGTTATTCAGCTGGAAAATCTTATAGGGTCTACAATCTAAGAACCAACATTGTTATGGAATCTGTGCATGTTGTGTTTGATGATAAAAAGATTGATGGACTAACAGATGAGGGACATAATGAGAGACTCAAATTTGACAACATTGAGATATATTGTGATGATAGTGAAGAGGAGACTGATGGAGATGACACTTCAAAAGGGATTCAAAACATGCCCCTGGATAATGCACAAAATACTGCATCCATTGATAGAAGCAATGCAGTATCCGTTGAAAGACATAGTGCATCATCCGTTGAAGTACAAAATGAAGCATCCGTTGATCATAGTTCATCAACGGATAATCGATTTACATCATCAGTTGATAGAACACCAAGTTCCCTGCAAAGGACCAACAACTCAGGGGGAGTTTCAACTAGTCAACACTCTGTCTCACATCATGACAATACTGAGGCCACCTCATCTAGAGCACATCTTCCACCACAAAGGAAATGGACCAAGAATCATCCCTTTGAACTGATCATTGGTGATGCATCATCTAAAGTGCAAACAAGAAGAGCTACTCAAGATGAATGTCTGTATAGTAGTTTTCTATCTCAGGAGGAACCTAAGAAAGTGGAAGAAGCTCTATTGGATCCAGATTGGATATTAGCTATGCAGGAAGAGCTAAACCAATTTGAGAGAAACCAAGTTTGGAAGCTGGTACCCAAACCAAAGAACAAGAGTCCTATTGACACAAAGTGGGTATTCAGAAACAAGATGGATGAAAATGGCATTATCATAAAGAATAAAGCCAGACTGGTTGCTAAAGGCTATTCTCAGCAAGAGGGAATAGATTTTGATGAAACATATGCTCCTGTTGCAAGACTTGAAGCCATCAGAATATTTCTAGCCCATGCAGCCCATGCCAATTTCAAAGTCTATCAAATGGATGTCAAGAGTGCATTTCTAAATGGGAAATTAGAGGAAGAAGTCTATGTAAGTCAACCTCCAGGATTTGAAGATCCAAATTTTCCAGACTATGTGTATTATCTGTTGAAAGCACTCTATGGACTGAAGCAAGCACCTAGAGCCTGGTATGAAACCTTATCAAAATTTCTTTTGGAGAATCACTTCACTAGAGGTACTGTTGATAAAACTCTCTTCTTTAGGGATGTTAATGGCTCTAGTATACTTGTTCAAATTTATGTAGATGACATAATATTTGGCTCTATAGATGATAAACTTTGCAAAAAGTTTGCTAAGCTAATGCAAAGTAAATATGAAATGAGCCTAATGGGAGAACTAACCTATTTTCTTGGTTTACAAGTTAAACAAGTTAGTGATGGAATTTTCATTAGTCAAACTAAATATATTCATGATCTTTTAAAGAAGTTTGACTTAATGGAATGCTCATCTGCAAAAACTCCCATGGCCACTGCCACCAAACTTGAATTAAATAAGACTGAAAGGTCTGTGGACATTACAAGTTATAGAGGCATGGTTGGTTCACTTTTATATTTAACTGCTAGCAGACCAGATATAATGTTTGCTACATGTCTGTGTGCTAGATTTCAAGCTGATCCTAGGGAGTCTCACTTAATTGCTATCAAGAGAATTTTCAGATATCTCAAGGGTACACCAAATTTAGGAATTTGGTATCCTAGAGAATCTGGCTTTGATCTAATTGATTATTCAGATGCAGACTATGCAGGTTGCAAAATAGACAGGAAAAGTACAACAGGCTCCTGCCAATTCCTGGGAAACAAGCTTGTATCATGGTTTAGCAAAAAGCAAAATTCAGTCTCTACTTCTACAGCTGAGGCTGAATACATTGCTGCTGGAAGTTGCTGTTCTCAAATGTTATGGATGAGGAATCAACTCCTTGATTATGGACTTCATGTTGATAGAATACCTATCTTTTATGACAACACAAGTGCCATAGCCATAACAGAGAATCCTGTGCAGCACTCAAGGACCAAGCACATTGATATTAAGTACCACTTCATCAGGGAGCATGTCATGAATGGTACAGTGGAACTACATTTTGTTCCAAGTGAACAACAAATTGCTGACATATTTACCAAGCCACTTGATGAATCAACATTCACAAGATTGGTAAGTGAGCTAGGTATGCTTAATTACTCTTAAAATTCATGTCTTCTTTGCAATTTGATGAGAAGCCTGAAATATATTAGTTGCTAGAACAAATTTGACTTTTAACAAAGTTTATTCCATCAACGGATGTTCCCTATCCGTTGAAAGTCAAAATTGCTCTATCAACGGATATTCATTATCCGTTGAAAGACAAGTATAACTCTGGAACTTTTATCCGTCAACGGATAAAGCTGAAGTACCTTTCAACGGATGACAATTTACATTATCCGTTGAAATGTCACATCAGACGTTTGAGGTGTTTCACAGCCGTTGATTCTATTTTCTTAACCGTTGATACCATACATACATCTGTATGTATTGGTTTTAAAGGTAGTTATTAGAATACTTACAGTTTATTCTTAAACGGCTGAAATTCACTAACACCTATTTATTGATTAATCCTTTATTTATTTCTTTTTCTTTGAAAGCATATAAGCCCTTCTGATTGTTCATTATTACTTTACGCTTTCTTAGAATTTCAAGCATTTACCATTTTCTCTCTACAAACCTTCAAGTTATTCTCTGCAATTTCTACTCACAACAATGGCACCAGTCGTGAAGATTATGTCTCAATCTGGGTTCATCTACGAGAAGAACAATTTCATAGCTCTGGTAGAAAAGAATGAAGCCCACTCAGATTATCACAAAATGATGGACTTCATCAAAAACTGTAAACTTAGCTATGCAATGCTGGAAGCCCCAACGATTTTCTGTGAAGTAGTTGAGGAGATTTGGACAACTGCTGAGTTCAACTCCATGGATATGACTATCTCCTTCACTCTCAAAGGTAAAAATCACTGTATTAACTGTGATGACTTACAAGCATGTTTTAAATTACCTGAGAACAATGCCATGACACCACACACTGATAGTGATGTATCCAGCATGTTAGATTCCATAGGTTACTCTCTTAACTCTGCTAATTTAGGGGGTATTAGACGAAAAGGCCTTAGGAAAGAATGGAGTTTTCTTGGGGATGCCTTCATAAAGGTTTTCTCTGGGAAAATTAGTAATTTTGATGCCATAACTTCATCTCTTGTTAATATGTTCTATATGCTTGTTTCTGATAGGTACTTTAACTTTAGCAACTATGTGATGCTAGAATTAGGTACTAGATTAGGTAACAAAGCTAATAGACCTAATAACATCTATTATGCTAGATTCTTTATGTTATTGGCTAACCATGTTGCTGAAGGTTTAGTCATAATCAATGAGAATAATAAACTCAAGTGCTGGGCACAAGAGAAAAGAGTTCTTGCAGACTTGAAGAGAATGGATCTTAACAGCAGTGTGCAATTGGTATATTTACCAATCATGAATGCACCCCAGGTAGGTGAGGTAATTGCTTCTACAACTCCTACTTCTTCCAACCCCTCTATTTCTTTATCTTCTAGTGTGGCCATGAAATCTGTGTCAATGCCCCAACAGATTTCTACCAAGGTCACCAAATCTAAACTTTCAAAATCCAAGACAAAGAAAACCACCTCTGTTGTTTCTCAAAAGACAACAGTTGTAACAACAACCATTAACCCTGAGGGAAGTGAACAGGGTGTGAGTGGTGAGGGGAGGGGTGAACATCAAAGAAACCCCCAGGATAAGGAAGGAGAGTTGAGTGCTTCCCAAGCTAGCCAAGCCCCAGTTTCTCAAAAAGCTGTGGTGGTTGAAAAGGTTTCTAGCACATCCCTAGTAGCATCCTCCCAAAAGGATGTTACTATTGAAAAGAGTTCCCAACCAGGAACACAGAACAAAAGAGGGAGGGACACTAAAGCCAAACACTCACCTACAAAAGCTTTTATTAGAAGAAAGAAGGCTAGAACCCAATCTTCTACACAGGGTGCACACACTGCACAGATACATCCATCTGTCTCTGTGCCTTCTCAAACTCAGTTTGATGTGACTCCAATAAATGTGGAGTCACAGCCCCATTCTCTCACAATAATCACACATCAATCACCAAACACTTCATCACCATCTCTGGATGTGGATATGTTATTCCCATCAATTCCTGATTCTCCCTCTTTACAACTCAGGGAGGAGCCCCACTCAAATACAGGTGATCATCATCTTTTAGATGATTTGTTGGATCACCCGCAAATTCTTTCAGATATAATTGAAGGATCTGTATCAACACATATCAAATCAATCTATACAGATTCAACAGTTATATCACTTTCAATTTCATCTTCTTTTCCTTCTTCAACGGATATCACTCATCCGTTGACAAGTGGTTGCTCTTCAACGGATAAGCTTAACAGCAGTTATCCGTTGATAACAACAGTTTCAACTTCAACGGATATTCCACATCCGTTGATAGTCTCTACACAAATAACTGAAATGATTCCAAGTGTAGAAGACATGAATACTGTGCAATCACTTTTAGGATTGAGGGCAGGGAGTGAAAATTTGAGTGAGAGGCTGGGTTGCTCCCAGGCAAAAGGAGAGATTGAGAGCACAAAAATGCATGCTATTTCTTCCAGCATGGCAAAAGTCAGTGAGTGGAGTACCACCTTAGAAGGTGAAGGTGAGGGAGTGAGATGTGTGAGCCAGGGGGAGCCCCTGATGCAAGAACATAGAGAAAAGAGAGAAAAGCAGGTACAGTTGATACAAGGGTGGAACCAGCCATTGCTCATGAGTCAATGATTGTGGATGATGCTGAAAGGAAAGACAATTTCAGCAACATTACAAAGCTGTAATTGATAACATTTCCTTGGATGCTAACACTTTTACTCATCCTGTGACAGCCTATCAAATGTTGGCTGCTCAGGGCAATGAGAAGGCAGAAAGGACACTACATCTAGTGCACTCAACAGAATCTCTTCAAAGGGATAAAGCTGCTATTAACAGGATGCCTTCTACAGCTGGTGAGCCATCTGAGGAATTTGGAGTAAATTCTGATGATGATGACTCTATTTCTTCTGATGGAAGCATGAACATAGGGGGAGATGAAGACCCTAGTTCCATTCCTAATCTACCTGAATGGGCCCTGACTAAGGAGCATAGAACAGGTGAATTCAATGTCCACTTGGTCAAACAAATCATCACTATTCAACAGGCCATTCAGAACACTTCAAATGCAAATATCAAGGCTATCCTCCAAGCTCACCTGGACTCACTGCATCTCATGAAGTTGCAGAAAGTAAAGCAAAATATGAGTCTAGATGATCTCAGGAAAGATATTGCTGACTTGAAATCCTTCACTTCAGAAAAATTGGATTCAGTCATGCCCTATGGTACTTTGCAGGACTTGGTTTCGAGATTGAAAAAGGAATCAGTTACTGAACAAAGGCTGGCCAAGTTGGAAGACAGAGTTCAAGGAATTGAAGACTCTGTGGCCACCCTTCTTCTCAACCAACAATCTCAAACCAATCTCCTAATGCAGCTGGCAAAAGCACAAGGCTTGACCCCTCTCCTTGATGATAACAAAAAGGGGGAGAGTAAAAGGGAAGGGGAAGGAGAGCCCTCTACAAAAGTTAACATATCTAAAGTGCTAGTTCCTGCCATCACTACTTCTCCAATCATTCAAATCAAGGGCAAGCCTGATGGAATTGATTTGATTCAGCTAGCAGCAGCTGAAATTCAAGTGAAAGAACAAAGGAGGAGAATTAATGAAAGGTTGCAACTGTTGTTTGGTTCTACACAAGACAAATCAACATCTGTGAAATACAGCACAAAAATTGAACCAATCAACATGGAGCTCATGCCAGTAGGGAGTCATAAGGATGGAGAAGCTTCTTCCAAAGAACTACAAGCTATAATTCTCAAGCCCAATGAAAGATCCAATAAGGACTCAACAAAGAATCCTTTAAAAGAAGTGGACTTTCCTCCTCCAAAAGCTGATGAGAACAAGATTTTAGGCAGGAGTATTGCTTATCTCAAAAAGACCATGGATGAGGCTGTAAGGAGAAATAGAGCTATTATCATTAGAGAGGGAAAGAGCATATGTGTGATGCAAGGACATCCCAAATTCTCAATAGCCAAGAAGGAAGAAGACAAGCAATTAAAGGCTGACAAAAGAGCACAAGCAAAGCTTGAACAACAGCTAAAGTCAAGTCTAGTTGAAAAGAAGAAGGGATTGAAGTCAGGGGTGAAGACAAGACTACAAACCTAGATGAGGTTTTAGGGAGTATATTTGGTGAGAGTGTGGAAGAAAGAGAGGAATGGCAGAAGGGAAACAGAAGAAAAGCCAAGGCACACAGAAGGAGTGAAGATAACCCTGAAGATACCAAATCTATATCTAAACCACTACCTTCCTTACCTGAACCTTTTGTTGCTGATCCCCTCTATAAATATCCATGGTGAACCAATCATTCCAAAAGAGGAACCTATTGATTGGGACAACATCACATTGCCTACTTTTTTAACCACTCTACCACTACCAAAGAAACAGAAAAGAAAATCTAAATCTACACCTCCCCTAACCTCTAAGGAATTCACTCAAAAACAAAAACCTAACCCTAAGCCACCCATTTCTAAAGATGATTATGTTCACATCTGTGACATAAAAGAAGCTTCAGACATTAATCTCTATCTGGATGAGCTGGAGGAAGTAAGGGGAATAGCTGCCTACAGACAGCTACCAGAGAGATTGGTGTTCAGATATAAGGGAGCTGGGGAAAGAACATGGCCTCTCTACAGGATTCTAAATGAAGGCTACTCTACCTTGATCAGAGTCTTTTCAGCCATCAAAAAGGATTCTGGCTTTACCAGAACAGCCAAGACTGAAATTCTCAACAAGATTGCCAACATAAGGAAGACTTGGAGGGAACCAAATGCTTTGCCCAGAACCTTACTCATACAAGAAGGGGAACTAAAATTCACAAATCACCTCATTGGTTGATGGAATTTAGAGATGACAAAGGAGTCAGAAGATTTTTCAGACTTGAAGACTAACTCAAGATTGCCAGCAATGAAACTCTCAAGGAAATGCAATCTAAGTTGGATATCAGTGATGAAGATGAAGCTGAATTCTTCAGACAACTCCAACTCCAAATTGAGGAAATGACAAAGGGCTAGGAAAGAAAACCAGGGAACAAAGAAGAAAATGATGATTTGCTCAGGCTAGAGGAGCACCCTTGGAAATACTGTAAATCTTCAATTACCTCCTAGTACATACACTTTTGCAGCACTTTTTATATTTCTACTTAGTTTCAATTCAAATATTTGTTAAGTGTTTTGTTATCATCAAGTTAACCCTGAATTTATGCCTACAGTTCTTATAGACATAAATAGGGGGAGATTGTTAGGAATATATGTGCATTAGTTTGATGATATGTTTAACAAAACACTTAAGTAGAAATTTAGTGTCAGTAGCCTCAACGGATAAGACCACTTTGGCTATCCGTTGATGGTGTAGCTTTACTTAGAAATAAGTCTAGTATTGTAGCATATTTCAGTCTCTATATTTAAAATGTAATTCTTAGAAGTTGAGAGAAACTATGAGTCATGTTGACTACTAGATGATATGCAGATAGGAAGGCCAATTGTAAATATTTCATGCCTTGTAATTTTGTATAAATGAAGTGGTATCAACGGATGACTTAAAAACCTTCAACGGATGAGAAGCTAAGCTTCAACGGATGTCTCTAAAGCTTCAACGGATAACCCTTCAACGGATGAGAGCATCAACGGATAAATGCATCAACGGATGAAAGCTTCAACGGATAACATCCTTCAACGAATGAAGTCATCAACGGATGAAAGCTTCAACGGATGTTCTGCTAATTAGCCGTTGATAAGTGGTAGTTGTACCTACAGACAGAGGCACATGGGTTGACAGAGAAAACTGAGATGTGGTAGCCGAATTTCAGGATCAACAGAAAAAGCAGCCGTTCTTCTTTAGTACAAAGATGCAATAGTCAACAAAGTACTTGAGTGAACAGGAAAAGAAGCAAGTGAAGAACTTATTTTACTATTGTAATTTTATATTGTTTTTCACTTGTACACTTGGTAATATATAAACCAAGAAGAAGCTAGTAATTAGATAGAGATTTTTCCAGAGCTGTTAAGAAATATCTTGAGAGAAAATTCATCTAGTTTGTACTAGGATGCAGCTGTGATCAACATTGTTGAACACAGATTTTCTATATACCATCTCTGGTGGAACAACAAATCCACCAGAAAAGTTTTTAAAGTTTGTTGTGTTCTTTACATTTTGTGTTTGAATATATATCTGTCTGCATTAGCTCAAAGCAATTCATACACTTGTTCATCTAGAACACACTGCTTTAATAAACTTCTCAAACTTGAAAAAGTTTTGAGATTTACATTCAACCCCCCCTTCTGTAAATCTCATTGTTAGTCCTCTAGGAATAACACTTAGCACCTGGAACGGAACCAGTATCCAAGGCCCCGTACAGAATGGCGCCCGTTGAGATGAAGGAACTAGCAAGGCAGTTGCAAGAGTTGTTAGAGAAAGGAGTAATCAGACCCAGTATATCCCCGTGGGGTGCACCGGTACTATTTGTCAAAAAGAAGGATGGAAGCATGAGACTGTGCATCGACTATCGGGAGCTCAACAAGCTTACAATAAAGAACAAGTATCCGTTACCCGGAATTGATGATTTGTTTGACCAATTAAAATGAGCCAAGTATTTCTCCAAGATCGATTTGAGATCGGGATATCATCAACTAAAGATTAAGCTAGAGGATATACCAAAGACAGCTTTTAGGACAAGGTATGGACATTATGAATTCCTAGTGATGCCATTTGGATTGACCAATGCCTCGGCAGCATTCATGGACCTGATGAACATAATTTTCAAGGAATACTTGGATAAGTTTGTTATTGTGTGTCATAGACAATATTTTGATTTATTCAAAGACAAAAGAGGATCATGCAGAACATTTGAGAATAGCTTTGGAGATTTTAAGGAAAAAGAAGTTATACGCTAAATTTTCAAAGTGTGAGTTTTTGTTATAGGAAGTTCAGTCTTAGGACACATAGTCAGTAATGAAGGGATCAAAGTGGACCCAGCGAAGATTGAAGCGATTACAAATTGGGAAAGACCGAAAACACCAACAGAAGTAAGAAGTTTCTTGGGATTAGCGGGATATTATCGCCGATTTATTCAAAATTTCTCAAGGATTGCAACACCATTGACAAAGCTTAAACGGAAGAATGAAAAGTACGTGTGGAACGATAAATATGAAGAAAGTTTTCAAGAATTGAAGCGAAGATTAATTATGACACCTGTTTTGTCACTTCCGGATGATCAAGGGAATTTGTAATCTATAGCGATGCTTCTCATAAAGGACTCAGATGTGTTCTGATGTAGCACGATAAGGTTATTGCGTATGCGTCAAGGCAATTGAAACCACACGAGTAAAAGTATCCTACCCACGATTTGGAGCTAGCCGCCATAGTTTTCGCTTTGAAAATTTGGAGACATTATCTATATGGAGAGAAATGCGAGATTTATACGGATCACAAAAGCTTGAAGTACATATTCACGCAGAAGGAGCTTAATATGAGACAGAGAAGATGGCTAGAGCTGATTAAGGATTATGATTGCACGATTAACTATCATCCCGGTAAAGCAAACATTGTGGAGGACGCGTTAAGTCGGAAAGAAAAGTTGAATGTGTTATCAGTACCCGAAGAGATATATTGGGAATTTCAGAAACTGGAATTGGAGATTAGAATTTACAAGCCTGATGAAGCAAAAGTGTATAGTATGACTTTCCAGCCAGAGTTGTTAGAGAAGATAAGTAAGTGTCAAGAATAGGTAATGGATCAGGACATAAATTGTTTGGTAGGTGAAGAATTATGCACGCAAAAGGAAGAACAAGGTATTCTTAGGTTTTCTTCTAGAATTTGGATTCCACCAGTAACGGAGTTGAAGAATGAAATTTTACAGGAAGCAAATAATTCAAGGTATTCAATCCATCCAGGAAGTACCAAGATGTATAGAGATTTGAAGGAAAATTATTGGTGGCCAGATATGAAGAGAGAAATTACGGAATGGATTTGCAGATGTTATACATGTCAAAGAGTTAAAGCAGAGCATCAGAGACCAAGTGGATTGTTGCAACCATTGGAGATTCCAGAGTGGAAGTGGGAGCATATTACCATGGATTTCATAGTCGGATTACTAAGGACGAAAGCCAATCATGATGCCATTTGGGTTATAGTGGACAGACTTACCAAGTTAGCTCATTTTCTGCCTATAAATGAAAGATTTTCACTAGACAAGTTAGTCCATATGTACCTGAAAGAAATCATAGTTCGTCATGGAGTCCCTGTGTCTATCGTATCTGATCGAGATCCGAGATTTAATTCGAGGTTTTGGAAAAGTTTTCAAGAATGTTTGGGAACGAGATTGAATATGAGTACAGCTTACCATCAACAGACGGACGGCCAAAGCGAAAGGACAATCAAGACGATCGAAGACATGTTACGTGTTTGTGCCATTGATTTCAAAGGAAGTGGGTACGAGCATTACCCTTGGTAGAATTTGCTTACAACAACAGTTATCATGCCAGTATGGGATGCCACCCTATGAAGCTCTTTATGGACGCAAATGTCGATCTCCCGTGTATTGGGATGAAGTAGGAGAACGCAAAATACTTGGACCTGAATTGGTGCAACAACGAAGGAAGTTATTGAAGTTATCTAGAAGAGATTAATAGCAGCACAAGACTGTCAAAGGAAATATGCAGATCAATCAAGGAAAGATATGGAATTTGAAGAAGGAAATCTGGTGTTACTGAAAGTATCGCCGTGGAAAGGATTGACAACGATTTGGAAAGAAAGGAAAACTGAGCCCAAGATATGTCGGACCTTTTGAGATTTTAAAGCGCGTTGGCAAAGTAGCTTACGAATTGGCGTTACCTCCGCACATGGAGCACATTCACAATGTTTTTCACGTATCGATGCTTAAGAAGTATAATCCAGACTCCAGGCATGTGATCGAATATGAGCCAGTAGAACTTCAAGCAGATTTATCATATGTAGAGAGTCCGATAGAGATTCTAGAAGAAAAAGAGAAAGTGTTAAGGAATAAAGTGGTAAGTTAGTAAGAGTATTGTGGAGAAACCCAAAGGTTGAAGAGTCAACCTGGGATGTTAGAAAGTGAATGAGAGAAAAGTACCCTCATTTGTTTCCTTAGGAGATTCTGACGACAGAATCCTTTTAAGGGGGGAAGGATGTAATATCTGGGACATATCGTGTAATTATTTTTGCTAATAAATAAATATTATGCATGTCCAGTATTATTCTGTGAATTATTTGTTAAGTGGTATACGTATTTAGATGTTTAGAAATAATATCAATTGAGTATTTTAATTTTTATATGTCCAAAATAAAAAATAGATAATTGTCATATCTTCCTATTTATTTTATGTTGATTTATGATTTTATAGGAAATTATGAATTTTATAACATCTTTTCCGAGTATTTATAAACTATTTTATAAATCGGGAACCAACCGACGTCACCCGTTTTTACGTTTTTATAACCCGAACCTCTTCCGAGAACTCCTTCCTAAACCTAATTGCAATATTCCAGCATTTTCCAAGTTTCGACTTTTTCGATTTGCATACAGTTTGTCCTGTGCGGGTCCGGCGCAAAATTTTCGATACATTATTTGTTTCGGTAATTCTATAAAACTCGTATTTTTTATAAATGAGATCTTTGTATAACTATTACAATTATCACTCGTATACGTGTAACCAGGCGCTGAGACCAAGACCTCAGTATAAATTGTACTGACTTGGATAATTATCCGAAAAACCGGTACCGTTTGGATCTGTTTTTATAAATAAACGTACCATTTTGTATCCGGAATGATCCAACGGATACTAATTTTCTGTAATTATAAATAGCCTTTACCGTATTTTATTTCGTACCGAAAATCATTTGCAAACAGTAATTATAGAATTTTCCAGAGAAAAACCCTAATTTCATAAAACCTACCGAGAATCAAACCTCATTTCAAGGTGTTACCGGAATCCGTTGGTGAAGCTCGAGTACTCAAATCAAAGCTCTTGAATACTATCAGAATCCGTGCTTCATATCACTGCAGAATCAAAGGTTTATTTTCTATAATTTATTTATTTTCGAATTATTTAGATTAAAAATATGAATTTTGTACGGATGATTGTTTGAATGATTTGATGCTTGCATGTTGTAGAGCTTGTTTCTCCAAATGATTTTCATATGCCTATGACTGATTTTGAGTTCAAACATGTTCAAAATTGAGTTTAATTTTCGAATTTAAATTAGGGTTTATAACCGTATGAATGTTCGTAATTAAAAATTAGGATTTTTGTTCTGGGGGTTATTAGCTGTTGAATATAGTGGGTTGTGTTCCTTATGAAATTTGCAATCGATGGTATAAGCTCGTTAACAGAGGATCCTGATCGAAGGGAGTTGTGTTTTGAAGTTTACGTCGGGTCGCCGGAAACTGGCGAACTTCTCGACCAATTTCCGGCTAACCCAGGGTTATTGATGTGTTTTTGATTGCCTGGTTAATTCCTGGTGTTAGAAGATGTAATCTGGAGGGATGGTGGTGTGAGGATGCCGGGAACGTGTTCTCCGGCATCCCCGTAATTTTCCGGCGACTGAACTACAAAATTATAGTTTAGTCCCTGAACTTTTTGGGACGATGAAGTTTAGTCCCTGTAGTTTCAAAGTTTGCAAAAATAGGATTCATGTTTATAAATTTAAAAATCATATTTCCTATTTAT